>NC_029778.3:48811027-48816771 GCF_000817695.3 Arachis duranensis
TGGTCAGCCAAGCTTCAGCAAGACATTACATGCAACAGCCAAATTGATGGGAATCAACTAGCTCCTGTGATGATAAAAGCATCATCCGAAACTCTAGAATTCATTCTTAAAAATCCTGAAGAAGAAAATAAAAGGAAAATTACCTAATCTAAGCAACACGATGAACTGTCAGTTGTCCAAACTCGAACAATCCCCGGCAACGGCGCCAAAAACTTGGTACATGAAATCATGATACACAACTTTGTGCAATTGACCAGCAAGTGCACTAGGTCGTCCAAGTAATACCTTGCGCGAGTAAGGGTCGATTCCAAGGAGATTGTCGGCTTGAAGCAAGTTATGGTCATTGATAAACCACTATTTTATGGTTTATCTTGTGCACAATTGAGTGGTTTTTATCAAGTCCTTGCCCACTTATTCATATGATTTGCATGGTTTTACATTCTCCTTCCTGATTTTGTGCTATGATTGAAAACATGCTTCTTTGGCCTTATATTTGCTAATATTAATCCTCTCTTATTACCATTAGATGCCTTGATATGTGTGTTAAGTGATTTCAAAGATTACAGGATAGGAATGGCTAAGAGGATGGAAAGGAAGCATGCAAAAGTGGAAGGAATACAAGAAGTTGAAGGAACAGCAAAGTTGTCAGCCTGACCCTCTCACACTAAAACGATCATAACTTGAGGTATAAAGGTCCAAATGATGCGGTTCCAGTTGCGTTGGAAAGCTAACGTCTGGAGCTTAGATTTGATATATAATTTGCCATAGTGTCCATACAGATAGGTGACGCGAACGCTCACTCCACGCGGACGCGTCGCATTTGCGAATCTCATTCCACGCAAACGTGTGGATGACGCCTCCGCGTCACTTTGCCGCGACTTGTACGGACCAGAAAGCCCTAGGAGTGACTTCTGGGCTGAATTTGACCTAGTTCTCGGCCCAGAAAATATAGATTAGAGGCTGGGAGTGGAGCAGAATGAATGATAGAATCATTACTTACAATTTTAGGTTTGAGATGTAGTTTTTAGAGAGAGAGGCTCTCTCCTCTCTCTTAGGATTAGGATTTAGGATTTTTTTTAGTCATTAGGATTGTTTCTTCATACCAGGTTCAATAATTTATGTTTCTCTTCTACTTTCATTTACTCTGATGCTTTCATTTATATCTGATTTGTGTTGCCCAATTGGCTTATGAACTTTTCATGTTAGGATTGATTTTCTTATTTAATACACATTATTGAGATGTTTTCAGATATATGATTTTAATTTAGCTTTCTACATTCTTGCCTTTGGTTGATTAATTGGTAACTCTTGAGTTATC
Source organism: Arachis duranensis (assembly GCF_000817695.3). Taxonomy (NCBI): domain Eukaryota; kingdom Viridiplantae; phylum Streptophyta; class Magnoliopsida; order Fabales; family Fabaceae; genus Arachis; species Arachis duranensis. The sequence continues at coordinate 48,812,346 of NC_029778.3, forward strand.
AAACTCATCGTGATTGATAATTGCTATTTTTGCTAATTGAATTGAATTCCAATAACTCTAGTCCTTTCTTGGGAATTGACTAGGACTTGAGGATCAAACTAATTAGTCCACTTGACTTTCCTTTGCTTTAGTAAAGGTTAACTAAGTGGGATTAAAACTCAATTCTCATCACCATCGATAAGGATAACTAGGATAGAACTTCCAATTTTTCATATCTTGCCAAGAGTTTACTTTATAGTTATTTATTTATTTTACTTGTCATTTAACATACTTCTTTCTTACTTTCAAAACCCCCAATTTACAAGACTCATAACTAATAATAAGAACACCTCCCTGCAATTCCTTGAGAAGACGACCCGATGTTTAAATACTTCGGTTATCAATTTATTTAGGGGTTTGTTACTTGTGACAACCAAAACGTTTATACGAAGGAATTTTCTGTTGGTTTAGAATCTATACTCACAACGCGACTATATTTTTACAAAATTCTTTACTAGCAAAAACCTTAACGTCAAAATGGCGCCGTTGCCTGGGAATTGCAAACGTGTGCCTTATTATTGGTTATTGTAAATATTTTTCAAACAAAAAAATTCAGATTTTTATTAAAAATTTTTTTGAAATTCAAATCTCTTTTTTCAAAAATCATATTTTTTTTCAAAATCTTCTCTTATCTGTTTTCAAAAATCAAAACTTTCCAAAATATTTTCTTTTTGTTAGTTTTTGTTTCTAATTTTCTCCTACTACTATGAACTCTCACCCCTTTGGCTATGAGTCTGGTTACAACTATGTTGCAGGAAGAGAAAGCTATAACAGGAATATGCATCAAGGTCAAAGCAATCAAAGATGGACGGAGCCAAGAGGATTTGATCAACCCTTTAGGCAACAACACCTTCCAGGATATCATGGACAAAGACCATTCTACAATGCATACCAAGATGATAGATATGGTGGACCCCCTTGTAGTTACCAACAAGACCCACAATATGCCTATAAATCCCCTCCTCCTCAATGTAATTTTGAACCACCATACTCACAAGCCCCTTTCCACCAAACACCCCCATATGACCCTAATCCTTATCCACCATACCAACCACCTTATGAGCCATACTTAGAACTACTACCTCAATATTCACCATCTCCTTATCATTATCAAGATGAACCACCTTCCTACCATGAACATTTTCTCCCAACAAATGAACCCTCCTATCCACCCCAAACCTCCATGGAGAAAGCATTTGCCGATCTAAACTCTACTATACAAGCTCTCGCCGCCCAAATCAGACCACCAAATACCTTCAACATTCAACCCTCAAGCTCCAATGCACTTCCATCTCAACCACATAATGATCCACCCATCCCATCACCACCATCCATGGAAGAGCACCAACATCCATCAATCCAAGAGCAACATGATCCCACTGATACTATTGACATGGAACAAGAGAGAGAGGATCATCTTCGAAAATCCATACTTCATAAGGAGCTAGAGGATGCACTAAAGGTGAAGGTAGAAGAGATCATTGAAGATGAAGGAGTAATTGAAGGGAGTTGTCATGGAAAGGTAATCATCAAGGAGGAACAAGAGTCAAGGGATCATTTCAAGGAAACAGTAGATCAATTTCATGCAACCCTTCGTCAATTGGAGCAAGCAATAAATCAATTACCTTCTAGACATTCGAACACTCAAGGAACCCCCATAGCTTCATGTGGAGAATCTAATGAAGAACGTAGCATGAAGGAGACACTAAAGACTCCAGTGGACAATAAGGAGCATGACTTTGTACTGGAACAAGTGGAGGAAGCCATAATAGTTGCAGAGGAAGAAGTGGTTGAAGACTTGTGAGATGCTGAACCTCCATGGGAAAGTCAAGACATAGAGCCTCCTTCCAAGACAGTTGCATTTGATGTTGAGAAGGGTGTACAACCTCCAAGGCATATCATGGTTGAAGACTTGGAAGAGGTTGATCAAGAGATGGAGATTCAAGAAGAAAAAGAACAACCTCCCATGCTCTTGGTAAGTAATGAGGAAAAGATTGAAGTGGAAAACAGCTACCAAGAGGAAGAGGTTGAAATTGAAGAAGCTTGCAAAGAGGTGGAAGTTGTCAGGGGAGAGCATAAGGGAATGGAGCTTGAAATCACCCTGCCAAAGCTGTTGGAGACCTCCCCCCAAAGCCATTACCGTCCAACACAACATTCAAGTGGGTAAAATTCATATCCCTTAGCTTTCTAATTCCACTTGAATATGGGCTACTGGAGACGGATGGTCAACTTAGAGCTCTTTGTGGCATTAAGAGTAAGAGGAAGATGATCAGTAGTAAGAATTGTCCTGTAAGGTTCATTATGGTTGGAAGCTCAAAGTTTAAACGCAAAGGTTGGTATAGAGCTCAACTGAATGGGTCTAGGAAGTTGTTTGGCTACTTCAGTGAGAATTCAGACTGATTGCCACCCGGTTGGAACACTAATGATCAACAAGAAGACGGGGGCAAAAGCAAGGTTTGGGACCCCGAAATTCAATCTAGAAATCAATACTCTTGGGGCCTTGTCACTTGCTTTAGCTTGATTGAAGGCTTTCTGTGCCTGGTTTGGGATCTCGGAGGATATTGGACGTACAAACATTGGTGGGGATTCCTGGATCAATACAAGCACAAGCCGCCATGACAAAGAGCTCGCCAATGTCCAACTTAAGGACTTTAACTAAAAGTGCTAGGTGGGAGACAACCCACCATGGTATGATCGTTTCTTTTTCAATTTTATTTCGTGTTGTTTGTTTTTATTTTATATTATTTTCATTGAACCTGGAATTACTCATAACATCCATATCATTTTGCATTCTGCATACTACAACAAAAAAAAGGGAAAGCACGCACGCGACGCGGCAGCGTCGCTGACGCGTCCGCGTCACCAGTGCATTGGAAAGAAAAGAAAAGTGAACAGAGAGTCACGCGAGAGCATGGTTGGAAGCGTGCCTTTGGCACAAATTGATCCACGTGACCGCATCGCTGACGCGTCTGCGTCATGTGAGAAAAATGCCTCCCACGCGTCCGCATCACCCACGCGAACGCGTGGCCTGAAAATCGACGTAAATGGGTGTTTGGCAGCAAGTTAGTCTGGAATGGGGCTGGACTCATGCTGGAAGCCCAACCCTCCCACGAGAACGCGTTCCCCACGCGGCTGTGTCGTTTTCAAAAATGGCCATCCACGCGATCGCGTCAACCACGCGACTGCGTCACCCAAAAAATTGGCAAAAAGAGTTTCGAACAGAGAGTTGCGCAAACGCGAGGCTGTACTTGCGCCAATCGCATAAATCAGGTCACGTGATCGCGTACCCCACGCGTCCGCGTCACCTGACCATATCGCGCATGATGAGCGGATAATTTATACGCTTTTTAGCATTGTTTTTAGGTAGTTTTTAGTAAGTTCAAGCCACTTTTAGGGATGTTTTCATTAGTTTTTATGTTAAATTCACATTTCTAGACTTTACTATGAGTTTTTGTGTTTTTCTGTGATTTCAGGTAATTTCTGGCTGAAATTGAGGGACTTGAGCAAAACTCTGAAAAAGGCTGACAAAAGGACTACTGATGCTGTTGGAATCTGACCTCCCTGTACTCGAAATAGATTTTCTGGAGCTACAAAACTCCAAATGGCGCGCTCTCAATAGCGTTGGAAAGTAGACATCCAGAGCTTTCCAGAAATATATAATAGTCCATACTTTATTCGGGAATTGACGACGTAAAGTGGGGCACAACGCCAAGTACATGCTGCTGTCTGGAGTTAAACGCCAGAAACACGTCACGACCCGGAGTTGAACGCCCAAAACACGTTATAACTTGGAGTTCAACTCCAAGAAAAGCCTCAGCTCGTGGATAGATCAAGCTCAGCCCAAGCACACACCAAGTGGGCCCCGGAAGTCAATTTATGCATCAATTACTTACTCATGTAAACCCTAGTAGCTAGTCTAGTATATATAGGACATTTAACTATTGTATTAGACATCTTTTGATCACTTTAGATCTGAGGAACATCTGGGGGCGCATAGTCCTTAGACCATGGGGCTGGCCATTCGGCCATGCCTGAATCTTTCACTTATGTATTTTCAACGGTGGAGTTTCTGCACACCATAAATTAAGGGTGTGGAGCTCTGCTGTACCTCAAGTTTCAATACAATTATTATTACTTTCTATTCAATTCTCTTTTATTCTTATTCCAAGATATGTGTTGCACAACTTGATGAATGTGATGATCCGTGACACTCATCATCATTCTCACCTATGAACGCACGTGACTGACAACAAATTCCGTTCTACCTTAGGCCAGGTGTATATCTCTTAGATTCCCCAACAGAATCTTCGTGGTATAAGCTAGATAGATGGTGGCATTCATGGGGATCCGGAAAGTCTAACCTTGTCTGTGGTATTCCGAGTAGGAT
>NC_029778.3:48816825-48818182 GCF_000817695.3 Arachis duranensis
CCACTATTGATTTACATAAGTATTTCTATCTCTTTTTATTTTATTTATCTTTTAAATTATCTAATCCAATTACATTTGACCCTATGAATCCACTTAACTGAGATTTACAAGGTGACCATAGCTTGCTTCATACCAACAATCTCTGTGGGATCGACCCTTACTCACGTAAGGTATTACTTGGATGACCCAGTACACTTGCTGGTTAAGTTGAACGAATTTGTGACTTCAAATAGAGCCAATTATTAAATTTCATACAAGTACAAAGAATATGGATCACAATTTCGTCCACCAAGTTTTTGGCGCCGTTACCGGGGATTGTTCGAGTTTGGACAACTGACGGTTCATCTTGTTGCTCAGATTAGGTAATTTTCTTTTCAAAAATCTTTTTCAAAATTTTTCTTTTCTTTTTCGTTTCTCTAAACTTTATTTTCGAAAAAATTAATAAAAATCCAAAAAAATCATAAAATCATAAAAATCAAAAAAATATTTTGTGTTTCTTGTTTGAGTCTTGAGTCAACTTTTAAGTTTGGTGTCAATTGTATGCTTTAAAAAAAAATTTTCTTGCATTTTTTGAAAATTCATGCATTCATAGTGTTCTTCATGATCTTCAAGATGTTCTTGGTAAATCCTCTTGTTTGATCTTGATGATTTCTTGTTTTGTGTTGTTTGTTGTTTTTCATATGCATTTTTCGTTTGTTAGAGTCTATGCATTAAAGATTTCTAAGTTTGGTGTCTTGCATGTTTTCTTTACATCAAAAATTTTTCAAAATTATGTTTTTGATGTTCATCATGATCTTCAAAGTGTTCTTGGTGTTCATCTTGACATTCATAGTGTTCTTGCATGCATCATGAGTTTTGATTCATAATTTTCATGTTGTGAGTCATTTTTGTTGTTTTTCTCTCTCATCATTAAAAATTCAAAAAAATCAAAAAATATCTTTCCTTATTTCCCTCCAAATTTTTGAAATTTTGGGTTGACTTGGTCAAAAATTTTTAAAAATTAGTTGTTTCTTACAAGTCAAGTCAAATTTTCAATTTTAAAAATCTTATCTTTTCAAAATCTTTTTCAAAAATAATATCTTTTCCATTTTTCCTTTTTTTTTCGAAAATTTCAAAAACCTTTTTCAATTTATTTTCAAAATCTTTTTCTTATCTTTTACATCATCTTTTCAAAAATTAGCTAACAATTTATATGATTGATTCAAAAATTTGAAGCCTGTTACTTTCTTGTTAAGAAAGGTTCAATCTTTAAGTTCTAGAATCTTATCTTGTAGTTTCTTGTTAGTGAAGTAAGTAATTTCAAATTTTTGAATTAAATCTTTTTATCTTTTATCTTATCTTTTTCAAAAATTTTATC
>NC_029778.3:48818246-48819820 GCF_000817695.3 Arachis duranensis
TTTAATATCTTTTTCAACTAACTATTTGACTTTTTGTTTGTTTCTTATCCTTTTCAAAACCACCTAACTACTTTTCCCTCTCTAATTTTCGAAAATATCTCACCTCTCTTTCAAAAATTCTTTTTGTTCTAAATTTTAATTTTAATCTTATCTTATCTTTAATTTTCGAAAATTACTAATCCCTTTTTCAAAATTATTTTCGAAATTCTCCCTCTCTTTTCTTATTCTTTTTAATTATTTATTTACTAACACTTCTCTTCACCTCTCTTCATCTAAAAATCCGAACCCAATCTATCCCTTTTGTTTGGATTCTTCACTTTTCTTTCTTTTACCCCTTTCTTCTTCTACTAACATAAAGGAATCTCTATACTGTGACATAGAGGATTCCTCTTCTTTTCTTGTTTTCTTCTCTTTCATATGAGCAGGAACAGGGAAAAAGGCACTCTTGTTGAAATTGATCCTGAACCTGAAAGGACTCTGAAAAGAAAACTAAGAGAAACTAAATTACAACAATCCAAGAACAACCTTTCAGAAATTTTTGAACAAGAAAAGGAAATGGCAGCCGAAAATAATGATAATGCAAGGAGAATGCTTGGTGACTTCACAAAGCCAACATCCAAATTTGATGGAAGAAGCATCTCCATTCCTGCCATTGGAGCCAATAACTTTGAGCTGAAACCTCAGCTAGTTGTCTTAATGCAACAAAACTGCAAGTTTTATGGACTTCCATCTGAAGATCCTTATCAATTTTTAACTGAGTTTTTGCAGATATGTGAGACTGTAAAGACGAATGGAGTTGATCCTGAAGTCTACAGACTCATGCTTTTCCCTTTTGCTGTAAGAGACAGAGCTAGAATATGGTTGGATTCACAACCCAAGGATAGCCTGGACTCTTGGGATAAGCTGGTCACTGCCTTCTTAGATAAATTCTTTCCTCCTCAAAAGCGGAGCAAGCTGAGAGTGGATGTTAAAACCTTCAAACAAAAAGATGGTGAATCCCTCTATGAAGCTTGGGAAAGATACAAGCAGCTGACCAAGAGATGTCCATCTGACATGTTTTCAGAATGGACCATATTAGATATATTCTATTATAGCCTATCTGAATTTTCGAAAATGTCATTGGACCATTCTGCAGGTGGATCTATTCATCTAAAGAAAACGCCTGAAGAGGCTCAAGAACTCATTGATATGGTAGCAAACAACCAATTCATGTACACTTCTGAGAGGAATTCCATAAATAATGGAATACCTCAGAAGAAAGGAGTTCTTGAAATTGATGCTCTGAATGCCATATTGGCTCAGAACAAAATGTTGACTCAACAGGTCAACATAATCTCTCAAAATCTGAACGGATTGCAACATGCATCCAACAGTACTAGAGAGGCAGCTTCTGAAGAAGCTTATGATCCTGAGAACCCTGCAATGGCAGAGGTTAATTACATGGGTGAACCTTATGGAAACACCTATAATTCATCATGGAGAAATCATCCAAATTTCTCATGGAAGGATCAACAAAAGCCTCAACAAGGCTTTAACAATGGTGGACGCAATAGGCTGAGCAATAGCAAGCCTTT
>NC_029778.3:48820070-48823430 GCF_000817695.3 Arachis duranensis
AAATGCCAAGTTGTTTGGTAATGAGACTTGGGAAAGTGAACCTCCCTTGCTCATTAGTGAACTAGATACCTGGATTCAGCAAACTCTACCTAAAAAGAAACAAGATCCTGGCAAGTTTTTGATACCTTGTACCATAGGCACCATGACCTTTGCAAAAGCTCTGTGTGATCTGGGGTCAGAGATAAATCTTATGCCACTCTCTGTAATGGAGAAGCTGGGGATCATTGAGGTACAACCTGCCTTGTTCTCATTACAATTGGCAGACAAGTCATTGAGACAAGCTTATGGAATAGTGGAGGACGTGTTAGTAAAGGTTGAAGGCCTTTACATCCTTGCTGATTTCATAATCCTAGACACTAGGAAGGAAGAGGATGAATGCATTATCCTTGGAAGACCTTTCCTAGCCACAGCAGGAGCTGTGATAGATGTCAACAGAGGTGAATTAGTCCTTCAATTGAATAGGGACTACCTTGTGTTTAAGGCACATGGCCATCCCTCTGTGACAAAAGAGAGTAAGCATGAAGAGCTTCTCTCAGTTCGGAGTCAAGAAGAGCCCCCACAGTCAATCTCTAAGTTTGGTGTTAAGATCCCATATCCAAACTCTAAGTTTGGTGTTGGGACTATACAACATTGACCTGATCACCTTTGTGGCTCCATGAGAGCCACTGTCAAGCTATTGACATTAAAGAAGCGCTTGTTAGGAGGCAACCCATATTTATTTATCTAATTTTTATTTTATTGTTATTTTGTGTTTTATTAGGTACATGATCATGATGAGTCACGAAAAAATCATAAAAATTAAAAATAGAATCAAAAATAGCAGAAGAAAAATCACACCCTGGAGGAAGCACAGACTGGCGTTCAACGCCAGTAAGGAGCATCTGGCTGGCATTCAACGCCAGAAACAAGCAAGGAATTAGCGTTGAACGCCCAAAGGAAGCACAGTTCTGGCGTTCAAATGCCAGAACCAGGTAAGGAGTTGGCGTTTAACGCCTCTCCAGCTTCCACCCCTGGCATTCAAACGCCAGTGGGAGATTAGACACATACAAGTGCTGATAGCAACCCTTCTAAAAAGGCTTCCCAATCCACATCTGTAGGCAATAAAACCTACAGCAACTAAGGTTGAGGAATACAAAACTAAAATGCCTTATCCTCAAAAACTCATCCAAGCAGAACAAGATAAGCAATTTGCTCACTTTACAGACTATCTCAGGACTCTTGAAATAAAGATTCCGTTTGCAGAGGCACTTGAGCAAATACCTTCTTATGCTAAGTTCATGAAAGAGATCTTAAGCCATAAGAAGGATTGGAGGGAAACTGAAAAAGTTTACCTCACTGAAGAATGTAATGCAGTCATTCTGAAAAGCTTACCTGAGAAGCTTAAAGATCCCGGAAGCTTTATGATACCATGCACATTAGAAGGTACTTGTACCAAGCAAGCTCTATGTGATCTTGGGGCAAATATCAACCTAATACCTGCATCTACTATCAAAAAGCTAGGGTTGACTGATGAAGTCAAACTAACCCGGATATGTCTCCAACTTGCTGATGGCTCTATTAAATACCCATCAGGCGTAATTGAAGACATGATTGTCAAGGTTAGGCCATTTGCCTTTCCCACTGACTTTGTGGTGCTAAAAATGGAGGAGCACAAGAGTGCAACTCTCAATCTAGGAAGACCTTTCCTAGCAACTGGATGAACCCTCATTGACATCCAAAAAGGGGAAGTGACCCTGAGAGTCAATGAGGACGAGTTTAAGTTGAATGTTGTCAAAGCTATGCAACATCCAGACACCCAAAATGACTGCATGAGCATTGATATTATTGACTCTCTGGTAAAAGAAGTCAATATGACTGAGAGTCTCGAATCAGAGCTAGAGGATATCTTTAAAGATGTTCAGCCTGATCTGGAGGAACCAGAGAGAATAATAGAACCTCTGAAAATCCCTTAGGAAGAAGAGAAACCTCCCAAACCCGAGCTCAAACCATTACCACCATCCCTGAAATATGCATTTCTGGGAGAAGGTGATACATTCCCTATAATCATAAGCTCTACCTTAGAGCCACATGAAGAGGAAGCACTAATTCAAGTGCTAAGGACACACAATACAGCTCTTGGGTGGTCCATCAGTGATCTTAAGGGCATTAGCCCAGCCAGATGTATGCACAAAATCCTATTGGAGGGTGACGCTAAGCCAGTGGTTCAACCACAGAGGCGGCTAAATCCAGCCATGAAGGAGGTGGTGCAGAAGGAGGTCACTAAATTACTAGAGGCTGGGATTATTTATCCTATTTTTGATAGCCCTTGGGTAAGCCTTGTCCAAGTCGTCCCTAAGAAGGGTGGCATGACAGTGGTTCATAATGAAAAAAATGAACTGGTTCCTACAAGAACAGTGGCAGGGTGGCATATGTGTATTGATTATAGAAGGCTCAATACAGCTACCAGAAAGGATCATTTTCCTTTACCCTTCATAGACCAGATGCTAGAAAGACTAGCAGGTCATGAATACTACTACTTCTTAGATGGATATTCAGGTTATAATCAAATTGTAGTAGATCCCTAGGATCAAGAGAAAACAACATTCACATGTCCATCTGGAGTATTTGCATACTGAAGGATGCCATTTGGCCTGTGCAATGCACCTGCAACCTTTCAAAGGTGCATGCTCTCAATTTTCTTTGATATGGTGGAAAAATTTTTGGAAGTCTTCATGGATGACTTTTCAATATTTGGAGTCATTCAGCTCCTGTCTTGACCATCTAGCACTTGTTCTAAAGAGGTGCCAAGAGACTAACCTGGTTTTAAACTGGGAGAAATGTCACTTTCTGGTGACTGAAGGAATTGTCCTTGGGCACAAAATTTTGAACAAGGGAATAGAGGTGGATCAAGCTAAGGTAGAGGTAATTGAAAAATTACCACCACTTGCCAATGTTAAGGAAATCAGAAGCTTTCTCGGGCATGCAAGATTTTATAGGAGGTTTATAAAGGATTTTTCAAAAATCGCCAAACCTCTGAGTAATCTGCTAGCTGCTGACACGCCATTTATCTTTGATAAAGAGTGTCTGCAGGCATTTGAAACTCTAAAAGCTAAGCTGGTTACAGCACCAGTCATCTCTGTACCAGACTGGATATTACCATTTGAATTAATGTGTGATGCTAGTGACCATGCCATTGGTGCAGTATTGGGACAAAGGCATGACAAGCTTCTGCACGTCATTTATTATGCCAGTCGTGTTCTAAATGATGCACAGAAGAACTACACAACCACAGAAAAAGAGCTACTTGCAGTGGTTTACGCCATTGACAAGTTCAGATCTTATTTAGTAGGATCAAAAGTGATTGTGTACACTGATCATGCT
>NC_029778.3:48823661-48825034 GCF_000817695.3 Arachis duranensis
AGCTTCTGCACGTCATTTATTATGCCAGCCGTGTTCTAAATGATGCACAGAAGAATTACACAACCACAAAAAAAGAGTTACTTGCAGTGGTCTATGCCATTGACAAGTTTAGATCCTATCTAGTGGGATCAAAGGTGGTTGTGTACATTGACCATGCTGCTCTTAAATATCTACTCACAAAGCAGGATTCAAAACCCAGACTCATAAGATGGGTGTTGCTTCTGCAAGAGTTTGATATAGAAATAAGAGACAGAAAAGGGACAGAGAATCAAGTAGCAGATCACATGTCCCGAATAGAACCAGTAGAAGGGGCGTCCCTCCCTCTTACTGAGATCTCTGAAAACTTTCCGGATGAGCAACTGGTGGACGAAATTGTGATAAAAGAGTTTCAGGCACTGTTAGAGAAGCTCACAACTCCGTTCAACTAACCAGCAAGTGTACTAGGTCGTCCAAGTAATAAACCTTACGTGAGTAAGGGTCAATTCCACAGAGATTGTTGGTATGAAGCAAGCTATGGTCATCTTGTAAATCTCAGTCAGGCGAATTTAAATAAACTATGGAATTTTGAAAATTAATAAACATAAAATAAAGATAAAGTTACTCATGTAATCCAATGATGGGGATTTCAGATAGACGTGTGGAGATGCTGTGCTCCTCCTAAATCTCTGCTTTCCTACTGCTTTTATCCAATTTTATCACTCCCTTCTATGGCAAGCTGTATGTAGGGCATCACCGTTGTCAATGGCTACATCCCATCCTCTCAGTGAAAACGTTCCTATGCTCTGTCACAGCACGGCTAATCATCTGTCGGTTCTCAATCAGGTTGGAATAGAATCCCTTGATTCTTTTGCGTCTGTCACTAATGCCCAGCCTTTAGGAGTTTGAAGCTCGTCACAGTCATTCAATTCCAGAATGCTACTGTTGCATGTAGAACGGAAGTGGTTGTCAATCACGTGCGTTCATAAGTGAGAATGATAATGAGGGTTATCTAACTCATTACATTCATCATGTTCTTGGGTACGAATGAATATCTTGGAATAAGAATAAGAGAGATTTGAATAAAAGATAATAGAATTGCATTAATACTTGAGGTACAGAAGAGCTCCACACCCTTAATCTATGGTGTGCAGAAACTCCACCGTTGAAAATACATAAGTAAAAGAGGTTCAGGCATGGCCGAATGGCCAGCCCCCAAAACGTGATCACAGGATTCAAAATACAATCCAGGATATCTAATACAATAGATAAATGTTCTATTTATAATAAACTAGCTCCTAGGGTTTACATGAGTGAGTAATTGATGCATAAATTTACTTCCGGGGCCCACTTGGTGTATGTTTGGGCTGAGCTTGATTAATCCACGAGCTGAGGCT
>NC_029778.3:48825524-48826497 GCF_000817695.3 Arachis duranensis
TTTAGAGTGATTGGCTTCTCTAGGAACTTAGAATTTTGGATAGTGTTATTGACTTTCCTAGTTAAGCATGTTGATTCTTGAACATAGCTACTTATGAGTCTTGGCCGTGGCTCTAAGCACTTTGTTTTCCAGTATTACCACCGGATACACAAATGCCACAGACACATAACTGGGTGAACATTTTCAGATTGTGACTCAGCTTTGCTAGAGTCCCCAGTTAGTGGTGTCCAGAGCTCTTAAGCACACTCTTTTGCCTTGGATCACGACTTTAACCACTTAGTCTCAAGCTTTTCACTTGGACCTTCATGACACAAGCACATGAATAGGGACAGCTTGATTTAGCCGCTTAGGCCTGGATTTGATTTCCTTGGGCCCTCCTATCCATTGATGCTCAAAGCCTTGGATCCTTTTTACCCTTGCCTTTTGGTTTTAAGGGCTATTGGCTTTTTCTACTGCTCCTTCTTTTTCTTTCTATTTTTTTTCGCCATTTTTTTTTCGTAAGCTTCCTTTTTCACTGCTTTTTCTTGCTTCAAGAATCAATTTCATGATTTTTTTCAAATCATCAATAACATTTCTCTGTTCATCATTCTTTCAAGAACCAACAATTTTAACACTCATAAACAACAAGATCAAAAATATGCACTGTTCAAGCATTCATTCAGAAAACAAAAAGTATTGTCACCACATCAATATAATTAAATTAAATTCAAGGACAATTTTCGAAATTTATGTACTTCTTGTTCTTTTGAATTAAAACATTTTTCCGAAACTCATGTACTTCTTGTTCTTTTGTATTAAAACATTTTTCGTTTAAGAGAGGTGAAGGATTAATGGGTTTTATTCATATCTTTAAGGCATGGTTACATACTAATGATCATGAAGTAGAGACACAAAAACATAGATAAACACAATACTAAAAACCGAAAACAGAAAGAAATAAAGAACAAGGAATGAATCCACCTTTTAGTGGCGT
>NC_029778.3:48826794-48826953 GCF_000817695.3 Arachis duranensis
AGGCCGTGAGGAGCTTCTCTTGTTTGCTCCATCCTTTTCTTGGTGATGGGCTTGTCTTCTTCAATGGAGACATCTCCATCTATGATGACTCCAGCTGAGTAGCACAGATGGCAAATAAGGTGAGGAAAAGCTAGCCTTGCCATGGTGGAGGACTTATCG
>NC_029778.3:48827157-48827459 GCF_000817695.3 Arachis duranensis
CAGTCTTCTTAGTTGAACTGGCTTGCCTTTGGAGTCTCTCTTCCATTGAGCTCCTTCCATACACATGTCCATAAGGACTTGGTCCAACCTTTGATTAAAGTTGACCCTTCTAGTGTAGGGGCGTTCATCTCCTTGCATCATAGGCAAGTGAAACGCCAACCTTACATTTTCCGGACTGAAATCTAAGTATTTTCCCCGAACCATTGTGATATAGTTCTTTGGATTCGGGTTCATACTTTGATCATGGTTTCTAGTGATCCATGCATTGGCATAGAACTCTTGAACCATCAATATTCCGACTT
>NC_029778.3:48827552-48828090 GCF_000817695.3 Arachis duranensis
ATTTCCGGATACTCATTCTTTTTGAGCTTGAAAGGGACCTCGGGGATCACCTTCTTCTTTGCCACAACATCATAGAAGTGGTCTTGATGGCTCTTGGAGATGAATCTCTCTTTCTCCCATGACTCGGAGGTGGAAGCTTTTGTCTTCCCTTTCCCTTTTCTAGAGGATACTCCAGTCTTAGGTGCCATTGATGGTAATGGAAAAACAAAAAGCTTATGCTTTTACCACACCAAACTTAAAATTTTGCTCGCCCTCGAGCAAGAAAGAAAAGAAAAGTAGAAGAAGAAGAAGAGAATAGGGAAGAGAGGGAGAAGAGTTGGTTCGGCTATGTGGGAGAATGTGGGTTTGTGATGTGTGAAAAAGAAGAAGAGTGGAAGGGTATATATAGGGAGAGGGGAGGGTATAGGTTCGGCCAATTTGGGTGGGAATGGGTGGGAAAATGAATTTGAATTTTATGAAGGTAGGTGGGGTTTATGGGGAAGAGTGGGTTGATGTGAATGGTGAATGGGGTAATTGGGAAGAGGAATTGAGGTGATTG
>NC_029778.3:48828351-48829272 GCF_000817695.3 Arachis duranensis
TTGGGCGTTCAACGCCCATGTAATGCATGTTTCTGGCGTTGAACGCCAGTTTCATGCTTGTTGCTGGCGTTCAGCGCCAGTTTGTCCTCTCTGTGCACATTCCTGGCATTAAACGCCAGGTTGTTGCTTGTTTCTGGCGTTCAGCGCCAGAATGGTGCTCTGTTCTGGCGTTGAACGCCAGCCAGATGCATCTTACTGGCGTTGAACGCCAGTCTGCGCTGCCTCCAGGGTGAAAATTTTTTTCTTCTGTTTTTGACTTTGTTTTTAATTTTTTTGATTTTTTTTCGTGACTCCTCATGATCATGTACCTAATTAAGCAAAAAAATAACAAAGAAACAAAATAAAATAAAATTAGATAAATAAAATTGGGTTGCCTCCCAACAAGCGCTTCTTTAATGTCAATAGCTTGACAGTGGCTCTCATGGAGTCACTAGGTGATCAGGTCAATTTTTGTGTGGTCCCAACACCAAACTTGGAGTTTGGATATGGGATCTTAATACCAAACTTAGAGTTTGGTTGTGGCCTCACAACACCAAACTTAGAGCTTGACTGTGTGGGCTCTTCTTGACTCTGAACTGAGAGAAGCTCTTCATGCTTACTCTCTTCTGTCACAGAGGGATGGCCATGTGCCTTAAACACAAGGTAGTCCCCATTCAATTGAAGGACTAACTCACCTCTGTTGACATCTATCACAGCTCCTGCTGTGGCTAGGAAAGGTCTTCCAAGGATGATGCAATCATCCTCTTCCTTCCTAGTGTCTAAGATTATGAAATCAGCAGGGATGTAAAGGCCTTCAACCTTTACTAGCACGTCCTCTACTAACCCATAAGCTTGTCTCAATGACTTGTCTGCCAATTGTAATGAGAACAAGGCAGGTTGTACCTCAATGATTCCCAGCTTCTCCATTACAGAGAGTGGCAT
>NC_029778.3:48829773-48830326 GCF_000817695.3 Arachis duranensis
CCATAAGGTTCACCCATGTAATTAACTTCTGCCATGGCAGGGTTCTCAGGATCATAAGCTTCTTCAGAAGCTGCCTCTCTAGTACTGTTGGCTGCATGTTGCAATCCATTCAGATTTTGAGAGATTATGTTGACCTGTTGAGTCAACATTTTGTTCTGAGCCAATATGGCATTCAGGGCATCAATTTCAAGAACTCCTTTCTTCTGAGGTATCCCATTATTCACGGAATTCCTCTCAGAGGTGTACATGAACTGGTTGTTTGCAACCATGTCAATGAGTTCTTGAGCCTCTTCAGGCGTTTTCTTCAGGTGAATAGATCCACCTGCAGAATGGTCCAATGACATTTTCGAAAATTCAGAGAGACCATAGTAGAATATATCTAATAAGGTCCATTCTGAAAACATGTCAGATGGACATCTCTTGGTTAACTGCTTGTATCTTTCCCAAGCTTCATAGAGGGATTCACCATCTTTTTGTTTGAAGGTTTGAACATCCACTCTCAGCTTGCTCAACTTTTGAGGAGGAAAGAATTTATCCAAGAAGGCTGTGACCA
>NC_029778.3:48830413-48831126 GCF_000817695.3 Arachis duranensis
CCATATTCTAGCTCTGTCTCTTACAGCAAAAGGGAAAAGCATGAGTCTGTAGACTTCAGGATTAACTCCATTTGTCTTTACAGTATCACAGACTTGCAAGAATTCAGTTAAAAACTGATAAGGATCTTCAGATGGAAGTCCATAAAACTTGCAGTTTTATTGCATTAATGCAACCAGTTGAGGCTTAAGCTCAAAGTTGTTGGCTCCAATGGCAGGAATGGAGATGCTTCTTCCATCAAACTTGGACGTTGGCTTTGTGAAGTCACCAAGCATTCTCCTTGCATTATTATTATTATTTTCGGCTGCCATGTCCTTTTCTTGTTCGAAAATTTCTGAAAGATTGTTTCTGGATTGTTGTAATTTAGCTTCTCTTAATTTTCTCTTCAGAGTCCTTTCAAGTTCTGGATCAGCTTCAACAAGAGTACCTTTATCCTTGTTGAGAAGAGAACAAGAAAAGAAAGAGGAATCCTCTATGTCACAGTATAGAGATTCCTTTATGTTAGTAGAAAAAGAAAGGGGTATAAGAAAGAAGATGGAGATTCGGATTTTTGGATGAAGAAAGGTGAAGAGAAGTGTTAGTAATTAATTAATTAAATAGAATAAGAGAAGAGAAGAGAAGTTTTCGAAAATAGTTTTGAAAAAGGGGTTAGTAATTTTCGAAAATTAAAGATAAGATAAGTTTAAAATTAAAATTTAAAACAAAAAGAATTTTT
>NC_029778.3:48831403-48831692 GCF_000817695.3 Arachis duranensis
TTTTGAAAATATTTTGAAAAAGATTTTTGAAATTTTCGAAATTTATAAAAAAAATGAAAAAGATATGATTTTTGAAAAAGATTTTGAAAAGATAAGATTTTTAAAATTGAAATTTTGACTTGACTTGTAAGGAACAACTAATTTTAAAAATTTTTGACCAAGTCAACCCAAAATTTCGAAAATTTGGAAGAAAATAAGGAAAAGATATTTTTTTTATTTTTGAATATTTTAATTATGAGAGAGAAAAACAACAAAAATACTCAATGCATGAAATTTTTAGATCAAAACA
>NC_029778.3:48831736-48832451 GCF_000817695.3 Arachis duranensis
ATGCATGCAAGAATGCTATGAATGTCAAGATGAACACCAAGAACACTTTGAAGATCATGATGAACATCAAGAACATATTTTTGAAAAATTTTTAATGCAAAGAAAACATGCAAGACACCAAACTTAGAAATTTTTAATGCATGGAAAATATGAATGCAAAAATGCACATGAAAAACAACAAACAACACTAAACAAGAATTCATCAAGATCAAAACAAAAAGACTTGTCAAGAACAACTTGAAGATCATGAAGAACACTATGAATGCATGAGATTTTCGAAAAAATGCAAGAAAAATTTTAAAAGCATGCAATTAACACCAAACTTAAAAATTGACTCAACACTCAAACAAGAAACACAAAATATTTTTGATTTTTATGATTTTCTAATTTTTTTGTATTTTTATTAATTTTTTTCGAAAACAAAGTTGGAAAAACGAAAAATAAAAAGAAAGAAAAAATTTTTGAAAAAGATTTTTGAAAAGAAAATTACCTAATCTGAGCAACAAGATGAACCGTCAGTTGTCCATACTCGAACAATCCCCGGCAACGGCGCCAAAAACTTGGTGGACGAAATTGTGATTCCTTTGTTATTGTATTTTGTAAAATTCATTGCTTTTTCAACTATGTGTGGACACAACTCCGTTCAACTTAACCAGCAAGTGTACTGGGTCATCCAAGTAATACCTTACGTGAGTAAGGGTCGATCCCACAGAGA
>NC_029778.3:48833835-48851685 GCF_000817695.3 Arachis duranensis
TCATCTAGGAGGTGCCATGGTTTGCAGACATTGCAAACTACAAGGCAGTAAGATTCATACCCAAAGAGTACAGTAGGCAGCAAACAAAGAAATTGATCATGGATGCAAAGTACTATCTTTGGGATGAACCATATCTCTTCAAGAGATGTGCAGACGGAGTAATCTATATATGTGTGCCTAAAGAAGAAGCACAAAAGATCCTCTGGCACTGCCATGGATCACAGTATGGAGGACATTTTGGAAGTGAGCGAACAGCCACAAGAGTCCTCCAATGTGGCTTCTACTGGCCTACTCTCTATAAAGACTCCTGAGTGTTTGTACTTAATTGTGACAGTTGCCAAAGATCTGGCAATCTGCCACACAGTTATGCCATGCCTCAACAAGGGATCTTGGAGATTGAGTTGTTTGATGTATGGGGTATTGACTTCATGGGGCCATTCCCACTATCATACTCAAACACTTATATTCTGGTGGCAGTGAATTATGTATCCAAATGGGTAGAAGCTATAGCAACACCCACTAATGATACTAAGACAGTGCTGAAATTCCTCCAGAAACACATCTTCAGCAGATTTAGTATCTCTAGAGTACTAATCAGTGATGGAGGCACTCATTTCTGCAATAAACAGTTTTAGTTTGCTTTGGTTCAATATGGAGTTAGCCATACGGTGGCCACTCCATATCATCCACAGACAAATGGGCAAGTTGAAGTCTCTAATAGAGAACTTAAAAGAATCCTGAAATGGACTGTGATTAACCGTAGAAGGGATTGGGCAAGAATCTTGGATGATGCTCTGTGGGCATACAGAACAGCATTCAAGACACCTATAGGAACTTCTCCATACCAGCTGGTGTATGGAAAAGCCTGTCACTTGCCAGTAGAACTGGAACACAAGTTGTATTGGGCAACCAGATTCCTAAACCTTGATGCCAAGTTAGTTGGAGAAAAACGATTGCTCCAGTTAAATGAGCTAGAGGAATTCAAACTCAATGCTTTTGAAAATGCAAAAATTTACAAAGAGAAAGCAAAAAGATGGCATGATAAGAAATTATCATCCAGAGTCTTTGAGCCAGGGCAGAAAGTTCTGCTATTTAATTCTAGGCTCAGATTATTCCCCGGGAAATTGAAATCCCGGTGGAGAGGTCCATATGTGATTACAAGTGTGTCACTATATGGATACGTGGAGCTTCAGGATAATGATTCTAACAAAAAGTTCATTGTTAATGGACAAAGAGTTAAACATTATCTTGAAAACAATTTTGAGCAAGAATGCTCAAAAATGAGACTTGATTAAAGCTCCGTAATAGTCCAGCTAAAGACAATAAAGAAGCACTTGCTGGGAGGCAACCCAACCATTTACAAGGCTTATTTGTTAATTAATTGATTTTTACAGGTTTATGTCAATTATCTTCAAGGTAAAATAGCAATTGCTTGAGTTAACGAAGTTACAGAAGGATTCAGAGGATAAAACAGCAAAAAGAAGCTCATTAGTGCGAAAAAAGCCAGTAAGAGCTGTTTTGGGCGCTGAACGCCCAAAAGAAGCACTCACTGGGCGTTCAACACCAGTAAGGATAGCCATCTGGGCATTGAACGCCAGAAAGAAGCATCTTCTGGGCGTTGAATGCCAGAAAGAAGCACCTTCTGGGCATTCAACGCCAGATTTATAGCGTCATGGGCATTCAGAAAAATGCCCAGTGTCAAAGGAGTTTCTGGCGTTCAACGCCAGCTAGAAGCAACAGTTGGGCGTTGAACGCCTAGAAGAAGCTGCAAATGGGCGTTAAACGCCCAAAACATGCAGTGTTTGGGCGTTTAACGCCAGGATGGTGGGGAGGAGGTAAATCCGTTTTTACTTCACAATTTTTTAATTTTTTATGTTTCAATTCATGATTTTTTGCATAAACATGTTACAATCTCTCATCCTTCAATTCCAAAAATTTTAATCCTAATTTCTAAAATCTTTTTTTCAAAAATATCAAATGTATCTTAATCCATAAACGCAAATCTTTTTCCAATCCAATCCAACTCTTTTTCAAATTTTTCAAAACTCAATTATCTTTTAAAATCTTTTTCAAAATAAAAATTCAGATTTATCTTTTCCAAATATCATTCATAACTTTTTATTTTTAAATTATATCTTTTTCTTATCATATTTATCTTTTATAAATCATATCTCCTATCTTATCTTTTTAAAATTTTCGAAAAAACCCACCCCCTCCCTTTTAAATCCACATTCGGCTCCCCTCCTCTCCTCCACCATTCGACACTAGCTCTCCTTCTATCCCTCTCCTTTATTTTCTTTTGCTTGAGGACAAGCAAACCTCTAAGTTTGGTGTGTTTATCCGTGATCACTAAACCATACCCACTAAGATCATGCCTCCTAAAGGAAAACAACCCACTCAAAGAGGCAAGAAAGAGAGTATTCCAAAACCACTTTAGAACCAAGGGAAGTTCTTAACCAAAGAACATTGAGACCATTACTACAAAATAATGGGTCTAAGATCAGTGATCCTGGAAGTCAAATTCGATTTGAAAGAAGATGAATATCCGGAGATCCAAGAGCAAATTCGAAACAGGAACTGGGAAATCCTAGCTAATCCTGAAACAAAAGTGGGAAGGAATATGGTTCAGGAGTTCTATGCTAATCTGTGGCAAACAGACAGGTAGAGAATATCTGGAACTGCCCTCTATGACTATCGGACCTTGGTTAGAGGAAATATTGTTCACATCCACCCTGACAAAATCAGGGAGATCTTTAAGCTACCTCAGCTGAAAGATGACCCAGACTCCTTTAATAGGAGAATGATAAGAACAAACAAGGGCCTGGACAAGATTCTAGAGGATATATGCATCCCTGGAGCCAGGTGGACCACCAGCACCAAGGGCGTCCTAAATCAACTCAAGAGAGAAGATCTCAAACCAGTCGCCAGAGGATGGCTGGACTTCGTTGGACGTTCTATATTGCCCACTAGCAACCGTTCTGAAGTCACTGTTAAAAGAGCAGTGATGATCCATTGCATTATGTTGGGAAAAGAAGTGGAAGTTCATCAACTGATTTCATGTGAACTGTACATAATTGCAAATAAGAACTCCAAAGATGCCAAGTTGGCTTATCCAAGCTTAATTTCTATGCTCTACAAAGATGTTAGAGTGAGGATGGGAATAACTGAGTATATCTCAGTTGAGCGGCCAATCACTAAAACCACAATGGAAAAACAACAAGTGCAGGATGACCCCATCAAGAGGAGAGCATAGGAATTTCTCCCGAAAATCCCTCAATTTGAATATTGGGAATATCTTGAAGCATCTGTTACCAAGTTGCAAGAAGCTATGGACCAAATAAAGGAAGAACATAATAATCAAAATAGCATGCTTTGCAAATTTCTTAGGGAACAAGAAGAGAAAGAGCATGACTTAAAGGAACTGAAGCGACAGAAATTATCTCTTGAAAGACCAAGCACCCCACAGACTAGAGGAATATCCACTTCCCAAAATAAAGATTGTTGAGTTCTAATTTTAGCTTTAACTCTGTGATAGTTGTTATTATAGGAATTTACCTTAGAAGTTATATATAAGTAGTAGTAATTAGCATATCTATTTTGATTTTATTTTCAATTAAGTCATAATTTATTTTTCTCATCATCATCAAACATGAATAAAATAGTAGATTTTTAGAATAAAGAGGCAATTTATATTTTTCGAGTATTTAATAAGGAAAATTCTAATTAATTATATGTGGTGGTAATACTTTTTGTCTTCTGAATGAATGCTTGAATAGTGCATATTTTTTATCTTGAATTTTATAAATGTTAAAATTGTTGGCTCCTGAAAGAATGATGAACAAGAGAAATATTATTGCTGATCTGAAAAATCATGAAATTGATTCTTGAAGGAAGAAAAAGCAGTGAAAAAAAATTTACAAGGAATCATTTGATAAAGAAAAAGAAAAAGCCAATACCCCTTAAAACCAAAAGGCAAGGGTGAAAAGGATCCAAGGCTTTGAGCATCAAGGGATAGGAGGGCCCAAGGGAATAAATCCATGCCTAAGTGGCTAAATCAAGTTGTCCCTAACCATGTGCTTGTGGCATGCAGGTCCAAGCGAAAAACTTGAGACTGAGTGGTTAAATTCGTGATCCAAGGCAAAAGAGTGTGCTTAAGAACTCTGGACACCTCTAATTGGGGACTTTAGCAAAGCTAAGTCACAATCTGAAAGGGTTCACCCAGTTATTTGTCTGTGGCATTTATGTATCCGGTGGTAATACTGGAAAACAAAGTGCTTAGGGCCACGGCCAAGACTCATAAAGTAACTGTGTTTAAGAATCAACATACTAAACTAGGAAAATCAATAGTACTATCTGAATTCTGAGTTCCTATGGATGTCAACCATTCTGAACTTCAAAGGATAAAGTGAGATGCCAACACTGTTCAGAAGCAAAAAGCTACTAGCCCCGCTCATCTAATTAGAATCTGAGCTTCACTTGAAACTCTGAGATATTATTGGTTCTTGATTTATTTTTATCCTATTTCATTTATCTAGTTGCCTGAGGACAAGCAACAGTTTAAGTTTGGTGTTGTGATGAGCAAATATTTTATACGCTTTTTGGGGGTAATTTCATGTAGATTTTAGTTTGTTTTAGTTAGTTTTTAGTAGATTTTTATTAGTTTTTATGCAAAAATCATATTTCTGGACTTTACTATGAGTTTTTGTGTTTTTCTATGATTTCAGGTATTTTTTGGCTGAAATTGAGGGAGCTGAACAAAAATCTGATTCAGGCCAAAAAAGGACTGCTGATGCTGTTGGATTCTGACCTCTCTGCACTCGGAATGGAATTTTTGGAGATACAGGAGTCCAATTAGCGCGCTCTCAATTAGGTTGGAAAGTAGACACCTAAGGCTTTCCAGAAATATATAATAGTCCATACTTTGCGTGAAAATAGACGACGTAAACTGGCATTCAACGCTAGTTCTATGTTGCAGTCTGGCGTTCAGCGCCAGAAACAGGTTACAAGTTGGAGTTCAACACCAAAAACAGGTTACAACCTGGCGTTCAACTCCTAAAACAGCCCAGGCACGTGAGAAGCTTAAGTCTCAGCCCCAGCACACACCAAGTGGGCCCCAAAAGTGGATTTCTGCACTATCCATCTTAGTTACTCATTTTCTGTAAACCTAGGTTACTAGCTTTGTATTTAAACAACTTTTAGAGACTTATTTTGTATCTCATGACATTTTTAGATCTGAACTTTATACTCTTTAACGGCATGAGTCTCTAAACTCTATTGTTGGGGGTGAGGAGCTCTGCAGCGTCTCGATGAATTAATGCAATTATCTCTGGTTTCCATTCAAACACGCTTGTTTCTATCTAAGATGTTCATTTGCGCTTCACCATGAAGAAGGTGATGATCCGTGACACTCATCACCTTCCTCAATCCATGAACGTGTGCCTGACAACCACTCCCGTTCTACATTAGATTGAATGAGTATCTCTTAGATTCCTTAATCAGAATCTTCGTGGGATAAGCTAGAATTGATGGCGGCATTCATGAGAACCCGGAAAGTCTAAACCTTGTCTGTGGTATTCCGAGTAGGATTCAAGGATTGAATGGCTGTGACGAGCTTCAAACTCGCGATTGTTAGGCGTAGTGACAGACGCAAAAGAATCAATGGATTCTATTCCGACATGATCGAGAACCAACAGATGATTAGCTGTGCTGTGACAGAGCATTTGGACCATTTTCACTGAGAGGATGGGAAGTAGCCATTGACAACGGTGACACCCTACATACAGCTTGCCATGGAAGGAGCCTTGCGTGTGTGAAGAGGAATACAAGAGAAAAGCTGAAATAAAGAGGACAAAGCATCTCCAAAACTCCAACATATTCTCCATTATTAAGTAACAATTAATTATTTTATGCCCTTTCACTTTATTTTACAATTGAGACTAAAGAATCCTATTGGTATCCTAACTAAGAATAATAAGATAATCATAGCTTGCTTCAAACCAACAATCTCCGTGGGATTCAACCCTTACTCACGTAAGGTATTACTTGGACGACCTAGTGCACTTGCTGGTTAGTGGTACGAGTTGTGAAGAATTGTGATTTCCAATTTCGTGCACCAATGACCCAGTGCCCTTGCTGGTTCAATTGTGCGAAGTGTAATTCCGCACACCAAGTTTTTGGTGCCGTTTCCGGGGATTGTTCAAGTTTAAACAAACTAACGGATTATCTTGTTGCTTAGATTCAGTACTTTTTACTTTTATTTTGAGTCTTTTATTTTCTTTTCAAAAATTTTTCAAAACCTTTTTTGTTTTGCCTATGTGTTTCCTTTTGATTTTCTTACGTTGAGTCTTACCTATTTCTTGTTTTCTTTTTCAAAAATTTTTCAAAATCTTTTCTTTTCTTTAGTAATCCGTGTCTTTTGTTTGAGTCTTTTGTTCTTGTTCTTGTAAAGTTTTGAATTTTCTTGCTTTCTTTTTAAAAAATTTTCAAAAATAGTGTCTTTTGTTTGAGTCTAGTGTCAATTCTTAAGTTTGGTGTCCTTTGTGTGATATTTGTTTTCTCTGAATTTTCGAAATTGTTCTTAGAGTTCTTTCTTGGTATTTAAGTTGTTCTAGTTTCTCTTCTTGCTTTTTCTTTTTAAGTTTTCGAAAATTCAGAGTCTTATATCTAAAAATTTTAAGTTTGGTGTCTTTTGTTTGTTTTTCTTTTTCTTCATTAATTCAAAAAATAAAAAATATTTTCTATCTTTATTTCAAAATTATTTTAAAAAATTTAAAGAAAGAGAAAAACAACCAAGAAGAGTGATCAATTCCTTGAGACTCCTCCCATCTTGATTGTTCCATCCTCGATGCATGTTGTCATTGTAGTTCTCATTTCTTACAACATAATTTGAACTAAACTCATAGCAAAAGGGGAGAGAATTCATAGTAGCAGGAGAAAATGAAAACAATATTTAATAAGAAACAAAGAAAACCAAATTCTAAAACTAGAAAAAACTAACAAAGAAACAGAAGGCAAACACATTCACAATATTCACATATATACAATAGCCAATAACAAGCACACATCGTAATTTCCCGACAACGGCGCCGAAAACTTGAAAGAGCAGAACCGTCGGTTAAGAATTTCTTCTCGGTAAAAAAGAAATAACCTCGATACAAGTATAGTTCCAAACCGACATGTAATGCTCAATCAAAGTTTAATTTCTTTGTCACGAGCGCAAACCAATAAAAATACCAAGAGTATTAGATCTCAGGTCATCTCTCGAAGGAATTATAGTGAGGTATGCACATTATTGGTTTTGGTATCCAAGGGGTGGTTTCTGAATAAGGGAACAAAAAAATTAAAATGGCAAGAAAGTAAAGGAAGCAACTAAAGAGAGCAAGTAATAAAGAGAGACATTCATGGCAAGGATCGAGAATCTAGGCTTTCTATCCTAGTCACTAATCATATTACAATAATTATCAAGAGCTAATCTTATTTAGTCATCTCCAACAATAGAAGAAGGTATAATGTTATCTTTATATTGAGAGAAAGTCAAATAGGACTAGTTAATCTCAATCCATAAGTCCAATCAACTTACTAATTGAATTAGCAAGAGATTAGAGTCAATGGAAACAATATTAACTAACAACTCTAGATCACCAACATAAGTTGGGTATTGATGACTCAAGAGCACCTAATTTCTCTTTTCAAGCCAAGAATGCTCAAAAGCTACTCTAACATCCAACCAAGCATTTTGTCAAACACTTGGTAAGTTGGGTATTGATGACTCAAGAGCACCTAATTTCTCTTTCCAAGCCAAGAATGCTCAAAAGCCACTCTAACATCCAACCAAGCATTTTGTCAAACACTTGGAAGACATAAAGGAAAAACATGGTAAAAGTGCAAGAAAAATAAAATCTACAATTACCCAATGCAAGAAATTAACAATAACAACTAAGGAAAGCAACAATAAACAAAGAAACATCAAATTGCATTAAAGGAAAGGAGAATTAACAAGAGTTTATGTAACATAAAAAATGGTAAAATAAAGGAAATAACAAGAGAAA
The DNA here is from genome assembly GCF_000817695.3 of Arachis duranensis. Lineage (NCBI taxonomy): Eukaryota > Viridiplantae > Streptophyta > Magnoliopsida > Fabales > Fabaceae > Arachis > Arachis duranensis. The sequence continues at coordinate 48,841,884 of NC_029778.3, forward strand.
CTAAGAGAATCAAAGTGCTAGACTAATAAAAGGCAAGGAAAATAAGAATTAAACCCTAAATTTAAGAGAAAACTAAACTAAGAACCCTAATTTCTAGAGAGAAGAGGGAGCTTCTCTCTCTAGAACTAACCTAAGGCATGCTTCCTAACTTAAACTAATTGCTCCCCCTTTGTCCAATCTAGAATTCTGCATCAAATAGTCTTAGAAACGAGATGAATTTGGGCCTGGAAAGCTCACAAACCACCCCCAACGTATTGCCTTTAATGAGGTCACGTGATCAGCATCACGTGTGCACGTGGATGATGCGTGCGCGTCTCTGTCAATTTCCTCCTCACGCGTATGCGTGGTTGACACGTGCGCGTGGCCTTGCAAATGTCTTTCTCTTGCGTACGCGTGGATGACGCGTGCGCGTGGCCATGAACCCTCCAGATGCTCATTTCTTCATGAATTCTCCACTTTGTATGCTTTTCTCTTCACTCCTTCCTTTCAATACTTGCCTTATGAATCTGAAATCACTCAACAAACATATCAAGGCATCGAATGGAATTAAAGTGAATTAAATTTATCTATTTTAAGGCCTAAAAAGCATGTTTTTATACTTAAGTACAAATTTAGGGAGAATTACAAAACCATGTTATTTCATTGAATAAATGTGAGATAAGTTGATAAAATCCCCTAAATTAAGCACAAGGTAAACCACAATATTGGGGTTTATCAAACCTTTCCACACTTAAACTAAGCATGTCTTCATGCTAAACTCAAGAAAGAGACAAAGGGTATCAACATTTATTCAATTCAAACTATCTAAATGTAACCTATCTACATGCAATTTATCCATATGCATGCAATTACTTTGTCAAAATAAATCAATCCCCAAGAAAGCCTATATGAACGTGAGAACTAAAGGTATTAACAAAAAAATCAAATCCACAATTGAATTGAGTTATTGAAAAGATTTTAACAACTTGCAAGAAAGGAGATGATCATAGGTGAAAACATGTAATTGAGCAATCGAACCCTCACCGGATGTGTATCCGCTCTAGTCACTCAAGTGTATAGGGTTGATTCCCTCAATTCTCCCCTAATAATCATGCTTTTCAAGTTTTGTTTTTCATCTAACAATCAACAATTATTTCATGCATGCATACAAATATCATGAGGTCTTATCCATATGTTGTAATGGAGCTAGGGTCAAGGTAAGATTGTATTTGGTCAAGTGAGCTTGAAATTTGAATCTTTGATTAACTTAAGCTTCCCACCTAACCTATATAACAACCTATATAATTTCAAAGCTAACCTAACTACCCATTCTTCACTTTTTCACACACTCATGCATTCTCTTTTTTATCACAACCCATATGCATTGATTATTATTAAACTTCACTTTGGGACATTTTGTCCCCTTTTTATTGCTTTTCTTTTTCTTTTCTTTTTCTATTTTTTATATTATTTTTTTCTTTTATTTTTCTCTTTTTCTTTTTGATGAATTATATACAAAGGCACCAATGCATATGGTTTAAACATTTAATGCATTAGTATGTACCCACCCAAAATTTTGACAAAAATATAAAAACACCCTTTTATCCCAACTAGTGTTCCCAAATTTTCCACACTTAAATGATAAACACTCTCACTAGCCTAAGCTAATCAAAGATCCAAATTAAGGACATTTATTATTTTTCACTTTAAGGCTTGTAATGTGCTAGAATTAAAAACAAATGAATTTAGCATAGGCTCAAAGTTGGCTAACAATGGAAGATAAAAGGTAAGGCTATTTGGATAAATGAGCTAATTGAAACAATGGCCTCAATCATATAAGTGCATTCATACACAAAATAATGGACATAAAGAATCAATCAAATCAAAGATTACAATCATAGAAAGAGAATATTACACACAAGACTGAAAATAAGTGGTTATATGATGTAACCACACAATTAGGCTCAAAACTCACATGCTTATGTGTTCTTAGCTCAAAAATCATGTTCCACAATATATAATTCAAGCAAGTTCTAAAAAAATTTTACTCAAATCACTTGGGGTGCCCTATAGATAAATTTCATAGAAAATTTTATTATTTTGACTAATCTTATTATATATATGCAAACTAAGAAAATGCAACTAAAAATCCTAAAAAACCAAAAAAATGAAATGCGAAAGTGTTGGGATTAGAAATTTGTCACCCAAAAATGCCGATCGGTCGGACGACCTCCCCACACTTAAAAGTTTGCACCATCCTCGGTGCATTCAGAGATGGGTAAGGGGGTATGGCGACTTTCCGGGTTGCAACCTTTAGCTGGTGGATCAACCGGCTGCTACACGTTCTTTCTTTCGCTTCCATTTTTGCTTAAGATGACTCACCCATGAAAAATAGAAAATAGTACAGTAAGTTGAAAAAATACAAAAGCAAGGAACGTAAATTGTTAGAATGAGGTAAGAACCACTAGAATAGAGTGAGTGAATTAGTGTGACATTAAGGAGAGTAATGTATGAGTTCTAAGTTGCATGCAGTTTAGAACACACACAATAGCATAAAAAATATGTCACAATTACACAAAAAGAAGTAAGCACTTCACTCATTCTAGTGTGCTTGAAACACTTTAAAGAAAACTTGTAGGTTAAGGCAAACAAATAAGCAATAAAGAAGCATAAAAGCATTCAAGCAATCAATCAAGCAATTGTGAATTGGATAATTAATGGACATTGATTGATGTGTAAGTAAACTTAGTGAACCAAATGAAATATAGAGCTTACACATCAAACAATGACACATATTGAAATTTGTTTGCAACACCTAAGTGACATAGAGGTGGAACACATGGGCGCTATGGAACTTAGGAAAAACAGGATAGAAATTAAACTCAATCACATAGCAAGCATGGTCCACAAAGCTTAGAAAGCTAAAAAATATGTCACTAGGTAAGCTTTCGATCCAATTCCAAAATTTCAAAATCTCAACGCATGAAATAGGTGATTTAAATAAGGATCAATCATAAACAAGCATCTCCTAACAAAAAATGCATTGTTAATACACAAATTGCTTTATCATAAATAATGAATTCAAATTAAATGGTAGCCAAAATATGCAATTCAAAAGATTTAGAAAGTTTGAAGGCATTGTCACATGTACTTGGTATTCAAAAATGTTTAGCATGAAAAATTCAAAACCAAGTAACAAAATATAACCTCAACAATGAATCCAAAAAATGAATATAAAAAACAGTTATGCTAAAATAGCATTCAGTTAATAATAAGCTGCAATAAACAACAAACAAAATTAATAATCCAATACTTATAATGAAAAACAGAAAATAAACATAAATCAAACTAACTAAATAACTAACAAACTAACTAACTAAAGGAAATGGTGATAGATGGTGATTGGTAGTGTTGGATGATAGTTGAAGGAGGGAAAGAAAAGAGAAGAAGAGAAGAAAAAAAAGAAATGAAAATAAGAAAAGAAATGGAGGTGGATGGAACAGTGTAGTGAGTCACGCGTACGCGTCATGTCACGTGCACGCGTGGATGGCAGCAGTGAGGTATGACGCGTATGAACGAGGACACGCACGCATGAGAGTGCAGTGAGATAGATGACGTGTATGCGTGGGTGACACGCAACTCTCTGGTTTTTGTACCGGAAATGAAAATTTTGGGGGTCACGCGTACGTGTGGGCTAGGCGTACGCGTGAGGGGTTGAATTTCTTGGGTCACGCGTACGCGTGGGTGACTCCCACACATGGTGGGTGCTCTATTTTTCAAAATTTTTTCAAGTTCTAGCACCAAACCAAACATTCCAAACATCCCAACAGCTACTAAAACACCATAAAACCTTATTTAACATACTAGACTACTAACTAAACTCAACTAACTAAACAAAATATGAAATTAAACTAATTTACCAATATGTACAAAAGAGAAAAATGAAAAAGATGTTACCATGGTAGGGTGTCTCCCACCTAACACTTTTGTTTATTGTCCTTAAGTTGGACTTATGAGTAGCTCTCATCAAGGTGGCTTGTGCTTGAATTCATCCTTGAACTTCCACCAATGCTTGGACTTCCAATAAGCTCCATCATTCAAAATTAATAGCTCCAAGCTTTGATGGAGTTCTTCACAAACCATGAGCTCCCAAAATTGATTCTCTTTGTGTGATCCGGGATCCCACACTTTGTTTTCACGCCCGTCTTCAACTTGATCATCATTATTCCATCTGGGTGGCAAGCACATAGAATTCTCATATAGGCACCCAAATATCCTCCTAGATCTATGCAAATTGGTTCTACACTAACAATTGCTCCTAAACCTTGAGCTTCCAACCATAATAAACCGTGAATCATGATGCCTACCACTAACCAACCCTTTCTTGCTTTTCATTCCACAAAGAGCTCTAAATTGACCATCCGTTTCAAGCAACCCATATTCAGATGGAATAAGAAAGCTAAGGGATATGAATTTTACCCACTTGAATTGTGTAAAGGATAATGGTGACTTAGGAAGGGAGACCTCCCTACACTATGACAATGCAAGGTCTTCTCCCTTGTGCTCTCTTTTGGTTACATCCACTTCTTTGCAAGCTTCTTGAATTTTAACCTCTTCCTCTTGGTAGCTTTCTTCCAATTCAATCTCTTCTTCATTGCTTACTAAGGGAATGGGAGGTTGTACACATTCTTCTATGACCTCAATTTCATGTCCAATGGGGAAGGATTCAATTGTAGATAGAAACTCATCAATGATCGAATCCATCTCTTGATCAACCTCTTCAAAGTCTTTAAGCATGATATACTTTGGAGGTTGTACACCCTCCTCAACATCAATATCAAGCTTCTTGGAAGAGGGCTCTATAATTCTACATTCCCATGTACTTTCGACATCTCCTAAATCTTCAACCACTTCTTCTGGCTCAATTGTCTCTACTCCCTCCCCTTGTTTCACTTCTTGCTTCAACTCCTCTTCTTCACCTTGAAGCTTCAAGTTCACTCCCTCACTATGATCCTTGGTTGATCCTCCATATTCGTCAATGGGAGTACTTGGCATGTATAAGCTTAGGTGGGAGGCCATGTTGTTAATGGATTCTGCCATGGTATCAACCATGACTTCTAGCTTTTTTAACTCCTTTTGCTTCTCTTCTTGCCTTTGGATATAAGAGCTAATATCTCTTCATTGTTCTTGTAAGAAGGTTTGGAGAGCTTCGTCCATTAGAGGAGGTGGTAGAAGAGAGGGTTCATTGTTTGGGGGAAAGGCTTCATAAGTGGAAGGTGGTTCAAATTAGTGAAAGTCTTGAGGTGGTATATGAGGAAATAGTGGTTCTTGGGAGTATTGGTATTGGAACTGTTGTGGTTCTATGTATGGTTTATATGGCTCATAAGGTGGTTGGTAAGGTAGATAAGGATTAGGGTCATATGGAGGTGTTTGGCAGTAGGGGGCTTATGAGTATGGTGGTTCAAAACTATGTGGAGGAGGTAGTTCAGAGGCATATGGTGATTGTGGTTAACAACCACAATGAGGGTCACCACATCCATTAGATTGGTATGCATTAGGAGTTGGATTGTACCCATAAGAAATCGGAGGAGGTTGTTGACAAGAAGAGTGATCAATTCCTTGAGGCTCGTCCCATCTTTGATTGTTCCATCCTTGATGCTTGTTGTCATTGTAATTTCCACTTCCTACAATATAATTTGATCCAAACTCATAGCTAAAGGGGTAAGAATTCATAGTAGCAAGACCAAATGAAAACAAAATTTAATAAGAAACAAAGAAAACCAAATCCTAAAACTAGCAAAAACTAAGAAAGAAAAGGCAAACATATTCACAATATTCACATATATACAATAACCAATAACAAGCATACATTGCAATTCCTCAGCAACGGCGCCAAAAACTTGAAAGAGCAGAATCGTCGGTTAAGGATTTCTTCTCGGTAAAAGAGAAATAACCTCATTACAAATATAGTTCCAAACCGACAAGTAATGCTCAATCAAAGTTTTATTTGTTTGTCACGAGTGCAAACCAATAAAAATATCGAGAGTATTAGATCTCGGGTCATCTCTGACGGGTGGAAAAATGCCGGTTAAGAAATTTCAGTAAAAATCAGCGCTGCGAGTACAGTTCTCAACTGACAAAAATCCCATTGTCAATTTAAAAAAGGTGTCACAATTTAGAATAATTAATTGGGAGTAGAATTCCCAGGTCGTTTCCTAAAGAATTAACAAAAGAGTGCAATTTATTGGTCAGGAGTTTTCTGAGAAATTTTTAGAGTTGAAAATGGAAAGATAAATAACTAAAAATTATGCAAGGAACAGTTAACAAGAGATGTTGTGTATTTAAAATAAAAGGCCTTGGCTAGGAGAAGATTAATTGGAATTTCTATCCTTGTTGGCTTTCTCAAGTATAATAGTAAAAGGTTGTTGCTTCTACTTAGTTATCCTCTAACTAATAGAGGAAAGTTAAGTAGGTAATACCAACTCTAATTCACAAGTCCTAATCACCTTCCAAGGAAGGATTAGAGTTAGTAAAAATCCAGTTGACAGCAATTTCCAATTACATATTAACACTTGAGTATTCCAACTCAAGGGTTTTCTATTAATTGGCTCCAAAGCCAAGTTGAAAACCCTACTCCATTAACATGAATGCCATTTTTACAAACATATAAAGGGAGTAGATAGGAGACATGGTAATTAAAACTAAATTAATAAAATTAAAATTGGTACTAATAATTAATCGAAAGAAATTTGACAAGTAATGGAATTAAACATAAAAATGGTTCATTGCTTTAACAACTCAAAATTAGGGGTGGCAAAACAGCTCGAGCCCCCTGGGCCGATCCGTTAAACCTGCTAAAAAAGGCAGGTCAGGCTAGGATTTGGAGCCAGCCAATTTAAAAAAACCCGCCAAACCTGCATCGCCAAATTGGCGGGTTTTGGCAGGGCGGGGCGGGCCGGTCCGCCGGGCCGAAGCTTTATATTTTTCTTTTTTTTTTTATTAAATAAAATAGTGGTTACTATTATAAAATTAATAATTATAGAATTTTTAAACACTTTTTTCTTATTTTTTGTTTTTATTCATTCAAATTATGTAATTTCTTTTTTAAAATAAAGATAATTTTATTGACAAATATTATTTTAAACAATTTTATTGAAGTTAAAAATAAAAAAAATTATATTATAAGATTGTTCAAAATAATATTTGTCAAATATAATAATATTTTGAACAATTTTATTGACAAATATAATTTGACTATTTTTTATTTGTATTTTATTTTTTAATTATTATTTTTTGGTTAATTTTAATAAATTTTATTTAAAAAAAAAGAGTCAAGCGGGCTAGCCCGTCAACCCGCCAATCTGCCATAAAGTGGGGCGGGCTAGCATTTTGAACCCATTTTAGTTGGCGGGACGGGCTTAGGCAGGGCGAAGCGGGTTGGGGTGGACTGGCCCACTTTGCCACCCCTAACCCCGTTTATGAGGCGGGCCTAGGCGGGGCGGGCCGGTCTGCTTTGTCACCCCTACTCAAAATTGACAAAATACAAATATAAGTACCAATAACTAATTGGAAAACAAAAGAGTAAAGGTAATAGAAATGCAAACTATAACGATGAAGATTTCTGTCGAAGGTAGTAGCAACTCTCTCTAAATCCAGTCCAAAAGAAAAATTCAGAAAAACTAAGAACCCTAGGAGAAAAGGTGATTTTTTCTCTCTAGAATTCAAAAAACTGAAAACTAAACTAAAGTAAAAGTCAAATGTAAGTGTGTTCTCTATCTCAGCTTTACCTCTGCCTCTAATATGGACTTTCGAGCCTGAAACTGGGGCAAAACGGGGCCCAGAAGTTGCCCCCAGCAAATTCTGATATCTGCAGCACGTGGCGGAATATCACGCGTACGCGTCGTCCACGCGTACGGGTTACTGCGCAATTTTCTATTCACGCGTACGCGTCGCTCCACGCGTGCACGTCGCTGAACTTTCTCCTGGTCACGCGTACATGTTGCTCCACGCGTGAGCGTCGCTGCTCGCCCATTAAATCCTTAATTCCTTGTGTTCCTTCCTCTTTTGCATGCTTCTTTTCCATCCTCTAAGCCATTCCTACCATATAAACCCTGAAAATACTTAACAACACATCACGACATCGAATGGTAATAAGGGAGGATTAAAAATATCAAATTTAAACCAAAGAGGCTTGTTTTCAGTCATAGCACCGAATTAGGAAGGAAAATGTAAAACCATGCATTTTATATGAATAAGTGTATGAAAGATTGACGAAAGCCACTCAATTTAGCATAAGATAAACCATAAACTAGTGGTTTATCAGTCTCTCAAAAGAATTGTAGTTAGGTATGCACATTATTGATTATGGTATCTGTTCATACCCTGACCGGGGTCCTCCAACTCGGTAAATCCGCAAGAGGTCCGACCTTGTCCTAAAGCTCACACCTAAAGGTCGGACCTCGGACAAAGAGCAAGGAAGGCCCATCAAAAGGAACGCAGCCCAAACCTAAAGGACTGAAAAGGCCTGGAAAAGGCGGTTCCACAAAGATAGAGATAAACTCCCAAATATAAGATAAGATAAAGATCACTACCAACTACTATAAATACACTGGAGCACCCAGGTATGGCATTCATTCCAAATCTACATATATCTGCTTGGACCCCTGCTAACTTAAGCATCGGAGTGTCATTGCAGGTACAACCACCAACCGTTCTACATACCTAGCTCAGGTCGCCGAACCTCCACCTCGGGCCTCTCCGGACGACCGAGCTACACGTTTCAGGCAAACCCCCGGAACATTGGCGCCGTTGCCGGGGACCCTGGAAGTCATCCCTCTGCCATGGCGGACAACCCTCTCAACGATGAGCACGCTGCGTCTGAACAAGAGGACGAAATTGACACCGGAGAACGACCGGACAGCCCTCTATCACCACGTACTCCAGGAGGAAACAAACAGAATCGCCCAAAAACATCACTCCCAAACAAGGATCCACAAAATTCTGAAAGAGAGAAGAGCTCGGAAATTCTAGAAGCAGTCCGGGCACAACAAGACCGACTAAAACAACTCGAAGAGGACATAAAGAAGCAGAAAGAAACTGAACAAGATCTGAGAAGGGAAACTCGAAAGCGCAGAGAATTAGAAGAAAAACTGCGGAAAATAGAGGCCAACCTGAAAGACCGGACAGAACACGGCACTACTGCTGAAGACAACCATGATCCCTTCACGCAAGAGATCATGAAGGAGAAGGTACCGCAAAACTTCAAACCACCCGATATGGACCTCTACGACGGCACCACCGATCCAAGTCATCACCTCAGCAACTTCAGAAGCAGAATGTACCTAGTCGACGCCTCCGACGCGACTCGGTGCAAAGCCTTCCCCACCACTCTCACCAAGTCAGCCATGAAGTGGTTCGACAACCTGCCACCAAGATCAATCACCAGCTTCGAAGACCTAACCAAAAAATTCCTAACAAGATTCTCTATTCAAAAGGACAAGGCAAAACATGCCCCGAGTCTACTCGGGATCAAACAAGGTGACCAAGAAACTCTCCGAAAATACATGGAGCGATTCAACAAAGCCTGCCTGGACATACAACACTTGCCCACTGAAGCAGCCATCATGGGACTAGCAAACGGCCTAAAAGAGGGACCGTTTAGCCAATCCATATCCAAACGATACCCGACCTCCCTATACAAGGTGCAGGAGCGGGCAGAAAAATATATCAACATGGAGGAAACATCCCAGTTAAGAGACTCCTCTAGGAAGGAATCAACCTACCCACCCCGAGATCGGGATCGGGAACAGAAAAAGAAAGAAGA
>NC_029778.3:48854280-48858205 GCF_000817695.3 Arachis duranensis
GCCAAAGACCCCACTATGAAAAAATACCTGGACCAAACACAGGCACAACTACGCCACTTTTCAGAGATACAGATTCAGCACATACCTCGGGAACAAAATGCCCGGGCAGATGCCCTCTCAAAGCTTGCCAGCACCAAGCCCGGAGGCAACAACAGAAGTCTCCTCCAGGAAACCTTACAATTTCCTTCCGTGCTAAGAGAGGAAGAAACGTTAAACATATCCAACCAACAGCAAGGATGGATGACCCCCATACTCAACTACCTGAAGTCGGGAACTCTCCCCGCCGAAAGGAAGGAAGCTAGAAGACTCACGAAAGACGCCCAGAATTATACACTAATTCACGACATATTATACAGAAGAGGATTCTCAAACCCCCTCCTTAGGTGTGTCCCGACCTCAGAAACAAAGAGCGTCCTCGAAGAAGTCCACGGAGGCATGTGTGGGAACCACCTCGGAGCTCGAGCATTATCCAAGAAAGTAGTCCGAGCCGGATTCTACTGGCCGACCTTGCAAAGAGATGCAACGGAATTTGTGAAAGTATGCCCCCTGCCAAAAACACGCCAATTTTCACAAAGCACCACCTGAAGACCTTATCAGTGTCACCGCACCATGGCCCTTCGCAAAATGGGGACTTGACCTACTCGGCCCGTTCCCCCAAGGACCGGGGCAAGTCAAATACCTCATAGTAGGGGTCGACTACTTCACAAAGTGGATCGAAGCTGAACCCTTAGCCACCATCACGGCTCAGAAAAGCCGCAAATTCCTATACAAAAACATCGTCACAAGGTTCGGAGTCCCCTATTCCATCACCACAGACAATGGAACACAGTTCACAGACACAAGTTTTCAGAACTTGGCGGCCGAGCTAAAAATCAAACAGCAATTCACCTCAGTCGAGCACCCACAAGCCAATGGACAAGCGGAGGCCGCAAATAAAGTCATCTTGGCCGGGTTAAAATGAAGACTCCAAGAGGCCAAAGGGGCATGGGCCGAGGAGCTCCCCCAGGTACTATGGGCATATCGGACAACCCCACACTCTACAACGGGAGAATCGCCATTCCGACTAGCTTACGGGATGGAGGCAATGATTCCTATCGAAATAGATGAAGGGTCACCCAGAGTCATCTTCTACAATGAAGAAGGTAACCCACAGGCACAAGGGAAGAACTCGACCTCCTTCCCGAGGTCCGAGAAAAAGCCCGGATCCGAGAAGAAGCCTTAAAACGGCGAACGGCCCTCAGATACAATCAGAAAGTAATAAAACGAAGCTTCTCAATTCACGACCTGATTCTGATCCGAAATAACATCGGAACACAAAAGTCGGGGGAAGGAAAGCTAGCTGCAAATTGGAAAGGACCCTACAAGGTAACAGAAGTCTTAGGAACAGGCTACTACAAAGTGTCCGACCTAGAAGGCAATGAGCTGCCCAGGACCTGGCACGCCTGTAATCTAAAGCGGTACTACAGCTAGAAAAACTCAACCCGAGGTGTACTCTTTTTCCTTACAAGGGTTTTTTAATGAGACACCAGGTTAAAGTAAGACACCCGACCTAGTCAAAGGGTAAAACACTCTGTAAATATTCTTTCTTTTTCAATACTAATCGAATTTTTTCCTTCTCCTTCTTCTTCCTCATGATGAAACAAATCCTGAAAAGTATCCCGCCAAGGCGCATTAATTTATGCTCGGCAAAACGCAAAAAATCATTGCCAAAAGACCACACAAGGTCGGCAAAGATAAAGCGACGAGGTTCAGATTAATGTGAGAAGTTATAAAAGCAACTCTGAAAAGGCTCAAAAAGCCAAATAAAAAGAGATTACAAAAATAACTTAAAAGGCCGACAAACGACAAAGTCGGACCCAACAAAGGGAAAGTTATAAAGTAACTCTGAAATGGCTCAAAAAAGCCAAATAAAAAGAGATTACAAAAATAACTTAAAAAACCACAGAAATCGGGACAGCCTTGACAGCACCGTCATCTCGGTTTAAAACCTCCACACCAGACTCCTCCCTAGCCAAAGGTAAGGTCGGGTTCGCAACCGGAACTTTGGGGTCAGACACCGGAACCTCATCCTCATTGGGAGCAGGAACAATCTTTCCCTCCACGACAACATTATCCGTACTGAATAAACTCAGATCCAGGTCAGGAGCAAGAACCCAGATCTGAGCTTTCAAATTTTCAAACATAGCATCCATACCCTTAGCCACATGACCTTCTAGCTCGTAAAAATCATCCTGAGTGGATTGCAACCTCTCCTTTGTCTCCACAAGCTCGGCATATGTCCGAGTATAACTCTCCTTCGCCGCCTTCGCCATCTCCTCGGATGCATTCGCTGCCGCCACAGCCGCGGTAGCTTTAGCTTTCTCCTTCTCCAAAGACGCCTCCAGCTCAACGATCCTAGTAGCCTTCAGTTCACTAATCCTCTCGAACTCAGACTGAGCTTTCTCAAGTCGGGAACTGGTCGCACCAATGGGGGATTTCTTGAACTCTCGGGCAATAGCGGCATGAAGACTAGCCATCCGGACACAGCTCCGCGCCATATACTGAAAATGGTGCTCAATAGACACATCATCAGTAAAAATAAAAGTCTGAGGGAGGACATGCTGTTCAACCCAACCAAGAGCATCAAAATCCTTATCATTAAAGCCCACAAACTCTTGAGAGGTCTTCTGCTTTTTAGGAGGAGGGCCCGAGGACGAAGGAGGAGAAGAATTACCAGGTCCAGAGGTTGGAGGATCCTGATTTATAGGTCGAAACTGGGGAGTCGGAATAGTCTTCGACCGAGTAGTGACACCCACAGTAGTCTTCTTCGGAGAAGACCGGGCAGAAACCTCCCCAGCCTCGATATTTCGAGCAGCCACAGACTTCTTCATCCGACGAAGATACTTCATGGAATCCGCCTGAGAAGACATCTCTGCAAAAATAAAAGAAAAAGGATCACCAAAGCAGAAATTCCACCAAAACAAAAACAAGCAAAGCCAAAATACTAAAAAAGATAATCTCGGAGGGTCGGGAACTACCTAACTCGGAACGGAGAAGGCTTGGATCCCCCAACATTTTCTTCGTGTCCAAGTGAGGTGCCCGACCCCATAAACCGCTTACCACACCCACAAAGACCTGCTCCACCTCATCTAGACTCTCAAGGGTATACTTAGTAGACACTACTTTCTCCTGCCAACAAAGAGGAAAAGAAGGCTCCCCACTCTCATCTAAAAAGAAGGGTCGGACATCTCCAGTAGCCCGGACCTTGAAATAGAAGTTCTTAAAATCGTGAAAGGACTCATCATACAGGGTGCAAAACTTCCTTCCCTGGTTAGCCCTAAAGGAAACCCAAGATACCTTCCCTCCACCCGACCCTGGCTTCGTCAACACAAACAAATAGGAAAAAAGAGAAATAGAGGGAGCAACACCCAAAAACTGACACAAAAGTTGAAACAGCTTTAAAAACGCCCAAGAATTTGGATGGAGCTGCGTAGGAGCAAGATTACAAGACCATAACACCTCGGACTCCAGATCGGTAAAGGGAAGTCGGACGCCCAGCTTAGAGAAAAAACAATCATAAGCATAAAAGAAAAGCTTCTCGGAACTATCTAGGGGCGGGAAGCACACTCTCTCCTCGGAATCCGGGGCCACCAGTTCGTAATCCCTCTCAGACTCCCTATTTTCACATATGCTACAATGCCTACGGAACCTAACTAAATACTCAGAATCTACCACAGAAGGGACTCTTAGAGGAAGAGGGTCTACCCAACCAAGACCACATGGAATCTTAGTCGACATCGCTTGAAGAACCTTTCGAGACATAAAATTCTTACCTACAAAGAAAAATACAACAGCAAGCAAAAAATCACATAAAAAAGACGAGCACGAAAACCCATTCAGCAAAGCAAGAAACAAAGACCTCACGAAGAAGTGGGGCAACACAGAA
>NC_029778.3:48858472-48895140 GCF_000817695.3 Arachis duranensis
TGTTCATACCCTGACCGGGGTCCTCCAACTCGGTAAATCCGCAAGAGGTCCGACCTTGTCCTAAAGCTCACACCTAAAGGTCGGACCTCGGACAAAGAGCAAGGAAGGCCCATCAAAAGGAACGCAGCCCAAACCTAAAGGACTGAAAAGGCCTGGAAAAGGCGGTTCCACAAAGATAGAGATAAACTCCCAAAGATAAGATAAGATAAAGATCACTACCAACTACTATAAATACACTGGAGCACCCAGGTATGGCATTCATTCCAAATCTACATATATCTGCTTGGACCCCTGCTAACTTAAGCATCGGAGTGTCATTGCAGGTACAACCACCAACCGTTCTGCATACCTAGCTCAGGTCGCCGAACCTCCACCTCGGGCCTCTCCGGACAACCGAGCTACACGTTTCAGGCAAACCCCCGGAACAGTATCTAAGGGTTGGTTTGCAAATAAATGGACAAGAAAATTAAAATGGCAAGAAAGTAAAGGAAGCAACCAAAGAGAGCAAGTAATAAAGAGAGACATTCATGGCAAGGATCAAGAATCTAGGCTTTCTATCCTAGTCACTAATCATATTACAATAATTATCAAGAGTTAATCCTATTTAGTCGTCTTCAACAATGGAAGAAGGTATAATGTTATCTTCATATTGAGAGAAAGTCAAATAGGACTAGTTAATCTCAATCCATAAGTCCTAATCAACTTACTAATTGAATTAGCAAGAGATTAGAGTCAATGGAAATAATATTAACTAACAACTCTAGATCACCAACATAAGTTGGGTATTGATGACTTAAGATCACCTAATTTCTCTTTCCAAGCCAAGAATGCTCAAAATCTACTCTAACATCCAACCAAGTATTTGGTCAAACACTTGGAAGGAATAAAGGGAAAACATAGTAAAAGTGCAAGAAAAATAAAATCTATAACTACCCAATGCAAGAAATTAACAATAACAACTAAGGAAAGCAACAATCAACAAAGAAACATCAAATTGCATTAAAGGAAATGAGAATTAACAAGAGTTCATGTAACATAAAAAATGGTAAAATAAAGGAAATAATAAGAGAAACTAAGAGAATCAAACTGCTGGACTAATAAAAGGCAAGGAAAACAAGATGAAAATAAGAATTAAACTCTAAATCTAAGAGGAAATTAAACTAAGAACCCTAATTTCTAGAGATAAGAAGGAGCTTCTCTCTCTAGAACTAACCTAAGGCATGCTTCCTAACTTAAACTAATTGCTCCCCCTTTGTCCAATCTAGAATTCTGCATCAAATAGTCTCATAAACGAGTTGGATTTGGGCCTGAAAAGCTCAGAAATCACCCCTAGCATATTGCCTTTAATGTGGTCACGTGATCAGCGTCACACGTGCGCGTGGACGACGCGTGCGCATCGCTAGCAATTTCCTCCTCACGCGTATGCGTGGGTGATGCGTGTGCGTGGCCTTGCAAATGTCCTTCTCTCGCGTACGCGTGGATGACGCGTGCGTGTGTCCATGAACCCTCTAAATGCTCATTTCTTCATGAATTCTCCATTTGTATGCTTTTCTCTTCACTCCTTCCATTCAATACTTGTCTTATGAATCTGAAATCACTCAACAAATATATCGAGGCATCGAATGGAATTAAAGTGAATTAAATTTAGCTAATTTAAGGCCTAAAAAGCATGTTTTCATACTTGAGCACAAATTTAGGGTCAATTACAAAATCATACTATTTTATTGAATAAATATGAGATAAGTTTATAAAATTCCCTAAATTAAACACAAGATAAATCACAAAATTGGGATTTATCAGAAGGCCCCAAAAGGAAGATGCCTAGGGGCTGAAAAACCAAGAAGATCCCTATTGAAGTCTTCTCACCATGAAAAATGGTAGTATTCACTTATCTCTTCATGGTATTCACCATGGAAGAGGGAAGTGGCAAAAAGGGACACCAACATATAGCTGCAAGCCCAACCCTACCTCATGCAGTGAAGAAGATCCTGTCTCTTGAGCGTATTTTGCTAATCCATGAGAGCACAGGAATGACGCTCCTAGTAAGGATTAAGAATTTATTCCTCTATGACTATCTTCCTCCTTGAAAGGAATTGTCCGTCAAGCTAATAACATTAAATAAGCGCTTATTGGGAGGCAACCCAACCATGAGTAGATTATTTATGTTCTTATTTCTTTTGTTTATTTTCATTTGAGTTTATTTTAGTTTATTTTTAGAGTTTTTCCTTGCTTTTTAATGTTTGTGATCATGTGCAGTAGTTAGAATTTAGAAACAGAAACAGACAGAGCTAGAAATAGAACACCCTGGGGAAGAGACATTGCTGGCGTTGAACGCTAGTAATGGGGCAGAGGCCTAGCATTGAATGCCAGGCAGGAACAGCAGCTGGGCATTCAACACCCACAAGAGGGTAGGAAATTTGAATTCCCTTGCCTCTCAAGACCAGTGGATCCCACAAAAACTCCACCTATCCCACCTAACTCTCTCATTCCCAATTGTTCATATTTGCTCGAGAACGAGCAAAACTCTTAAATTTGGTGTTGCAAAAGCTTTGCTTTTTGACTTCTACCATTCCTAAGTATGGCACTAAAGACTAGTGAACCTTAGAACAAGCCCATCACTATGCTCTTGGGACCAATGGCATACCTCTATAGGAGAGTTAAGCTCCAACATGGATCAGCTAAGGATGGGACATCAAGAGCACTCCACCATCCTCCATGAAATAAGAGAGGAACAACGGAGACAAGGACGTGACATTGAAGAGATCAGGAACTACATTGGATCCTCGAGGAGGAGTAGTAAGCGCCATCACTAAGGTGGACTCGTTCTCTTAATTCCCTTGCTTTTATGTTATTTTTCTATTTTCTGTTATGTTTTATTGTCTGTTCTCTTGTTCTTGTTGTATGATCATCTATGTCTTAAGGCTATAAAATATTCTATATATCCCTCATCTTGCTTAAAAGAAAAATTTTATTTTAAAAGAATTGAGAGATATATGAACTTTGAGTTATATAATAAGAATAGTCAATTATTTTGATGTGGGGGCATTGCTTTTGTTTTCTGAATGCATGAATAAACATTGCATATTTGAAGTTGGAGTTTATGAATATTGGCTCTTGAAAAAATGATGAAAAAGGAGAAGTATTATTGGTAATTTGAAAGATCTCAAAAATTGATTCTTGAAGCAAGAAAAAGCAGTAAAAAGAAAAAGAAAAAGCATGTTGCAAAAAAAATAGCAAAAAATAGAAAAAGAAAAAAGAAAAAAGAAAAAGCCAAATAGCTCTTTAAACCAAAAGGCAAGACCATGGGTCCAAGGCTTTGAGCATCAATGGTTAGGAGGGCCTACAAGAAACAAAATCTTGACCTAAGCACTCTAAAAAGAACAGTGTCTTTAACTATATGCTTGTGGTGTGAAGGTGTCAAGTGAAAAGCTTGAGACTGAGCAGTTAAAGTCAAAGAAAAAAGAGTATGCTTATCAACTCTGAACACCTCTATTTGGGGATTCTAACAAAGCTGAATCAAAATCCAAAAGGGTTCATCCAGTTAAGTGTCTGTAGCATTTATGTATCCAGTGGTAATAGTGGAAAACAAAGTGCATAGGGCCACGGCCAAGACTTTAAAAAGCTGTGTTCAAGAATAAAAAATAACTAAACTAGGAGAGTTAATGATATCATTTGGATTCTAAGTTCCTAAAGATGTCAATCATTTTGAGTTTCAATGTATAGTGAGATGCCAAAACTATTCAAAACCAAAAAACTACTAAGTCCCGCTAATCTAATTGAAACTGAGCTTCATTGGAAACTCTAAGATTTATTGTATCTTAATCTTCTTTTTATCCTACTTTGTTTTTAGTTGCTTGGGGATAAGCAATAGTTTAAGTTTGGTGTTGTGATGAGCGGATATTTTATACACTTTTTACCATCATTTTCACTTAGTTTTCATTATGTTTTGTTTAAGTTTTATTAAGTTTTAATAGGTTTTAGTGAAAATTCACATTTTTGGATCCTACTTTATGTTTTTTTTTATGAAATTTCATGTATTTTCTGGCTGAAATTGAGGAGCTGGAGCAAAAGTCTGATTCAGAGGCAGAGAAAGCGTTGCAGATGCTGTCAGGATCTGACCTCCTTGCACTCGAAAGAGCTTTTCTAGAGCTACAAAAGTCCAAATGGAGTGTTCTCAATGGCTTTGGAAAGCTAACATCTAGGACTTTCTATCCAATGTATAATAGTTCATACTTTGCTTCAGAATTGAAGGCCCAAAACTGGCGTTCAACGCCAGCTTCCAGCCCTATTCTGGCGTCCAACACCCAAAGGAGAAGAGACCAGCGTCCAACACCCAAAAAGGACCCCCTAGCCAGCGTTCAACACCCTAGAGGCCTCCTAACACATGGATCTCAATCAAGCTCAGCCTAAACACCCACCAAGTGGGCCTCAAAAATGGATATTATCACTAAAAGACTGTTTTACCCTTCTTATATAATCCTTAGTCATTAGTCTAGTATTTATTTGAGAACTTTTACACTTTTCAGGGATCTTCAACCACTATACTCATTCATATTGTATTCTCTATCAGTATAAGTTTCTAAACCTCCTAGGTTGAGGGGAGGAGTTCTGCTGAGTTTTATGGATTAATAAAAGTACTACTGTTCTATTTCAATTCATGTTTGATTCTCTATTCTAAGATGTATCTTCGTTCGTCATCCTTATGAATGCGTTGAACCGGCACAAGGTTATCTCATTATAATAGATTCAGAGTGAGTCTTTCATCGGACAATGATGAACCACTAGCTTGATTATACATCTCTTAGACGGCTAATCTACGACTATGTTGGGGACTTCTCGAGACACCAGTTCAGCCGAGGTATAGGGAGATTAGTGTCTTTGTGGTAACGGCTAGAACCAAAGGCGCAACATTCTCTAATCCGGAAGATTCAACCTTGTTTGTGGTGTTTTGAGTATGATCACTAAGGAGAATGGACTGCAGGAGCTTCACCCTCAATCAGACTGGATCCGCATTAACCCTAGGGTTCAGCTCTGAAGGAGAATTAGTGACCTCTCAAGAAAGGCGTTGATCACATACAGCCTGACATAGAAGAAATAAATCATAGTTGGAGCAAACAATAAGACTGGATTAATTCAGAAGAACTAAGCATCTCCAAGCCTTAACTATCTTCTTATCATTGCCTTCACTATCAATTGAGTAACGTTTTCTTTATTTTACTTTAATGCACTTTAAACAACCAACCAACTTTTCTATCCACCTGACTAAGATCTACAAGATAAATATAGCTTGCTTCAAATCACAATCCTTGTGGGATCGACCCTGACTCACTTAGGTATTACTTGGATGACCTAGTGCACTTGCTGGTTCAGTTTTGCGAAGTGTAATTCCGCGCACCACACACCCAACAGCAAACTTATGTTTGATGTCAGAAAGAATTATATTGATTCCCACCAAAGGTTGCTTGAGCTGCAAACTCTGTTTTACATTATCAAGGGGTTCTTGGAGACTTTTGGATCAGTGAACTCAGCCTTCATGCAATTGCCTTCTTTACCTAAGTGATGTATATGTTTAAAAACCTTGAAGATCAAATGCTGCTCATGAACCCTTAGCATCAATTCACCTTCTTCCACATCAATTAGAGCTCTCCCAATGGGTAGGAATGGTCTTCCTAGGATTATAAAGGCGTTGTCATCCTCCCTCATGTCAAGAATGATAAAGTCGGCTGGGAAGAAGAACTTTTCCACTTTGACCAAGATATTCTCCACTATTCTATGTGCACATGATAAACCACTATTTTATGGTTTATCTTGTGTTTAATTGAGTGGTTTTATCAAGTCTTTACCCACTTATTCATATGAACCGCATGATTTTACAATCCTTTCCTAAGATTGTTCTATGGTTGAAAACTTTCTTCCTAGAGATATTTAATTTGTGTATTTCAATTCTCCTTTGTACCATTCGATGCTGTGATCTGTGTGTTAAGTGTTTCAGGCTTTACAGGGCAGGAATGACTTATAGAATGGAGAGGAAGCTTGCAAAAATGGAAGGAACACAAGAAACTAAGGAGATAGCCAGCGAACAGCAACGCGTAAAATGGAGAAAGTCGTAGTGATGCGTACGCATGCCTGACGCGTACGCGCGGATTGAAGTCTGCATGAATGACACAAACTCATGGACGACGCGGATGCGTGACAAGGAAAATTGCTGAATGACACGCACGCGTGACCAATGCGAACGTGTGGCCTGCGCGATCTGCAGAAATAACAGAAAATGTTGGGGGCGATTTTGGGCCGTATTTTGACCCAGTTTTTGGCCCAGAAACATAGAATAAAGCCAGAGAACATGCAGAGCCTCAGGACATCATCAACACATTCACATTAGGATAGTTTTAGGATTTTAGATCTAAATCTAGAGAGGACTTACTCTTCCTCTAGGTTCCCCTTTACATTCATAGTTATTGCTTTTTGCTTTGGATATTGAAGAGTCATCACCTCCGTTGAAGATGCTATTCTAGTTTGTTTCTTTACTATCTCTTTTATTTATTCCACATTCTTAAAATGGTAATTGGATTATTTTCATGGATTGTTGATACAGAGGATTACTTTTATTTAATTAATTTTCAGTCTCTATTTTATTTAATTTATTATGTCTTCTTCTTATATTTTTCTGAGTATTATATTCATGTCAATGGAGTAGATTCCTTACTTGACATGGGGGTTGATTAAAAGGAGACACTTGAGTTGGAAGGCTTAAATGAAGGTTAAATTGGAAGTTGTTGGCTAGTTCTGTATTTACTAACGCTAGACCTTCTCAAGGGAGAGGACTAGGATTTGTGAATAAGAGTTAGCTCAATCACTTGACTTTCTCTTATTTAGTAAGGGTTGACTAAGTGAAAACAACAACCTTTTTGATACTACACCTAAGAGATTCCAACAAGGATAGAACTTCCAATTGATCATTCCCCCAGTCAAGGCCTTTTTAATATTAATAATCATTCTTAGTTTATCTTACAACTATTGCTCATTATTCAACTCAACTCTCTTAAAAACCCCTGATTAATAAATTAGCATTCTCTCTGCAACTCGTTGGGAGACGACCTGGGACTCATACTCCCTGTATTTTTATTTCTAAAATTCGTGACAACTCTTTTAAATTGATACACGGAACTTTTATTGGTTAAAAGCTATACTTGCAACGCTATTTTCTCTATAAACTTTTAATCGGTGAATTTTCTGCCACGTCAATTTTTGGCGCCGTTGTCGGGGAGTTGCAACAGTGTGCTAATTTATTGGTTGGATTTTTTATTTTATTTTATTACCATGAGCTGTATGTTTCTTTCATTGAATGACGCGTTCGCTACCTGATCCGAGCCTACCCTTATTTGATCCTGAAATTGAAAGAACTATCTCACATATAAGGTGGGCTCGGCGTCGGTTAGTCCTTTCTGAGGATGAATTCAAAATGTCATTTAAGGAAGAAACTGGCTCCCTTTCTACTGACTCTGTTGATTTGAGCGCAGAGGACATGGCAGCTCCTAGGAGGATTACTCTTCAGGAGGCAGGAACACCAAATTTTACACTACCACCTTTCCAAGCGCGTAATCCAAATCTGGGTGCAGATATTGAACTGAACAACTACACTAATTAATCTACTGTCGAAGTTTCACGGCCTACCTGCTCAAGAGCCTCTCAAGCACCTCAGAGATTTTCAGACAGCCTGTTCTACTGTTAGGCGTAATGGTGCATCTGAGACTTCTATTCTGCTAGCCGCTTTCTCGTTTTCTCTTGAGGGAAAGGCGAGGGAGTGGTACTACCCTCAACCTGAAGCAGTTGTTACTAACTGGGATACGCTCAGGAGAGAATTCCTAGAAAAATACTTTCCAGCTAAAGTTACTGATAGACTAAGGAAAGAAATTTCAATGATCATCCAAGGCGAATCCGAGACTCTCTACGAGTACTGGGAGCGTTTCACTAATCTTTTAGACGCATGCCCCCACCACATGATTGACAAGTTGGTGTTGATTGGCTACTTCACACAAAGCATGAAGCCTCAAGATAAGACTACATTAGATGGTACAAGCAATGGTTCTCTGAAAAAGTACAAGACCATAGATGAAGCGTGGCAACTGATAGCTGACCTGGCTGAGTCTGCTCGGATTCACAAGCGCAACAAGAACAACTACCCCAAGGCTGTGGCAGAAGTTTCCTCTAGCAGTGAGAATACTGCTCTCATATAATTAATATGTGAGATGACCAACCTACTGAAGCAGATACATCTGGGCCAGCAACAGTCTCAACCTCCTTCTCCATAACGTAGTCAATAACTAGTTCCTCAGAGAGTATGCGGATTATGTGCTGATTATAGTCATTACACTGATGAATGTCCACAGCTCCAACATGAGGACAACACCTTGGCAGCTACTCACAATTTTTATGACTACCCGAATCAAGGATATTATCAACAAGGCAGCAATTATAACCAAGGTGGGAACCTTAACCAAAGTTGGCAAGACAACTCCAACTAGGGTTGGAGAGATAATTCCAACCAGGGATGGAAGGACAACTATAATAGAGGAGGCAGAGACAACAATGGAAATCAGAGGTGGAATAATAACAACAGACAGCAAAACCAAAACCAGCCTTACAGAGCACCTCACCAAAGGCAGCCCCAAGCACCTCAGAACAACCAACAGCAGACCCCTCAGATTACTTACCCCCTTCCTCTTCTAATGACGAGTTACTACACTCGATTGATCAAAGACAAAAGACCATGGAGAACAACCTCACTTCTACCTTGAACGATCTGAACTCTACCTTGCAAGCTCTTATCTCACAGATTGAATCACTGAATAACTCCAACAACCAGCTTTTAAACTCTAGTGGAATTCCCTCTCAACCTTTACCCAACCCCAAGGGAGATGACTAGGATTTGTGAATAAGAGTTAGCTCAATCACTTGACTTTCCCTTATTTAGTAAGGGCTGACTAAGTGAAAACAACAACCTTTTTGATACTACACCTAAGAGATCCCAACAAGGATAGAACTTCCAATTGATCATTCCCCCAGTCAAGGCCTTTTTAATATTAATAATCATTCTTAGTTTATTTTACAACTATTGCTCATTATTCAACTCAACTCTCTTGAAAATCCCTAATTAATAAATTAGCATTCTCTCTGCAACTCGTTGGGAGACGACCTGGGACTCATACTCCCAGTATTTTTATTTCTAAAATTTGTGACAACTTTTTTAAATTGATACACAGAACTTTTATTGGTTAAAAGCTATACTTGCAACGTTGTTTTCTCTATAAACTTTTAATCGGTGAATTTTCCGCCACGTCAGCACACTTCAAGGATTTATCTGCCATTCGTAATGTTATCCTTGTTAGTTGTGCCTCTTTGATTTGCAGCTTCTGCATTACAGACAAGGGCATTAAATTTATGCTTACTCCTAGATCACACAAGGCTTTCTCAAAGGTTGTGCTCTTAATGGTGCATGGAATTTGAAAGCTCCCTGGATCTGGTATCTTCCTTGGCAATTTACTCTGAACCATGGCACTACATTCCTTAGTCAGGACCACTGTCTCATCTCCCTTTAAAGTCCTCTTCTTAGAAAGTAAATCCTTCATGAATTTAATATAGAGAGGTATTTATTCCAAAATATCAGCAAAAGAAATATTAATTTATAACTTTCTAAAAACTTCCAATAATGTTGAAAACTCCTTATCCTTGGTCTTCTTTTGAAGCCTTTTAGGATATGGCATTTTTGGCTTATATTCAGGAACTAGGGATTTCACCTTTTTTATTGCTCAATATCAACCAAAAAAAGGGTTGTCAGGGTACCTTTGTGGGGTGGGCATCTTTTTATCTTTAGCCTTCTCCGGAGCTTCTTTTCCAACCAGCTCTTCTGTAACCTGTGCTTTCGTAATTGCCACTTGTCCACTTACCAAGGTGATAGCCTTGCACTCCTCTCTTCGATTGGAAATTGTATTACTAGGAAAGGTATTGGTGGACCTCTTATAAATTTTAGCAACTTTTGTGGCTAGTTGACCCATCTGAACCTCTAAGTTCTTAATTGAAGCTCTAGTAGCTCTAGTTTCCTACATGAAACTAATAGTATTCTTGGAGAGTTCAGCAACTAAATATTCTAAGTCAGAAGATCTCTAAGAATTGGATAATGGATTGTTGTTGTTGAAATTACTCTGATTGAAATGATTCTGATGGCCCTAATTGTTATTGAAATTCTGGTGCCTTTGTGGTTGATTTTTCCATTCAAAATTTAGGTGATTCCTCTATCCCGAATTGTAAGTCTTGGAAAAAGGATCATTATTGGGGGTCTACAGGAATTGCTCACATAATTAACCTGCTCAGAGGAAAATTGACCAAAATAAAAAATCTCAGCTTGAGGAAATCCACCATTCATGTCATAAGAAGCATCTTGGGTATTAATAGTTGAGACTTGTAATCCACCCAAGTGTTGAGTAATGGCCTTTATCTGTTTAGATATGGATTTATTTTGAGCAAGAATGGTATCTAGCTAGAGCATCCAATTCCATTACTCCTTTCCTCAAGGCAGTCCTCTTAGAAGAGTACAGATATTGGTTATTGGCAACCATCTCAATCGACTCTAGAGCCTTTTCAGTGGTCTTCTTCATGTGAAGATAACCTCCTACAAAATTATCCAAAGGCATTCGGCGGCCTCAGTAAATCAATCATAAAAGATCTGTAACTATATCCAGTCCAGAAACATGTCAGGAGGACACTTTCTGAGCATCACCTTGTACCTCTCCCAAGCTTCATAAAGAGACTCACCCTCCCTCTGCCTAAAAGTTTGAATATTAGTCATCAGCTTGGTCAGCCTCTGAGGTGGAAAGAATTTAGTCAAAAATTTACTAACCACATTATTCCATGCATCTAGGCTCTCTTTGGGCTGTGTATCAAGCCACTGCTTGGCTCTATTTTGTACAGCAAATGGAAAGAGTAATAACCGATAACTTCAAGATGAACTCCATTGGTCTTTACCATATCACAGATTTACAAAAAATTAGAGATGAACAGGTTTGGATTTTTCTGCGGGAGTCCATGAAACTGATAGTTTTATTGCACCAAAGTGATGAATTGAGGCTTCAACTCAAAATTATTAGCAGCCACACGGGGTACAACAATGCTACTGCCATAGAAAGTGGAATTTGGGGTAGTGTAAGAGCCCATAGTTCTCCTAGGTTGCTCAGGAGCATTAGGAATAGCCACATTGTTGTTTTTATTTGGCTCCATAGTGACATAAACTTGATACATGGAATTTTGTATCTCTACAAACTTCCTTCGGCAAGTATGCCAAATTTGTCATCAAGTAAAAACTCACAATAGAGTGAGGTCGAATCCCACAAAGATTAACGGATTAAGCAAGCAATAGTTGATTGATTATTCTAGTTAGACAAGCATAATTGAGAGATAATCAACAAGAAATGTAAATGACATGAAAGTAAAGAGAAGCAATAAAGTGCAAGAAAGTAAATGGCAAGAAAAGTAAAGTACAAGAAAGTAAAATGCAAGAAAGTAAATGACTATAAAGTAAATGTAAGAAATAAAAATAAAATGAACATTGGGATAGAGAGATATTGAATTCTCCGGATCAATTGCTTTCATCTCATCTTTAATCATGCAACTTATTGATCTCTTGGCAATAATGAGTGATTGAATCCCAATTCCATGGTAATTCAATCTCTCTAATCATTGAACAATTGCCAATTCATTGATCTAATTGCCCATGAGAATAGATGAAGCTTGGTCCCTATGCCACACACCTTCATAGATCCAAGTATTGGGAGGATTACATGTCACTATATCTGACCAACCCCAAATCTAATTCAATGTGAGAAAGATTTCAAGCATGGTTCTATGATTCCTTTTCCAAGGTAATCATAAAACCCAAATACATTCAATTTCTTTCCCAAGACAATTGAATGCTTGAAGCAAGAACAAAATCTTTCTAGTAAATCAAAGAGAGATGAAGAGAAGAAAAAGAATAAAAAATAATTTAATCCATCAAATAACAATAGAGCTCTCTTTCCCAATGAAAAGAGTTAGTGATTCATAACTAAAATATTTACAAAAGTGGGTATGAAAAAAAGTGGAGGAGAAGAGAAGTATGGAAGGGAGAGTCCGAAGACCTCTCCCAGTGGTGTTGTATTCCAGCCCTTGTGAAATCTAATAACTATATATAGGCTTTCCTAAGTTACAAATTGAAATGAAATTAAAAGCAAATTACAATTAAATGAAAATTTCTATTCTAGATCCTTTTTGTGGGCTTGATTTGTTGACAATTGTGGGCATGCTTGCTTGAACTTTAAAGTAGACTTGTGTGAGAGAAGTGCATCAGATTGAGGTCTAGAGTGGCTTGGCGTTGGTGCTGGCATTAGCGCTGGCGTTAGTCATACTAACGCTATGACTTGCTTCCAAGCTGGTGTTTTTGGGGCTTAAAGATGCCTATTCTTTGTACTCCAATTCATGCCCACTATAAACTATTATACATCATTGAAAATCCATGAATGTCAGCTTTCTAATACAACTGGAAGCAGCTCAATTGGAAATATGTAACTCAAGTTATGCTCCTTTGAAGGGGATAAATCGATGGCGTCGTTGCTGGCGTTAGTGTTCTTAACGCTGCCACTAACCCCAGCGTTAACGACGTTAATAATTGCCAGGTTCTAAAGCTCAAAATTAATGTCCACCCCATACTAGTATATATTATTGGAAAGCCCTGAAAGTCTACTTTCCAATGCTTTTGAAAGCGCATCATTTGAAACTTTGTAGCTCAAGTTATACTCCTTAGAATGTGAAGAGGTCATCCAGCCTTACTATAGGTTGATACCATGTTCATCTTTGCTCTTTTGGGGCAGGTTTTCTCCCTCAAATTTAGTGTTTACCATGTAGCGCCATATATGCTTGGAAAGCTCTAGATTCCTAATTTCCAATGCCACCGGAATCATCTCATTTGGAGCTTTTTAGCTCAAGTTATGCTCCTTTGAAGAAGACAAGGTCAGGTTACCAAGGGTCGGAGGCATTAGTACTGGCGTTAGTGGCACTAATGTTGCCACTAACCCACCCCCAAGTCTTCCTTGCTCCAGCATTATTGCTGGTGTTAGTGGCACTGACATGGCCACTAACGTCACCAATCTTGCCCTTGTATCCCTTGTCGCTGGCGTTAGTGGGTAGCTAACGCCACCACTAACACTGCTCTTCTTTGCTTCACATACGTTGACATTAGTGTTAGTGGCATTAACGTGGCCACTAATGCCACACCTTCTTCTTTCATGATTGTTTTGTGCCTTTTACTTCTTTTTCCACTATTTTCTACAAAATAGATCAACACAAAGAGATGAAAGTAATCTATGACTTAAGCACAAAAATACTCAATAATTAAGCATGATTAATTAAATTTTGATATGAAAAAAGCATAGAAAAACACAACATAATGCGCAGTCATCACAATACCAAACTTAAATCTTGCTTTTTCCCAAGCAATAAAAGAACTTTGCACAAAGAATTCTCTTAATTAGAATGTATTGAAGAATTTCTCATTATGCCTTCATGGGTAAAGTGATTAAGTGACTATGGGATGAACTCCATTTTGTATGCTTATGCAAGGATTCCAGTGCTCATTAGTCCTTACATTTTGAAAGTCTTAGATCTTAGGACTTTCATTCAAATGATATTATGGAAGTCTCTTTATAGGTTACCACCTTTGAAGCAGCACTTATTTTCTAGCATTTTTCTTTTCTTTTTGTATCTTGGCCTCGACTCTAGGTGTCATGTCTCAAAGCGGCTCTTTAGATAAGCGTTCAATCAATACTTTCAAACCAGTTGGTCTAAGGTATTAGGTGTTGAAGCACCCCTTAGGATTTACTTACTCAAGCCTCTCTTTTTGACAGAAATCCACCACAAGCATTTAACTAGGATAATAACTCTTTGAGTTCTTGTTTCTTTCTTTTTCTTCCTAGTAATTGATGCTCAGGGGCTTGGACCTTATTCTTTGTTTTTCTTTTTCTTTTGTTTTCTTTTGTTGCTGCTTCTTGGATCAATAGATGTTTGAAAATTTTCATAATACTTCTCTAAACTTCATTTCCTGTCTATAAGCTCGCATGCAAGTTTTCACAAACATGCAACCTCATTACACAATCATACAATCAGAACCTCTACTCCTCTTAATCTTTTTCCTACCCCAAGATTTATAAAATTCTTTAACATTTTCCCTTCAAAAGGATAATTCTCTGTTGCATTCTTAGAGATATTGGGTGCAAGCAAAATTCAAGATGGTAGTTATAATGTCACAGCAATATGTTACAAATCAAATATCAAACTATGCTTATTCACAAGGAGTAATCACACATGCATATAAAGGAATTAGAAGATAATCATGCAGTTAAATGTATAGGGAACAAATAAGAGAAAAAGGGACTTTACCACCTTGTAGTTCATCTTCATTATTGTCATTTTCCTCCTATTCTTCCCCTTCCCACACTAAACTTAGAATGATTGCTTATCCTCAAGAAACAAATAAAACAGTGGTGATAGGGTCTATGATGGGTCATGAATATCTTAACACAATGGAATGTGAGTATGCATGTGTTTCAGAAAGCAAAGTTAAAAATACAATAAGGACCACAAAAACAGAGACATGAAGATTGCACTAATAAATGGTATTGCATGATTGATGCATGAGCATCTTTCCTATCTTTTCGTAGTGAATTCGCATCTAATTTGTTGAGTTTAATAAAGAATTAATTATCTTTTAGCCAATATGGATGCTACTTTGAGTCTTTTGCAATTTTGTTTATTTTAGGTAGCATTCGGCTGTATTTGATGGAGTTTCTACAGTACAAGAACAAAAGGAGCTGGCAGCGAGGAGCGACGCATACGCGTGACTGACGCGTACGTGTGATTTAGAGCTTTCCATGGTGATGCGTGCGCGTGACTGACGCGTGCGCATGACTAACGCGTGCGCGTGACTGACGCAAACGCGTGATTTGAAGAATTGCACAGCGACGCGTGTGCGTGACCGACGCGTCCGCGTGACTTGCGGAAAATACCATCGATGCGTGCGCGTGACTAACGCATACGCGTGACATGCGCCACGTGCAGAAAATGAAGAAAAACACTAGGGGTGATTTCAGGGCTGTTTTGACCCAGTTTTCAGCCCAGAAAACACATATTAGAAGCTGCAGAATGGACAAAACATGTGGTCCCCACCCATCAATTGAAGACCTGCTGATTATTCTAATTTAAATTCAAATCTTATTTTTAGGAAAAGATATTTTTTAATTTTAGATAATTAGATTTTTAATTTATTAGGATTAGTTATAAAAAGGGATTCCATTAGTTAACTTAAGGATGCCATCAGATTGAAACTCTGTACATTTTATCAGAATCCTTATTTTCTTCTCTGAACCATGAGCAACTAATCCTCCATTGTTAAGGTTAGGAGCTCTGTCTATTTGTATGGATTGATTTTATTGTTTTTTCTATTTTAATTCATGTATGGATTTATAATTTAAGAATTGTTTTCGCTCTTTATCTTATGAATTTGGGTGGAACGGAAGTATGACCCTCTTTCTATTTGAGTTCTTGTAAAACTTGGAAAAGCTCTTTACTTGAACAACAACTTGAAAACATATTCTCCTAAATTTTAATTATCTGGATTTAACTGGATACGTGACATATAATCCTTTTATTTTTGGGTAATTAGAGTTTTTGTGGCATATAAACTGGAATTTGATCATCACCCTCTAATTGGAATTAATTGACCAAGGAACTGGCTGTTGACAAATTTTAGAGGAGACTAGAAAGGTATAAGGAATTAGGGTCTAGTCACATATAGTTTGCCATAAATTAAATCTTACATGATTAAAATAGTTAATAAGAAAAGTTAATCTGGAAAAATAGATAACTCTGAAATCTTAACTGTTTCTCCAATATTTTATTTTCAACTTATTTACTTGTGTACCTACCTTCTGATATTTTCAACTTAAACCTTTTGAACATCTCAAAACCATTTTCTGTTTGCTTGATCCATCAATCCTCGTGGGATCGACCCTCACTCACCTGAGGTTTTACTTGGTACGACCCGATGCACTTGTCGGTTAGTCTGTGGTTGTAAAATCACCACACCAAATTTTTGGTGTCGTTGCCGGGGATTGATAGTGATTAACAACTATTTGTTGTTTGATTGCTTAGATTAGGCATTTTTATTTTTTTATTTTTTATTTTTTATTTAAATTTTGTTTTAACTATTTTCGAAAAAAAATTATAAAAATAAAAAATTTTTATCTCTTCACACAGGTTACCTCACTGGGAATTATCTGCACTTTGACGTAGAGATTCCCATCTTTTCTTATTTTCTGTTTGTTTATGCGCAGGAACAGAGACAAAGAACATCTCTTAGACTTTGATCCTGAACCTGAAAGGACTTTCAGGTGGCGTTTACAACAAGCAAGGCTTTACAAGGCTGCAGAATCCACTATGGATCCTAACAATACTGATAATGCCAATGTGGCAAATCCGAATGGAAATGAGCAACAAAGAAGAGTACTTGGCTCTTACTTTGCTCCTACTGTAGATCTGTATGGAAAAAGTATTGTGGTGCCCCCTATAGCTGCCAACAACTTTGAGTTGAAGCCACAACTGGTCACCCTGGTACAACAAAACTGCTAGTATCATGGTCTTCCCCATGAAGACCCAAATCAGTTTTATCTCTAGTTTTTTTTCAGATTTGTGATACTGTGAAGACAAATGGAGTGAACTCAGAGGTATACAAACTCATGCTCTTCCCGTTTGCTCTGAGGGATGGAGCAAAGCTATGGCTAGATTCTCAATCCAAGGAGAGTTTGGATACTTGGAACAAGGTGGTTACTGAGTTTCTTACTAAATTTTTCCCACCAAAGAAGCTAACTAAGCTTAGGGTGGAGGTTCAGACCTTCAGACAGAAGGATGGTGAAACTCTGTATGAAGCTTAGGAGAGATACAAGCTACTGACTAGGCAATGTCTTCTGGACATGTTCTCTAAATAGACCCAACTAGATATCTTTTATGAAAGTTTGGGTGAAATGTCCAAGATGTGCTTAGATAATTCTGCAGGAGGTTCATTGCACAAGAAGAAGACACCGGAGGAGACTATTGAGCTTATTGAATTGGTTGCTAGCAACCAATATTTATACTCATCTAACAGGAATCCTGTGAACTCTGAGGCTCCTCAGAAGAAGGGTATCATGGAAGTAGACGCTCTTAATGCTATTCTTGCACAGAATAAGTTTATGTCTCAGCAAATAAGTCTACTTACTCAACACATGGGTGGCATGCAAGTCTCAGCTATCAACACCCAAAATCCATCTCAAGAGGTCTCTTATGACATGACAGGTAACTTTGTGCAAAATAATAATTATGATTATGCTCAGCCCTCTTCTAAACAGGTCAATTACATGGGGAGTGCTCCTAGAAATCCCAATAATGATCCCTATTCTCAGACCTACAACCAAGGGTGAAGAAATCACCCAAATTTTGGGTGGAGAGACCAACCTCAGAGACCTCAGAACTTCAACAATAATTCTCAGGGCGGCTTCCAACAGAACAATTACAATAACTACCAATTTCAATCTCATCAACAACAACCACCTCCACAGGAAAATTCTAAATCCTAAGAAGTTTCTAATTGGGAAATGATAAAGAGTTTTGTGCAGGAAACCAGAGCATCAATCTAGAATTTGGAGATTTAGATGGGTCAAATAGCCACCAGAGTTAATGAAATTGATCAGAGGACCACTAATAGCCTTCCTGGTAACACAATTCCAAATCCAAGAGAGGAATGCAAGGCTATCACCTTGATAAGTGGACAAGTGGAAAGTATGAAAGCACAAGTTGATGAGGAGCCAGTTAAAAAAGAAGCTCCAGAGGAGAAGAAGGAAGAAGTAGAGCACGCCCCTCCAAAGCGTACGGACAACCCATTTCCAGACTCTCTTGACACTTATCCTACACTACCAAAGGCTCTTGAGTACCAGCCTAAGATGCCGTATCCTCAGAAACTTCAAAAGAAGACCAAGGACAAGCAGTTTTCAAAGTTCTTGGAAGTCTTCAGGAAGTTACAAATCAATATTCCTTTTGCTGAGGTTTTGGAGCAAATGCCTATCTATGTCAAGTTCATGAAGGAGCTGTTGTCAAAGAAGAAGTGTTTAAAGGGAGATGAGACAGTAGTCCTGACTAAGGAATGCAGTGCCGTAATTCATAATAACTTGCCAAGGAAGATGCCAGATCCAGGGAGCTTTCAAATTCCATGCACCATTGGGAGCACCACCTTTGAGAAAGTCCTATGTGATCTGGGGGCAAGCATAAATCTAATGCCCTTATCTGTGATGAAGAAGCTGCAAATCTAAGAAGCACAACCCACAAAGATAGCATTACAGATGGCAGATGATGAGCGGATATTTTATACGCTTTTTGGGGGTAATTTCATGTAGTTTTTTAGTATGTTTTAGTTAGTTTTAGTATATTTTTATTAGTTTTTAGGCAAAATCATATTTCTAGAGTTTATTATGAGTTTATGTTTTTTTCTGTGATATCAGGTATTTTCTGGCTGAAATTGAGGGAGCTGAGCAAAAATCTTATTCAGGCTGAATAAGGATTGCTGACCTCCCTGCACTCGAAATGGATTTTTTGGAGCTATAGGAGTTCAAATGGCGCGCTCTCAATTGGGTTGGAAAGTAGACATCCACGGCTTTCCATCAATGTATAATAGTCCATATTTTGCACGAAGATAAATGACGTAAACTTGCGTTTAACGCCAGTTCCATGTTGCATTCTGGCATTGGACGCCAAAAACAGGTTGCAAGTTGGAGTTAAACGCCAGAAACAGGTTACAACCTAACGTTTAACTTCAGAAACAGCCCAGGCACGTGAGAAGCTCAAGTCTCAATCCCAGCACACACCAAGTGGGTCCCATAAGTGGATTTCTGCACCATCTATCTTAGTTTACTTATTTTCTGTAAACCTAGGTTACTAGTTTAGTATTTAAACAACTTTTAGAGACTTATTTTGCATCTCATGACATTTTTAGATATGAATTTTGTACTCTTTGACGGCATGAGTCTCTAAACTCCATTGTTGGAGGTGAGGAGCTCTACAGTGTCTCGATGAATTAATGCAATTATTTCTGTTTTCTATTCAAACACGCTTGTTCCTATCTAAGATGTTCATTCGCACTTCGATATGAAGAAGGTGATGATCCGTGACACTCATCACCATTCTCAACCTATGAACGCGTGCCTGACAACCACCTCCGTTCTACCTACGATTGAATGAATATCTCTTGGACTCTTTAATCAGAATCTTCGTGGTATAAGCTAGAATCCATTGGCAGCATCCTTGAGAATCTGGAAAGTCTAAACCTTGTCTGTGGTAGGATTTAGAGATTGAATGACTGTGATGAGCTTCAAACTCGCGAGTGTTGGGTATAGTGACAGACGCAAAAGGATCAATGGATCCTATTCCAACATGATCGAGAACTGACAGATAATTAGTCGTGCTGTGATAGAGCATTTGGACTATTTTCACTGAGAGGATGGGAAGTAGCCATTGACAACGGTGACACCCTACATACAGCTTGCCATGGAAGGAGCCTTGCATGTTTGAAAGTGAGAAAGCATTATGTTACAGGGATTCAGAAGACAAAGCATCTCCAAAACTCTAACATACTCTCCATTATTGAGTAACAATCACTTATTTTATGCCCTTTCACTTTTTACAATTGAAACTAAAGAACTCTATTGGTATCCTGACTAAGAATAATAAGATAACCATAGCTTGCTTCAAGCCAACAATCTCCGTGGGATTCGATCCTTACTCACGTAAGGTATTACTTGGACGACCCAGTGCACTTGCTGGTTAGTTGTGCGGAATTACATAGTGTGGCTGTAATTTTCGTGCACCAGCAGACAAATCTATGAAGCCTGCATACAAATTAGTGGAGAATATCTTGGTTAAAGTGGGTAAATTCTTCTCCCAGCAGACTTTGTGATTCTTGATACAGGGGAGGATGAGAATGCCTCTATAATACTAGGAAGACCATTCCTAGCCACTGGAAGAGCTCTGATTGATGTGGAAGAAGGTGAATTAGTGCTTAGAGTGCATAATGAGCAACTGGTCTTTCATGTCTTCAAGGATGTACATTTAACAGGTGAAGAAGAGAGGTGCATACAGACTGAGCTTACTGATCCAATCCTTCAAAAACCCCCTGATGATGCACTGCAGAATCTGTAGCTCAAACCTCCCTTGGTAACAATCAATAAAATTCCTCCTGACATCAAACCTAAGTTTGGTGTTGAGAATGCATCATCCACCAAGGGAGAGAGTCCTAAAAAGAAAGTACCCAGAGGATGGAGAAACAAAAAGATCCCCAATGAAGGTTTCTCCCTAGGAATGAAGGTGGTGTTGACTAGCAATCCAGCATGGGTTTATACAGTAATCAGAATCCTCTCTCTGGAGCATATTGATCTACGTTATGGAGACATAGGAAAGAAGTTCAAAGTAAGGGGTGAAGAGCTGAGCCCCTATGATCCTCCTCCTTAGAGGAGCTGACCGTCAAGCTAGTAACGTTAAAGAAGCGCTTGTCGGGAGGCAACCCGATAATTTCGTATCCTTACTTATTTTTCGTAGTAGTAATTTTCTTACTTATTTGATTTTTATTGAGTTCTTACTAATTTTTTGATCATGCAGCTATTTTAGAACAGGAACCGGATATAATTCAAAAAAAAAGAGCACATGACATGCAAGCATTGCTGACGCATACACGTCAGATGGGTATGCATGAAAAATAAGAAATGAACAGAGAGTTGGGCAGGAGTGGCACCAGAATGAAGCCTTCCGCACAAACAAACTCACGTCTTGTGCTAATTTCAAGGGTTTTATCAATGATTTCACACACTTTCTGTATGAAAATACAAGGATTTGCATTCCTTTCCTAGTTTTGCACCATGGAAGAAAACATACTTATTTTGCACTAAAATAGATACATTTCTAATCCTCTCTCGATGCCATTCGATGTCGTGACCCGTGTGTTAAGTGGTTCCAGAATACAGGGCAGGAGTGGACCGGAAGAGAGAAGGAAGATGGGAGCAAAGGAAGGGAGCAAGAGAATCAAGCCTTGGAAATCTCGGCATGGGCGCGTGCGCGCACTTGACGCGTCCACGTGGATAGAATAACTAGAAGCCGAAGCCAAAAGTCAAGTCACGAGTCGGCTTGCGTAGCGGCTAAGCTGTGATCCTATTGGGCGCGCACGCGTACGTCTCGCCTCCGCGTACACTCCAAAATGTATCCATGGCGCGTGCGCGTACCTTGCGCGTACGCGCCGGTGTTCGAATGTGATTTTTTAAGAAGTCACGTGATTCAGGCGTGGAGTTGGTTGGAGATCCTAATTTTTGGGGAGTGTATTGGCGGGAAAAGTTTAAGAAGACCAGGGGAGCAAGGGTCAAAGACACTTAGTTCATTTTCTAGTTTTTGGAGATATTTTGGGGAGAGAGTTTCACTCTTGTGGGAAGGGAGAGAGGACTCAAATTCTTACTAGGGTTCTTCTTCATCAAAAATTATGGATTTTCACCCACTCCTTGGTGAGATCCATTGCAACTTTCACTTCACTTTGTTCATGTAATAGGTTTTCTTTTCCAATTTCAAGTTGTAGTTGTAATTGCTAAAATTCCTTGGATCTAAGATTCAACTTTATGATTTTTGGATTTTTTTTAATACTTTGAGATTTTGATCCTCATTATTGCTCTTTGACAACTGTTGTTAATTCATTGTGTTGCAATACCTTTAATTCTACCTTTCTTCTCATTTTACTATGACTTTCTTTCTTGCTCATCACATGTTTGATAAAATGCCAACACTAGTTATGGAGTAGAAAATTCTCACTTGGCATAGGGTTGGATCATTAGAAGAAGTTGAATAGTTGTGTCAATTGTTGATTTGGAATTAGGGATTGCTAATTGACTTAGAGTGCACTAAAGCTAGATTCCCATGAGGTGAAGCTAGGACTTGTGACTCAAGTTGATTACCTTCATTTGATTTTCCTCTACACCTAGGGGATAACTAAATGAGGCAAGGTCTAATTGTTATCTTCATTGAAAGACTATAAGGATATGTATTCAAGTGCCAACTCTAAGCCAAGGCCTTTAATGATTGATTGCTTGTTCCCTACTACGTTGCTAAAAATTTCAAAGAACCTTAACAAATCTTTCTACTCAATAAGATGCACATTTTGGCAATTCCAAGGGAAGACGACTCGGGACTAATACTCTCGATTATAGATTGTAGATTTGTTTGATGATGGATTTTGCACCGGTTTAGACTATACTACGATTGATTACTTGATAATTTCTATACCGACAAAAATTCATTCGTCAGTATGCGTCACTAACGCGTACGCATGACCTAGAAAAACGGCGTAAATATGTATTTAAGCATAGAGTTGTGCTGGTTTGGGCCTGGAAGTGTGCTAAACACACAAAATTTACCACGTGTACGCGTTCCTGACGCGTGCATGCCATTTGCACAAATGTTCATCCACGCGTGCGCGTGCATGACGTGCACGCGTCGTATGAAAATATTAGTGCCCAAGCCACGCGACAAAGAGTTGTGCGTGCGCGGCTGGATTCGTGCAAATTGCACAAAACCAAGGGCACGCGGACGCATGCCTGACGCTAACTCGTCATTATGAAATTTTCGCGCCCCACGCGTACGCGTGCTGCACGCGTACGCGTCGCCTGCGCCGCAAAACTTCACTAGTTCGCCGCCCAATTTTAATTTTCTTTCCCCCTCTCCCAATCCTAATTCTCTCTTGTTCTTTAATCCTTTTTATTTTTATTTTATCATAATATTTGCCTCTTTCTATTTTCAGTTCTTCTTTGCTTGAGGACAAGCAAACCTTTAAGTTTGGTGTTGACGCTTTGCTTAAGGGTTTTCTGTTTATTCCTATGGCACCAAGAGGGAGGCAAATCATCGTCACTGAGGAGCACAACCTGAAGAATAAAGCGACCGCTAGGATAACTAAGGTGGTTGAGTTCCTTTTATTTTCTATTCCTCCCCTCTTTTTCTATCTTATGTTCCGGTTTTTTACTATTTTGCTTTGTTTGTTGCATGATCCTTTATTAGTTAGAATCCTAGGACTAGTTTAGTTTTCTCTTAATTATGTTAATTCTGAAAAGATGTCTCATATATTACTCACTGAGCTTGAATTCAAATAAAAAATACAGAAGTGATGTATTGCATGAGAAATTAAGTTAATTTTAAGAGTAGTCTTATTTACTTAAATGTGGTGGTATTAATTGTAATTCTGAATGCATGACATGAACAGTGCATATTTAAATTTGAATCAAAGAATGTTGATGTACAAGGAACAGGAATTTAGAGAATTATTATGATTTCTCTGAAATTAATGAAAGTTTAAATCCTTGAAGCAAAAGAAACAGCAAAAGAAAAATAAAAGCAAGGTCCAAGGCTCTGAACATCAATTACTAGGGAGGTCAGACATGATTAAAAGCTCAAAGAGTTGTTTTCCTAGTCACATGCTTGTGGTGTTCTTGTGTCAAGTAACCCTTGAGACAAAATATTTAGAGTCGAGATCAATTGCATAGTACGCCAAAGGCTTTGAGCACCACTGTTTGGGAGTAACTGAAAAAAATATTTAGAACTTAAAGAAAGTTCCCCAGTTAAGTGCTTGTGGTGTTTTTGTGTCAAGTAATCCTTGAGACAAAACATTTAAAGTCACGGCTAGGCTCAAGGTTCAAGCACCAAAGAAAAATTGATGTGTTCAAGGATTAAATTGAGTTACAAAAGATCAGAGAATTCATAATATTATCCGGATTCTAATTCTGAATGACAGTGACATCCTTCTAATTCAAATGAGAGTGAGATGCCAAAACTATTCATGATTGCAGTTGTAAACCCCACTATAAGAAGAGACATGAGCTTAATCGAACTCTCATTCTCATGCAAATTCACATCCTAAGCTTATATTAGTTTAGTTGCATGACGACAAGCAACGATTCAAGTTTGGTGTTGTGATGCGTGAGCATCATTCCTATCTTTTCCTAGTGAATTTGCATCTAATTTGTTGAGTTTAATAAATAATTAATTATCTTTTAGCCAATATGGATGCCACTTTAAGTCTTTTGCGATTTTGTTTATTTTAGGTAGCATTCGGCTGGATTTGATGGAGTTTCTGCAGTACAAGAACAAAAGGAGCTGGTAGCGAGGAGCGACGCGTACGCGTGATTGACGCGTACGCGTGATTTAGAGCTTTCCATGGCGATGCGTGCGCGTGACCGACGTGTCCGCGTGAGTTGCGGAAAAGACCATCAATGCGTGCGCGTGACTAACGCGTACGCGTGACATGCGCCACGTGCACAAAACACAGAAAAAATGCTGGGGCGATTTTTGGGCTCTTTTGACCCAGTTTTTAACCCAGAAAACACATATTAGAAGCTGCAGAATGAACAAAACATATGGTCCCCACCCATCAACTGAAGACCTGCTGATTATTCTAATTTAAATTCAAATCTTATTTTTAGGAAAAAATATTATTTTTAATTTTAGATAATTAGATTTTAAATTTATTAGGATTAGTTATAAAAAGGGATTCCATTAGTTAACTTAAGGAGGCCATCAGATTGGAACTCTGTACATTTTATCAGAATCCTTATTTTCTTCTCTGAACCATGAGCAACTAATCCTCCATTGTTAAGGTTAGGAGCTCTGTCTATTTGTATAGATTAATTTTATTGCTTTTTCTATTTTAATTCATGTATGGATTTATAATTTAAGAATTGTTTTCGCTCGTTATCTTATGAATTTGGGTGGAATGGAAGTATGACCCTCTTTCTATTTGAGTTCTTGTAAAACTTGGAAAAGATCTTTACTTGAACAACAGCTTGAAAACATATTCTCCTAAATTTTAATTATCTGGATTAAACGGGATACATGACATATAATTCTTTTATTTTTGGGTAATTAGTTTTGTGGCATATAAATTGGAATTTGATCATCACCCTCTAATCGGAATTAATTTAACCAGGAATTGGCTATTGACGAATTTTAGAGGAGACTAGAAAGGTCTAAGGAATTAGGGTCTAGTCATATATAGTTTGCCATAAATTAAATCCTACGTGATTAAAATAGTTAGTTAGAAAAGTTAATCCAGAAAAATAGATAACTCTGAAACCTTAACTGTTTCTCCAATATTTTATTTTCAACTTATTTACTTGCGTGCCTGCCTTCTGATATTTTCAACTTAAACCTTTTGAACATCTCAAAACCATTTTCTGTTTGCTTGACTAAGCTCATCAATCAACCATTGTTGCTTGATCTATCAATCCTCGTGGGATCGACCCTCGTATTACTTGGTACGACCCAGTGCACTTGCCAGTTAGTCTGTGGTTGTAAAATCACCACACCAATGATACATTGCATAAAGGATAAGTAGCAATACCAAACTTAGTGTGACACTTTTATTTTAGAATGATGCAAGTACCTAGTGAAGATTGAAAACCAAATTGTTGCATGGCAACACCAATCTTAGAATGCAATCATATGTCAAATTATTTGAAAGTAAACTAATCAAGGAAAGAAAATGTTACCTACTGTTGGGTTGTCTCCCAACAAGCGCTCTTTTAATGTCATTAGATTGGCATGTTATTCACAACTTTTTTCCTCTTCTTCCAATTGGTTAAGAGGAATGACCTCAAGGGGAAGGAGGAGCCAGTTAATATCCCCTGTTTTGAGTGCCTCCTAGCAAGTTTTCTTTTGTTGTTAGTTTGAGTAAAATTGCTTGTTGGGTTAGGGGTGGGATTGTTTATTGTTGACCTCTTCTTGTTCATGAATGTTGTCCTTTGTAGCTTGGTCACAATCCTCTTTTTAGTGCTTGTCTTTATTACCTTCACTTCTTTGATATCAAGACTTGGGTGTTGTGGTTGGAGAATCCTCTTCATCAAGAGCTTCTTGAATTAGTGGTTCAATAAGCTCACCCTTTATGCAACTCTCTGTTTCATTGGAGTGTGAACTCCTTTGATTGACTTCCTCCCTTTTTCTGTATGATTTTGCATTGAGTCTTTTGGGAGTGAGTTTGCATGTTTCCTTGTAACCTTAAGTAGCCTCTGTGGATATGGGGCCCTAGGCTTATATACTCTCACAACCTCCTCCTTCTTCATTGGAATCTCACTTGGTATGGGTGCCTCTTTTTCTTGTTCTTCCAATTCCTCCCTTGGACCCATCATTAATCTTCATCCTCCTTGCTTAGCACTACTCCTCTTGTGTTATTGTATTCTTCCCTTAGCCAAGTAAAGAGATCGGTTAATTCTCCATTATAGGGTTGTGCTAACTGTCTCATTTTTTCTTCATGGTCCCTTTTTGTATTTTCTCTTCCTCTATAAATCTTTCGTTTTCCTTTATAAGTTCAATCCTAGCAAGTCTATCTAAGGGAAGTTGTGTAGGTTATGATGGTTGGTTGAAGTTGGCTTGTGAATGGAATTGGTTGTTTTGTGGTTGCATGTTCTGAGAGTGATATGACTCTTGTGGGTAATTGTATGGGTTTTATGGATTATGAAAAGAGTTATGTATATAGTGGAATGTGGGTGGTGAAATGATTGTATTGATTTGGGAAGGAATTTTGTACTGAGGCATGCTCAAGTGATGAATAATTTGGACATGTAAAACTAGGAGGTGAGGTTGAATAATT
Organism: Arachis duranensis; assembly: GCF_000817695.3. Classification (NCBI taxonomy): domain Eukaryota; kingdom Viridiplantae; phylum Streptophyta; class Magnoliopsida; order Fabales; family Fabaceae; genus Arachis; species Arachis duranensis. The sequence goes on from NC_029778.3 coordinate 48,885,243, forward strand.
AAGAGGTGATGACTCTTGATAAATGGGGTATGAATGAGTGCAATCTCTTTGATTTTGATCTTTCCCGCTACAATTTGAGTAGTGATCAATTTCATCAAAATATGGACCATTTTGTGGCTTTGGGAAGTACCCCATTTCATGTTCTTGATATTAGCATAATAACGTGAATCATTCTATGGTGGTGGAAAGTTTCCAATGAAATTTGATTGACCAAAATATGATGGATACTCCCTTCTTTCTTGCAAATTCTCTGTAACTAACATAATCACCAAGACAATAGAGATTGGAATTTCCCTTGTCACAATTGAGGAAATTCCCAGTGAGGCAATATCATAAAAAGTTAGTTAGCAAAAGAAAATAAAGAAACAAAAGAAATCAAATGAACAAAAACAAAAGAAAAATGTCTAATTTAGGTAATCAACTGACCGGTAGTTTGTTAATCATAATTAATCCCCGGCAACAGCGCCATAAACTTGATACATGGAATTTTGTATCTCTACAAACTTCCTTCGGCAAGTATACCGAATTTGTCGTCAAGTAAAAACTCACAATAGAGTGAGGTCGAATCCCATAGAGATTAATGGATTAAGCAAGCAATAGTTGATTGATTATTCTAGTTAGACAAGCATAATTAAGAGATAATCAACAAGAAATATAAATGACATGAAAGTAAAGGGAAGCAATAAAGTACAAGAAAGTAAATGGCAAGGAAACTAAAATATTTACAAAAGTGGGTATGAAAGAAAGTGGAGGAGAAAAGAAGTATGGAAGGAAGAGTCCGAAGACCCCTCCCAGTGGTGTTGTATTCCAGCACTTGTGAAATCTAATAACTATATATAGGCTTTCCTAAGTTACAAATTGAAATGAAATTAAAAGCAAATTACAGTTAAATGAAAATTCCTATTCTAGATCCTTCTTGTGGGCTTGATTGGTTGACAATTGTGGGCTTGTTTGCTTGATCTTTAAAGTAGACTTGAGTGAGAGAAGTGCATCAAATTGAGGTCCAGAGTGGCTTGGCATTGGTGCTGGCGTTAGCGCTGGCGTTAGTCACACTAACGTTATGACTTGCTCCGAAGTTGGTGTTTTTGGGGCTTAAAGATGCCTATTCTTTGTACTCCAATTTCATGCTCACTATAAACTATTATACATCGTTGGAAATCCCTAAATGTCAACTTTCTAACACAACTAAAAGCACCTCAATTAGAAATTTGTAACTCAAGTTATGCTCCTTTGAAGGGAATAAGGTCGCTGGCGTTGTTGCTGGCGTTAGTGTGCTTAACACTGCCACTAACGCCAGTGTTAACGGCATTAATAATCGCCAGGTTCTGAAGCTCAAAATTAATGTCCACCCCCATAATATTATATATTATTGAAAAGCCTTGAATGTCTACTTTCCAATGTCTTTAAAAGCGCATCATTTGAAGCTTTGTAGCTCAAGTTATACTCCTTGGAAGGTGAAGAGGTCAGCTGGCCTTACTACAGGTTGATACCATGTTCATCTTTGCTCTTTCGGGGCAGGTTTTCTCCCTCAAATTTAGTGTTCACCATGTAGTGCCATATATGCTTGGAAAGCTCTAGATTCCTAATTTCCAATGCTACTAGAATTATCTCATTTGGAGCTTTTTAGCTCAAGTTATGCTCCTTTGAAGAAGACAAGGTTAGGCTGCCAAGGGTCGCAGGCATTAGTACTGGTGTTAGTGGCGCTAACGTTGCCACTAACGCCCCAAGTCTTCCTTGCTCTAGCGTTATTACTGGCGTTAGTGGCACTGACGTGGCCACTAACGTCTCCAATCTTGCCATTGTAGCCCTTGTCGCTGGCGTTAGTGGGTGGCTAATGCCACCACTAACGCTGCTCTTCTTTGCTTCGCCTACGTTGACATTAGCGTTAGTGGCATAAACGTGGCCATTAACGCCACACCTTCTTCTTCCATGCTTATTTTGTGCTTTTACTTCTTTTTTCACTATTTTCTACAAAAAATAGATCAAATAAAAGAGATGAAAGTAATCTATGACTTAAGCACAAAAATACTCAATAATTAAGCATGATTAATTAAATTTTGATATGAAAAAGCATAGAAAAATACAACATGATGCGCAGTCATCAGGTGACTTCTTCAGTTTCCTCTTCAAAATTGGCCTTGAGACTTTCAGTATCTCTATAAGCTCTAGCTTGCTGTTGGCATCTTCTAACAGTCCTTTCAATCTTAGGATCAAAATTAAAAAAAGGCTCCTAGTCCCTGTTCCTACTCATAAAAAATAGTAAACAAGAAAAAGTGGAAATCTCTACGTCAGAGTGAAGAGAATACCCGGTGAGGTAAACTACGCAAAAGAAATAAAATAAAATAAAATAAATAAAAGGAAAAAGAATTTTCGAAAACTAGGAAAAATTTTAAGGAAAATTTTTGGAACAAAGAAAAGAAAAATAAGAAAATAAAATGAAGAAAACTAAGGAAAATTAACACAAAAATTCAAAAATTAAAGAAGAAAAATACGCAAATTAAAGCAATAAAATGTCTAATCTAGGTAATCAAGCAACGAGTAGTTGTCAATCACAATTAATCCCTGACAACGACGCCAAAAACTTGGTGCAGATTTTTGAATACCACAACTAACCCGCAAGTACACCAGGTCATACAAAGTAATAACTCAAGTGAATGAGTGTCGATCTCACATGGATTAATGGATTGAGAAACAATAATTGAATAATTAATCTAGCCAGACAAGCCAAATTGAGTGTTTTTTGTTCCAAGTATCATAAAGCAATGAATAAGAGAATTTAAGAAAGCAAGTAATAAACGGTTAGTGAAAATTTCCAGATTAATAGTTCTTATCACTCACTTTAATCATGCAATGGTTCTATTCATGTCAATCCGTAACTGATTAAACCCTAATTCCTTAGCAATTTAATCTCTTCTAACCAAACCAACCACTAATTCCTTGGAACTTAATTTAAATTAGAAGTTTAAGTCCAATCCTAGTTTATGAGCCACATAAATCCTAAATACCCAAAGATAAGATTATTATATGTCACGTATCACGTTAAGTCCAGGCAATTAGAGAATTATGAGAAGTTTATTTCAAGTTGTTATTCAAGTGATTTAACGTTTCCAAGATTCAATAAGAATTCAAGTAGAAAAAGAGTTATCTTCCAATATACTCTAATCCCTAGGAAGAAGAACAAAATCAATCCTTTAAAATAAAACAGTGCATTGATTAAGAGAAGAGTGTCAATAGTATTAATCCATTAAAATAACAGAGCTCCTAACCTTAACGGAGGAGGTTTATTTGCTCATGACTCAGAGAAAAACCTAGGGGTGTAAAAGTCTGAAAAATACGGAATGACCAAGAAGAAGAGAAGAGAGCCCAAATACCTGAATCTTTTCTCATTTTATATCTGATCCAAATTGATTTGAAATTAAAATTCTAAACCCTAAAAATTATATTTTCTTAATTTAAAAATGAATTAAAAACCAAAAACTAAGTCTTCTGTGGAGCATCAAAACACAATACTTGCGCTAAACGCCAATCTCGGTGTTTAGCACCACTGGGGTAGAGAGCTTTTGTAAGGTCCCATATCGGTTGGGGAGGGGAACGAAGCATGCCTTATAAGGGTGTGAAAACCTCTCCCTAGCATGACGCGTTTTGACGAGTGAGTGTGGGGGCTTCGGCTATCATCCCTATCGTCAAAGGTAAAACCGTGAGGCCTTGTGTGCCAAAGCAGACAATATCGTGCTAGCGGGTGGTCTGGGCTGTTACAAAACCCAACAATATTTCAATACTAGATCACCCCTAAACAAACAAAACCATGAAAATCTCAATTTAACAAAGCCACAACTCGAATTTGTCAAAGAACAACAAACTAGAGCTTGGGATTTGAGTTACTTATCACTTTGTTTAGATATAAATGAAGAGCTCAACAAGAGTTTCATGTAGCCGCAAATAGCTCGTCAATCGGAACTCCGTAACTCAAGTTATGGTGACCGGAAGTAGAGGATGAATAGTGACCAAACCCTTTGCTCTCTTCTCTCTCAAAGCTGCATCCCCTTTCTTGTTTTTAGGGATAAAATGAGCTGAAAGCTCATTAAACATGCATATATATATATATGCCAAAACCTTTAAGATTAGTACTCGATTTTCAATTCTAAATTATTTTTGTCTTTTCAAAATAATAAATTCAATTTTTAAAATCTTATTTTTCTCAAGATATGCGGTACCAAACAGACTAGAGTCGGTACTGCCGAATTAAGCACGGGTACACATTTTTATAAAAAATTTTCACAAAAGATACATTTTCCTACTCAGAAAAATCCATTGATTTCAAATTTCACCTTTTTATTTTCAAAATTTCATTTCAATATTTTTGAACCTATTTCGAGCAATTAAATTATTATTTTATTAAAATGGTTTTACACGAAAATTTTTGGTTCTTACAGTACGCATGGGTTGTGTGTACGCATGACACCAACGTTTTGCAACTTCTGCATTATTCAATTCTAAATCCCAATTTTACAAAACTCATAACGTTTGGTGCAAAATTCATTTTTCACCCATTCTTAGACTGTTCTGAATATCTCTTCTCCGATTTTAATTCAATATCAATTTCACTCAAATCCAAACTCCGAGCCCCAAGTTATGCCTCGTCGAAGTTGGTCAAAAACTCATTTTTACCCAAAATTATGCATAATGCTCTTTTCACAAAACTTCTATTTTAACTCTTTCAATATCAACATAGCCAAATTTCTTACCCCAAATAGGTCAACATAAAACCTATCTATCCATTTTAATCTACAAAATCATTAATACCCAATTTCACCTTATTCTCAAGTTTTATCTTTACAGTATCTTCCAATTCATCAACAGCCAAACCTCACAAAAATCAATTTTATACATTCCTCATTCCAATCCCTTTTTCAACCATCATCTCCCACACACAATGGCTCATATCAATACTTAAACCCAACCAAATCCAAACCAAATCCTCATTTCTCTACAAGTTTAGATTCCAATCAGTAATCATACTAATTCACAAATCCAAGCAAGGCAAATATTGAACCTTAATCAATATCATCAAATCAATGTTGTCCTAATGTAAACTTACCAAAACTTACTCAAATACGGTCTTAGACCCAAATTCTCACATCGAACCTAATTCAACTCATTCTATAGCTCATCACGAGATAATCAATATCACAACATTTATACTAATTCATCATTCAAACACATCAATAATTATCCATTCACAATCATTATCAAACATACCAATTCATGAGACTCACATAATCACCAAAAATATAATTTTCATATCGATATCAATTTATAATAATTTCTGGTAATAAAATGGTTTAAAAAAACCTACCTTGTTGACGGTAGTTTTCAACCTTTAAATTCTCTCTTTCCGACCAAACCAAGCTTGCTAAATGCCAACCAAGCCTCAACAATTTCTCCACAACCACATCAAACACTAAAAACAAGCAAAAAACTTTTATCCCATTCGAATTTAGGATGGAACCCACTTGGAATCCATGCTAGAGTACCACTAAAGAACCAAAATCACAATATTTCAATACTATATACCCCAAAAATGCAAAAAAGGAAAGAATTCAAAAATGGAGCAGTGATTTTAGATTTACTCACCATAATATTTAGATAGAATTGAAGAGAATGAGAAGAGTGACGCATGGCCATAAATGGCACGTTAATCGGAGCTACGGTTAGGAAGTTATGAGCAATTTTGTGAAGTGGTGAATAGTGCACCTAGGGTTCCTCTTCTCCTCTTTTCTCTCTTCTTTATGCTGAATGTGTGTGAATGAAGGGGGAGTGTACTGAATTTTGAAGGATTGAAGGCTTATAAGCCTTGGGCTTGGGCCTAATATGGGTTTGTATCTGATTTTTGGGTATGTTGGCCCTATCTTGGGCCAAAACCTTTAAGATAAGTGTCAGGTTTTATTCTAAATATTTTTCTTGTCTTTCCTAAAATAAAGTTCAAATCTCAAATAGCTCATATTTTAATTTGTAAAAATCTGGAGTCTTACAACAAGGCCACCATCTGCACTTAATCCAGAGCAAGTGGGACAAACCACAATCCTTGCATCTTACCTATGCAGGTTTAAAATTTTAACCCAGAGCAGGTGAGATAAACCATAACCCTTGCATCTTATTCAGGTATATCAACTTTCAACCTGGAACAAGTAACTACAACAAATAAGGATTTTCGCAATGGTCAAAAATCATTGTCGTAGATTGAAAAACCGTTCTTAAAACTTTAGGCAATGCTTTGGCAACGGTTTTTGACTTGTGGTATATGCAGCCGTTGCCAATGCTCAAAGGCAACGATTTTTTACCTAAGACAATGGTAACAAAAAAAATCGTTGCCAAAGTTACTGGCATAGACAACGGTTTTGAAAGAAAATTTTAAACAACAGTTTCGAACTGTTACTCAATAAGCAACGGTTTTAAACCATTCTCTTTCATGATCTAACGGTTTAAAACCATAACTGAATAGGCAACGATTTTAAACTGTTGTAGTTTTATTATTCATAAAGCCAACGATTTTAAAGCGTTACTGTTGGTGTTGTTTTTTGACAATGATTTTAATACCATTACTATTTTGTAGTCGTTTAAGACAACGATTTTAAAGCGTTACTATTTGTGTCATTTTTTGCAACGGTTTTAATTTCAATTTTTTTATTATTGAGTGTCAATAAATAATCTAAACTATTTGAATCAAGTCACTAAAGAAAAATAATTGAACATTTTCCATCAAAATTGACTTATAAAAATTGTTATAAGATCCACAATTACACTATATTATTTGCTAGTAAGAATAAAATATGTGTACATTTCCTTAAGTTTCTAAAAGAAACAAGACTAATATTCTCACTTGAACATATTCCCAAATAGCTTCTTTATCTTTAATCCCCTTCCAGTTTGTGTAAATTAATAGACAAAAATCTGAATTCCTTGCCACTATGCCAAAAAATTTGCTCAAGTTGTTTACAGCTTCATCAGTAGGACCAATTGCCTCTCTTTCAATATCTAGAGTAATTTCTTCTCTATCTTCCAACTGTCTTACATGAATCTTCAAGCATTGTGTAGATCCTCGTGTTTTCTTCATTGTTGTCTCTATACAAGGAGACTAATTAAAATTAACATCATATATTCAAAGAGACTAAAACATTAATATTTTTAGCATTGTATACCATCCCTCTTATTGATTTATATATATTTAATTAAAAAAATAGCTTCATCCATTTAGCCAAATGAATAAAATTCCATAATTTCACTATTGCTAATGATTTATTCCAATTACGCAGGAAACTGGAATTTGCTTCTAAAGTTAAAGTCAAAGTGTAAAAAGAGTCAAAGAGATCCTTTTCTTATATCATATCATAGTATGCACATGTACCTTTTCTTGTACAATTAATAAGTACAAATCCTATTCAGATATTGATCTCATTTCAGTGATAGATTTATCACATGATAAAATATAAATTGTAACGTGAAAATAGCCCATCATATGCAGCAATATATATACGTGAACTAAAGTATGAACTTGTGCGTGTGTGGAAACTACCCCACCATATGCAGCTACACAAACATAATAATTTTACGTCAACTAAAGTGTGAAATTGAAATAAAGAAAACTTAAAAATATTATAATAAGTTATGAGCAATATCTATTTTGCTTAAATTGATACCAGCATCACTTGTGAAAGCTTTCTCTCTTAACTCAATGAATGACAAGCAACTAGAAACTTTTCCAAAGAAGAAAGAAGAAAGAATGAACTAGGACTACATAGAAAAGATGCAAAAGCTAAAAAAATAGATAGCTTGCAGTGAAAGTAAACTGAACTATTATTTAAAAAAATGATAGCAATTATACCTCAATTACATAGAGAGAGTTATTTATAGCCTAGTACACCAAGTAAAAGCCACAAACTCTCATAACTGCTATAAGAAAACTAACTATTTAACACTTGAGTTTTGATTTTCTTGTTCGGGTTTTGCTATGTAACTTGAGTCTTGATTTTATTGAAAGCCTAGCTCAAATTAATTAATTCAAGTAAATTATTCGTGCTTATTAATGAAAATAACAAAAAGCCATGTCCTCACATACAACCATTTTCATCATCATGCTCACCAACAAACACTCTTTTTCAACCCACCCTGCCGCCCCACCAATTAATAGATCCAATAAATTATTTATTAAAATATATCCCTATTATACAAAGAAGTCATTATATAAATCTTTCACAGCAGTAAATTTAAAGAGAAATGATGTCATAAAATGTTTTAAGGAGACCAAAAATTTACCTTTCACAGTATTGTCTATGACCTCAGCCTCAGTTAGATTAATATAATCCTTGTCCTACTCCTCTATATTATCTCTTTCATTCTCATCCAATTGCTCTTTACCTGTAGTGTAGCTCAATGTCTAAGATAGTGGTAGCTACAGAGAGATGCACTATTTGATTGCCTTTTTTGGTTTTAAAGAGACAAATTACAACAGAAACAAAGAATAAAAACATAAGCAATTCATAACCATAACTCTAATACTAATGTTACTATCACTTACATGACTACACACTAGTATTAGCATACCTATAAATCAAACAAAACCCACCAAACACACTCGTTACCATGTAACAAAAGCACCTTCAACCTATCTACCGGCACAAATAGACAAATTCACTATACTTAGTGAATCAAAACACTTTTTTTATTTATGACATCCAAAAATTAACAACAAAATCAAATTTATTTGCATTGAACAGTTCAAAGAGACTCAAAATAATTGTGGTAATATTTTTCTATTTTAAATCAATGACAAAAACAGAGCATTGACCAAAATCAATATTAAAAACAACACAAAATCAGAACAACATTATCAGATAACCAATTATCAAATCAAAATCAAAATAGCATTATATCAAATAAATATTAAAATCAAATTAAAATCAAAATAACATTTCCAGAGAACCAATTCCAAATCAAAATCACACAGCATTATACAAAATCAATATAAAATTAATATTAAAATCAAAACAAAACAAGAACAACATTTTCAGAGAATTAATTACCAAATCAAATAATGGCAACAGAACATAACTCAATGCTACCAGGAAAAATCAGAATAGAACAACAATGGCAGAGTAACCTACGGTGATGGAAACAACGGCAGCGGCGACGATGAGACATCGTGTCCTCTTTCTCCGTCACAGCCTCCTTCGCGCATCACTCTCCCTAGTCTCGGATGCGTCTTCTTCTTCAGCAGCAACAAAACCAATTCGCGACGACAACCCCTAGCAGAAACGGCGACGGCAACAATGCACAACTTCCCTCCTCTCGCACGCTTCACAGCGGCGACAATTCATTGGCGATAGCGGCTTCCTCTGGCGAGCACGAATCAACAATGATGGCGGTTTCCACAGCGATGGTAGCGAGGCGTAACGGCGACAGTGCGAGACAGTTCCCCTTCCTTCTCTTCTCTCGCACTAGCTTCGATGCGCCAACAGCAATGGAGGTGCGGTGCGAGCTCTCCCACTCCTCGCGTCATGTGGCAACGACGGCGGCGGTCTCCTCCTCCCCCGCCGGTGACCTCTTCTCCCTCTTCTCCCTTTCTCTTTCCCACGGTTCTTAGTTTCTTTCTCTCTTCTTTGCGTTTTCTCATAAAGGGATTGGGTTCTAGGGTTTTTAATTGGGAATTTAGGGATTTGGGGAATATAGGTTAGAAATTAGGGATTTTATAAAGGAATAAAGATAAATATGAATAGATATTTTGATAAAATTAGATGATAGAATAAGTTTAAAGCTAATTGTACGCTATTAAAAATATTTAAGAATATTATTTATCAATATATTGCTAAGTTCAATTAATTATTTTTAATTTAAATTATAG
>NC_029778.3:48895397-48899920 GCF_000817695.3 Arachis duranensis
ATTTTATTTTTTTAAATAATATTTGTTAATTATTTATAACAATAGATTTTGAGTATTTTATAAATTCAATATTTATAGAAAAAATAATTTCAATTTACATAATTATCTGAAATTAATTTTATTAGTATTGTTTAATTTGTATAATTATTTAAATAATATTAGAAAATCGTTGCTTCATAAATAATTGTTGTAATGGTTATAAAACCATTCTTTAAAATAGTCAAAGAGAACGGTTTTATTTCATTACTATAGCATAATAAAAAATTGAACTTCAACGGCAACACTATAAAAAGCATTGTCTAAGACCATCTAATAGAACAGTTTTAAAGTGTAGCATTTTGACAACAGTTTTTATGCATTTTCTTTGTACAATTATTCAAACAACGATAAAAAAACCTTTGCTTAAATACAAATCATGGTAACGGTTATAAAACCATTCTTTAAAATAGTTAAAGAAAACGGTTTTAATTTGTTGCTATAAAATAATAAAAAATTGAATTCAACAGTAACACTATAAAAAATTGTTGTCTAAACCTATCTAGGAGAACGATTTTAAGGTGTTGCAAAATTTGGCATTGCTAATGGCCATATTTGTTGTAGTGTTAGAACAAACCAAATTCTTGCATCTTAACCAAGTAATTAATTAATAATCATTAGCTTTAATCAATTTCATAACTTATTAGATTCATTAACCCCATTCATTCATTAACAATCAACCTCATTATTCTGTTAGCGGGATGAAACCATCGTCCTCACAGCGAGAGGCACAAACCTCAATCCCACAATATTTTCATCCAGTTAACTACGTGGTTATCCAAAAATTAATCAATTTAATTTATTATATCCCTCCCCAGTATATTCAAGGCTTATCAGTTAGTTATTCAAATCTATACGGAGGTTAAAGGGAGTTATAAACATGTTAGAAAGGTTAAATAGTTCAAAAATAGCATTTTGGCCAAAATTGGGTAGTTGTGTGTACGTATGCCTCGTACGTACGTGCGAAACCCTATTCTGGTTTTGCAAAAATTCACATTCATGCATACGCACACCTTGTGTATACGCACAAATCCGAGGTCATGCGTACGCACCATGTCTGCGTATGTGCGGAACTTGCTACTGCCCCCAAATTCTGTAAATTCTACATAATTCAATTTTTAACCGCAATTTTCAAACATTCATAACTTTTTCTACAAAATATGTTTTTCATCCGTCCTTAGATAATTTTAAATCTCTCATTACCAATTTCAATTCAAGACAAGTTTCACTCGATTTTAAGCTCCGAGCGTCAAGTTATGACCCGTCAAAGTTGGTCAAAAACCCAATTTTACCCAAATTTTGCATAATGTCAATTTAACTTTTTTCTCAATTTGTTTCATTTCAAAAACAACGTAATCCAACTTTCAAACACCCTCGATACTAAATCATCAATTTTTAACTCTCATCCTAGCCATTTGATGATTGGATTTTTGACGGCTTAGAAATTCACTAATGAATTCTCGTTGCAAGTATAGTTTCTAAACCAACAATAATCCTTTCATACAAAAGATTGTTTGTCACAAGTAACAAACCCCTAAAATTAATAACCGAAGTATTCAAACCTCGGGTCGTTCTCCCTAGGAATTACAATAAAGTGTCTTGTTATTGGTTTGAGTTGTTTTGGGGTTTTGATAAGAGGCATGAAAGTAAATGGTAATGAAAATAAACTAACAACTATACAAGGCTCTTGGCAAGGTATGAAAATTAGAAGGCCTATCCTAGTTATCCTTCTCAATTGTGATGAGAATTGTTCATTGCTACCACTTAGTTAACCCTTACTAAATAAAGGAAAGTCAAGTGGATGAATTGACTTGAGCCACAAGTTCTAGCCAACTCCCAAGGAAAGACTAGCTTTAGTGCACTCCAAACCAATTAGCAATCTCTCCAATTACCAATCAACAAAGGAATTAGATAACTCAAGTGTCACTAATTACTCTACCTAGGCCAAGAGGAACAAAATCTATACTATATCTAGAAGAGGCATTTCAACAAATCCTAATTCTAAAACTAAACTATAAACTAATGGTAACGAACATGTGTTTTCCTCTTCATTCCTTGGGTTAAATAGCATCAGAAATGAGTTGGATTGGGCCCACAAGGCTTTAGAATTCGCTGGCCACGTTTTGCTTTAAGTGAACCAGGTGGCAGCAACGGCGCGTGCATGTACTATGCGCGTGCGCGCCACCATACGTGTAGAAACTATGGCAAATCTTATATCGTTTCGAAGCCCCGGATGTTAGCTTTCTAACCCAACTGAAACCGTATCATTTGGACCTCTGTAGCTCAAGTTATAGTCGTTTAAGTGCGAAGAGGTCGGCTTAACAGCTTTCCGGTTCTTTCATTTCTTCATGAGTTCTCCAACTTTTCATGCTTCTTTCTTCATTCCCTTGATCCAATCTTTGCCTCCTAAACCTTAAATCACTTAACAAATATATCAAGGTATCTAATGGAATCAAGGTGAATTAGATTTAGCTATTTTAAGACCTAAAAAGCATGTTTTCACTCTTAAGCACAATTAAAGGAGAATATACAAAACCATGCTATTTCATTGAATAAATGTGGGTAAAAGGTCATAAAATCCCTTAAATCAATACAAGATAAACCCTACAAATGGAGTTTATCAACCTCCCCACACTTAAACCAAGCATGTCCTCATGCTTAAACCAAGAGAAAGCAAAGGGCATGGCATTTATTCAATGGAACTAACTAAATGCAATCTACCTATATGCAACTATCTAAATGAATGCAATTGCTTGGTCAAAATAAATCAATTCCCAAGAAGCATATATGCACAAGGGCTAAGGACTAGCAAGTCTAATCCACAATTGAATTGAGTTATTAAATATTTTTACAAACTTGCATGAAAGGAGATGATCATGGGTGGAAACATGTAATTGAGCAATCGAACCCTCACCGGATGTGTTTGCACTCTATTTGCTCAAGTGTTTAGGGTTGATTCACTCAATTCTATCCTAATCATGCTTTCTAAGATTTGTTCTTCTTCTAACAATCAACATATATTTCATGCATGCTGGTGCACGAAATTGCAATCACACTTTTGCAACCCCGCACAACTAACCAGCAAGTGCACTGGGTCGTCCAAGTAATACCTTACGTGAGTAAAGGTCGATCCCATGGAGATTGTCGGCTTGAAGCAAGCTATGGTTATCTTGTAAATCTTAGTCAGGATATCAATAATTATCAGGGTTGATTGTGAAAAGTAAAAGAACATAAAATAAGTACTTGTTTTGCAGTAATGGGGAACAGGTTGAGGTTTTAGAGATGCTCCATCTTCTGAATCTCTGCTTTCCTACTGTCTTCTTCTTCAAACACGCAAGGCTCCTTCCATGGCAAGCTGTATGCAAGGGTTTCACCGTTGTCAGTGGCTACCTCCCATCCTCTCAGTGGAAATGTTCAACGCATACCACGAAGATTCTGATTAAGGAATCCAAGAGATATTCACTCAATCTAAAGTAGAACGGAGGTGGTTGTCAGGCTCACGTTCATAGGTGAGAATGGGGATGAGTGTCACGGATCATCACATTCATCCGGTTTAAGAACCAGTAATATCTTAGAATGGAAGCAAGCATGATTGAATGAAAAACAGTAGTAATTGCATTAATCCATCAAGACACAGCAGAGCTCCTCACCCCCAACCATGGGGTTTAGAGACTCATGCCGTAGGAGGTACACAAAGAAACGTGTAAAGTGTCATGAGGTACAGATACAATGTCAAAAGATCCTATTAATAGTGAACTAGTAACCTAGGGTATACAGAAATGAGTAAATGACGTAAAAATACACTTCTGGGTCCACTTAGTGTGTGCTTGGGCTGAGCATTGAAGCTTTCATGTGTAGAGACTTTTTCTGGAGTTAAACGCCAGCTTTTATGCGAGTTTGGGTGTTTAACTCCAATTTTTATGCCAGTTCCAGCGTTAAACGCTGGGAATTCTGAAGCTGATTTGCAACGCCAGTTTGAGCCATCAAATCTCGGGCAAAGTATGGACTATTATACATTACTGGAAAGCCCAGGATGTCTACTTTCCAACGCCATTGAGAGCGCGCCAATTGGGTATCTGTAGCTCCAGAAAATCCACTTTGAGTGCAGGGAGGTTAGAATCCAACAGCATCTGCAGTCCTTTTCAGCCTCTGAATCAGATTTTTGCTCATGACCCTAAATTTCAGCCAGAAAATACCTGAAATCACAGAAAAACACACAAACTCATAGTAAATTCCAGAAAAGTGAATTTTAACTAAAAACTACTAAAAGTATACTAAAAACAAACTAAAATATACTAAAAACATACTGAAAACAATGCCAAAAAGCGTATAAATTATCCGCTCATCACAACACCAAACTTAAATTGTTGCTTGTCCCCAAGCAACTGAAAATCAAAGTAGGATAAAAAGAAGAGAATATACTATAGACTCCAAAATATCAAGGAAACTCAGCTCCAATTAGATGAGCGGGACTAGTAGCTTTTTGC
>NC_029778.3:48900391-48902824 GCF_000817695.3 Arachis duranensis
GAATCACTGCTTTTTCTTGCTTCAAGAATCAATTTGATAATTTTTCAGATCCTCAATAATAGTTCTCTTTTTCCTCATTCTTTCAAGAGCCAACAATTTTAACATTCTCAGAACAACAAATTCAAAAGACATATGCACTGTTCAAGCATTCATTCGGAAAACAAAAAGTATTGTCACCACATCAAACTAATTCAACTAGTTTCAAAGATAAATTCGAAACCCTGTACTTCTTGTTCTTTTGTGATTAAAGCATTTTTCATTTAAGAGAGGTGATGGATTCATAGGACATTCATAGCTTTAAGACATGAATTTTAAATTTTATTAATTATGAATTAATAACAAGACTCAAAAATAGATATAAGATGAGACTAAAAAAAAAATAACACAAAAATTTAAACTAGGCTCCTAATGATAGAGGTTTTCACAGAGTTAGGACTCAACAACCTTGATTTTGAGAAGTGGATGCTCCCTCAGCTTGAGAGGAGAGCTTTTGGCGTTTCAACTCTTGGAGTTCACGCCCCTGCTTCTCTTGTTCCTTCAGCAATTTGCAGAGCATGCAGTTCTGATTCTGCTGTTCTTCCTTCATTTGCTCCATAGTTTCTTGCAACTTGGTGATAGATGCTTCTAGGCTGGCCCAGTAGCCAATTTCAGGAAATTCAGGGAGGAACTCCTGCGCCCTCCTTTTGATAGAGTTGTCTTGTATTTGTCCTTCCATTGACTTCTTGGTGATTGGATGTTCAATGGGTATGAATTCATCTACTCCCATCTTTACTCCAGCCTCTTTACAGAGCAAGGAGATCAAGCTTGGGTAAGCCAATTTGGCTTCAGTGGAATTCTTATTTGCAGTTGTGTAGATCTCACAAGCAATCACATGATGAACCTCCACTTCTTTTCCAAGCATAATGCAATGAATCATCACTGCTCTCTTGATAGTGACCTCAGAACGGTTGCTAGTGGGCAATATGGAACGCCCAATAAAGTCTAGCCAACCTCTTGCAATTGGTTTGAGGTCTCCCCTCTTGAGTTGGTTTGAGACACCCTTTGAATTGGTTATCCACTTAGTTCCAAGGAGGCATATGTCCTCTAGAACTTGATCCAACCCTTTATCTGCTCTCACCATTCTCCTATTAAAGGATTCAGGATCATCTTGCAGTTGAGGCAATTTGAAGATTTCTCTTATTTTGTCCAGATGGAAGTAGATAACTTTCCCTCTGACCATGGTTCTGTAAGTATGGAAAGCAATTCCAGTCATTCTCTGCTTATCTGTCAGCCACAGATTTGAGTAGAATTCCTGAACCATATTTCTTCCAACCTTTATCTCAGGGTTGGTTAGAACTTCCCATCCTCTGTTTCGAATTTGCTCTTGGATCCCCGGATATTCATCTTCTTTCAGATCAAATTTAACTTCCGGGATCACTGACCTCAGACCCATTATTTTGTGATAATGGTCTTCATGTTCTTTGGTTAAGAACTTCTCTTGATTCCAAAGATTCTTTGGATTATTCTCTTTCTTTCCTCTTAAATTGGTTTGTTTTCCTTTAGGAGCCATGATCTTAATGAATCTTGGCTTAGTGATCACGGAAAAGAGCAAATTCGAATGGTGTGGGGGAATGTGGAGGCCGAACGTGTTTTTATAAGGGGGAGGAGATTTCGAAAAAATTGGAAGGAGATTTGAGAAGATATGGAGAGAATTTGAGAGAAGGGTGAGTTTTTGAATAAGATTTGGGATTGATTTGAGAGATTTGAAGAATGATTTTGATTTTTGAAGATTTGAAGGTGAATGATGAAAGGTTGAAATGTGTTTATGTAGAAAAGTATGGGTCAAAAAAGAAAAGTTTGAAAAAAATTTGATCGGAAAGAAAAATCTTGGTCCCCCACCTTTCTGGCGTTAAACGGCCAGAATGGATGCCATTATTGGCGTTTAACGCCCATTTGCTAGCCAATGTGGGCGTTTAACGCCCAGCCAGGTGCCCTGGCTGGCGTTAAACGCCAGAATCCCCTTTGTCACTGGGCATTTTGCTAAACGCCCAGGATGCTGCACACCTGGCGTTAAACGCCCAGAATGGTGCCCATTCTGGCGTTTAACGCCCAAAATGGCACCTTTACTGGCGTTAAATGCCCAGAATGGTGTCCATTCTGGCGTTTAACGCCCAAAGTACCCCTTACTGGCATTTTTTTCGCCAGTAAGCTCTTTTTCTCTGCTTTTTGCACCGAATCCTTCTGTAACTTTGTGAATTCCTTCATTTTTGATACTTGCCCTTGTAGAAACAAAACATATAACCTGCTAATGACTGGGTTGCCTCCCAGCAAGTGCTTCTTTGCTGTCTTTAGCTGGACCTTCATTGAGAATCACTCAAGTCTCAGTTTTGAGCATTCTTGCTCAAAATTGTTTTCAAGATAATGCTTGATCCTCTGTCCATTAACAATGAACTT
>NC_029778.3:48903511-48904140 GCF_000817695.3 Arachis duranensis
ATGAAGTCAATTCCCCATACATCAAACAATTTTATCTCTAATATCCCTTGTTGAGGCATGGCATATCCGTGAGGCAAGTTACCCGCTCTTTGGCAACTGTCACAGTTACGCACAAACTCTCAGGCATCTCTATAGAGAGTAGGCCAGTAGAAGCCACATTGGAGGACTTTAGTGGCTGTTCTCTCACTTCCAAAATGTCCTCCATACTGTGATCCATGGCAGTGCCATAGGATCCTTTGTGCTTCTTCTCTAGGTACACATCTGCAGATCATTCCGTCCGCACATCTCTTAAAGAGATATGGCTCATCCCATAGGTAGTACTTGGCATCTGAAATTAATTTCTTTCTTTGCACTCTGCTGTACTCCTGGGGTATGAACCTCACAGCTTTATAATTTGCAATATCTGCAAACCATGGAGCTTCTTGAATGGTAAAGAGTTGCTCATCTGGGAAAGTCTCAGAGATCTCAGTAGAAGGGAGGGACGCCCCAGCTACTGGTTCTATTCGGGATAGATGATCAGCTACTTGGTTCTCTGTCCCTTTTCTGTCTCTTATTTCTATATAAAACTCTTACAGAAGCAACACCTATCTTATTAGCCTGGGTTTTGAATCCTGCTTTGTGAGTAAGTA
>NC_029778.3:48904681-48905743 GCF_000817695.3 Arachis duranensis
TGAGTCTCCATATACTGAGAAGTCATCCATGAAGACTTCTAGGAATTTCTCCACCATGTCAGAGAAGATGGATAACATGCATCTCTGAAAGGTTGCAGGAGCATTACACAGACCAAAAGGCATCCTCCTGTAGGCAAACACGCCAGAAGGGCAAGTAAATGCTGTTTTCTCTTGGTCCTGAGGATCTACTGCAATTTGGTTGTAACCAGAATAGTCATCCAAAAAGCAGTAATAATCATGACCAGCTAGTCTTTCTAGCATTTGGTCTATGAATGGTAAAGGAAAATGATCCTTTCTGGTAGCTGTATTGAGCCTTCTATAATCAATACACATATGCCACCCTGTAACTGTTCTTGTAGGAACCAGTTCATTTTTTTCATTATGAACCACTGTCATGCCTCCCTTTTTGGGGACAACTTGGACAGGGCTCACCCAGGGGCTATCAGAAATAGGATAAATAATCCCAGCCTCTAGTAATTTTGTGACCTCTTTCTGCACCACCTCCTTCATGGATGGATTTAGCCTCCTCTGTGGTTGAACCACTGGTTTGGCATTATCCTCCAACAGGATCTTGTGCATGCATCTAGCTGGGCTAATGCCCTTAAGATCACTTATGGACCACCCAAGAGCTGTCTTGTGTGTCCTTAGCACTTGAATCAGTGCTTCCTCTTCTTGTGGATTTAAAGCAGAGCTTATAATCACTGGAAAAGTGTCACCCTCTCCCAAAAATGCATACTTCAGGGATGGTGGTAGTGGTTTGAGTTCAGGTTTGGGAGGCTTATCCTCCTCCTGAGGAATTTTCGAAAATTCCTTTGTTTCCTCTGGTTCTTCTTGATCAGGCTGAGCATCCTTGAAGATGTCCTCAAACTCTGATTCTAGACCTTCAGTCATATTGATCTCTTCCACCAGAGAGTCAATAATGTTAGCGCCCATGCAGTCATTTGGTGTGTCTGGATGCTGCATAGCTTTTACAGCATTCAACTTGAACTCATCCTCACTGACTCTCAGGGTTACTTCCCCTTTTTGTACATCAATGAGAGTTCGTCCAGTTGCTAGGAAAGG
>NC_029778.3:48906348-48907287 GCF_000817695.3 Arachis duranensis
ATTCCTCTCTGGGCTCTTACTGTCCTTAGAGGGATTTTGGATAGTGGTTTGGTTATCTTCTGTCAATTGTTCCTTATTTGGCTTCTTGCTACTTTGAGCAGTGTTATTCAATGTCTTCCCACTCCTCAGTTGAACTGCTTGGCATTCCTCTGTTATCTGTTTAGATATCTACTGTTTTGCCTGATTCAATTGCAGTTCTATGTTCTTGTTAGCAATTTTAGTTTCTTGGAGCATCTCTTTAAATTCTGCTAATTGTTTTGTCATCAGGTGCAATTGTTGATTAAGCTCAATCATCTGTTCTTGAGGATTAGGATCAGTGGCTACTGCCATGACTTCTTCTTTTATAGAGAACTCATTGCTAGAGTACAAATATTGATTTCTAGCAACAGTATCTATAAGCTCTTGAGCCTCTTCAATCGTCTTCCTCATATGTATAGATCCACCAGCTGAGTGGTCTAAAGACATCTGAGCTTTTTCTGTAAGCCCATAGTAAAAGATGTCTAACTGTATCCACTCTGAAAACATTTCAGAGGGACATTTTCTTAGCATACCTCTATACCTCTCCCAGGCATTGTAAAGGGATTCATTATCCTCTTGTTTAAAGCCTTGGATGTCTAGCCTTAGCTGTGTCATCCTCTTTGGGGGGTAAAAGTGATTCAGGAATTTGTCTGATAACTGTTTCCATGTCTTTATGCTTGCTGTAGGTTGGTTATTCAACCACATCTTAGCTTGATCTTTTACAGCAAATGGAAACAGTAATAGTCTGTAGACATCCTGATCCACCTCTTTATCACGTACTGTGTCAGCAATTTGTAAGAACTGTGCCAGAAACTCAGCAGGCTCTTCCTGTGGAAGACCGGAATACTGGCAATTTTGCTACACTATGATAATGAGTTGAGGATTTAATTCAAAGCTGCTTGCTTTGATGGGAGGTGTACA
>NC_029778.3:48907461-48908009 GCF_000817695.3 Arachis duranensis
TATGTGACCGAAAAAAATAAAATAAAATAATTGGAAAATAAAATAAAATTTCGAAAATCAAAAGAAAATAAGATCAAAGCAGATTGAAAACTGAATCAATTAGTTAATTAAAAAGATTTGATTGAAAAATTTTTTTTTTTGAAAAAGATTTGATTTTTGAAAAGAGGAAAGAGAAAAACAACAAAATGACACCAAACTTAAAATTTTTAGAAAATCAAACACTAATTTTTGAAAATTTTAAGGGAAAAACACAAAGAGGACACCAAACTTAGAATTTTTAAGGATCAAAAAGGGATTAAGGACATGCAAATTCGAAAATTAAAAGAAAAATAAAAGCACGCAATTGACACCAAACTTAAAATATGAAACTAGACTCAACTAAAAGACTCTAAACCAACAAAAATAAAACAGTCCTAATCTAAGCAACAAGATAAGCCGTCAGTTGTCCAAACTCGAACAATCCCTGGCAACGGCGCCAAAAACTTGGTGCACGAAATTGCAATCACACTTTTGCAACCCCGCACAACTAACCAGCAAGTGCACTGGGT
>NC_029778.3:48908186-48909791 GCF_000817695.3 Arachis duranensis
TACTTGTTTTGTAGTAATGGAGAATAGGTTGAGGTTTTGGAGATGCTCTGTCTTTTGAATCTCTGCTTTCCTACTGTCTTCTTCTTCAAACACGCAAGGCTCCTTCCATGGCAAGCTGTATGCAAGGGTTTCACCGTTGTCAGTGGTTACCTCCCATTCTCTCAGTGGAAATGTTCAATGCACCCTGTCACGGCACGGCTATCCATCTGTCGGTTCTCAATCGGGTCGGAATAGAATCCAGTGATTCTTTTGCGTATGTCACTAACGCCCAGCCCTCAGGAGTTTGAAGCTCGTCACAGTCATTCAATCATTGAATCCTACTCAGAATACCACAGACAAGGTTTAGACCTTCCGGATTCTCTTGAATGCCGCCATCAATTCTAGCTTATACCACCAAGATTCTGATTAAGGAATCCAAGAGATATCTACTCAATCTAAGGTATAACGGAGGTGGTTGTCAGGCACACGTTCATAGTTGAGAATGATAATGAGTGTCACAGATCATCACATTCATCAGGTTTAAGAACAAGTGATATCTTAGAATGGAATCAAGCATGATTGAATGAAAAATAGTAGTAATTGCATTAATCCATCAAGACACAGCAGAGCTCCTCACCCTCAACCATGGGGTTTAGAGACTCATGCCGTAGGAGGTACACAAAGAAACGTGTAAAGTGTCATGAGGTACAGATACAATGTCAAAAGATCCTATTAATAGTGAACTAGTAACCTAGGGTATACAGAAATGAGTAAATGACGTAAAAATCCACTTCAAATTCTGAAGCTGATTTGCAATGCCGGTTTGGGCCATCAAATCTCGGGCAAAGTATGGACTATTATACATTGATGGAAAGCCCAAGATGTCTACTTTCCAACGCAATAGAGAGCGCGCCAATTAGGTTTCTGTAGCTCCAGAAAATCCACTTTGAGTGCAGGGAGGTTAGAATCCAACAGCATCTGCAGTCCTTTTCAGCCTCTGAATCAGATTTTTGCTCATGACCCTAAATTTCAGCCAGAAAATACCTGAAATCACAGAAAAACACACAAACTCATAGTAAAGTCCAGAAAAGTGAATTTTAACTAAAAACTACTAAAAGTATACTAAAAACTAACTAAAATATACTAAAAACATACTGAAAACAATGCCAAAAAGCGTATAAATTATCCGCTCATCACATGCATACATATATCATGAGGTCTTTTCTTTGGTTGTAATGGGGCTAAGGTCAAGGTAGGATGCATATTTGGTCAAGTGAGCTTGAAATTTGAATCTTTGATAAGCTTAAACTTCCCACCTAACCTATGACATCCTATACAATTGAGTTCTAACCTAACTACCCATTTTTCTCACTTTTTCACATACTCATGCATTTTCTTTTTCATTTCACAACACTTATGAATTGATTTTATTGAGCTACACTTTGCTTTGGGGCATTTTGTCCCCTTTTTATTTCTTTTTTTTCATCTTTTTCTTTCTTTTTCTATTTTTTCTTTTTTTCTTTTCCATATTGTTTTTCTTTTCTTTTTCTTTTGTTTTTCTCATTTTTTTCTTTCTATATACAAGAGCATCAATGCATAAGGTTTTACATTTGATCAATACATGAG
>NC_029778.3:48909914-48910186 GCF_000817695.3 Arachis duranensis
GATACTCACACACACTAGCCTAAGCTAATCAAAGATCCAAATAAGGACATTTATTGTTTTCCGCTTTAAGGCTTGTAATGTGCTAAATTAAAGAACCAAGTGGGTTAATCGTAGCCTCAAATTGGCTAACAAAGGAATATAAAAGGGTTGGCTATTTGGATAAATGAGCTAATGAAATGATGGCCTCAATCATATAAATACATGTATACACAAAATAATGGACATAAAGAATCAAACAAATCAAAGATTACAATCATAGAAAGAGAATAATG
>NC_029778.3:48910339-48912655 GCF_000817695.3 Arachis duranensis
AATGAAATGCAAAAGTGTTGGGATTAGAATTTTGTCACCCAAAATCGCCGACCGGTCGGACACCTCCCCACACTTAAAAGTTTGCATCGTCCTCGGTGCACTCAAAGATGAGCAAGGGGGTACGACGACTCTCCGGATTGCTACGTGTTCTTAGTCTTGCTTCCGTTATTGTTCGTGATGCATTCATCATGAAAAACAAAAATATAACACCATAAGGTAGGGTAATACAAAAGCAAGGAAGCATAATTGTTGGAATGAGGTAAATCACTAGAATTGAGTGAGTGAATTAGTGTGACATGAATGACAAATAAGTGTGTGAATTCTAAATTGCGCGCTTTAGAACACACATTAGCCTAAAAGTTATGTCACAAAAGAAGCATGCACTTCATTTATTCTAGTGTACTTGAGATGCTTTAAGTGAACTTGTAAGGTAAAACAAGCATTAGAGAAGCATGGAAGCATTCAAGCTAAAACATATGGATGCATATGATCATGAAACACAATGCATTAAGGTAAATGCACAACATCATCTATCAAGAGGTTGCCTAGTCAAAGAGAGAGTTCAAATCACATGGTGGCTAGCTACAACATGCAATGCAAAAGAGTTACAAGCTTAAAGGCAATTCTCATCACTTGGTATTTTTCAAAAGGTAAGCATGGAAAACTCAAAACCAAGTAGCAAAATATAACCTCAATTAAATAGGCCAACAAAGATTGTAAACATAATGATGTTAAGAAAATATCCCTTTTTAATACTTAGCAGCAATTAATGGTAAACAAGAATATCAATCCAACACTTACAATGAAAAAGAGAAAATAGAATGAAAACTAACTAAGCAACTAACTAACTAACTAATTAACTAACTAACTAATAACTAACTAAAATAAATGGTTATCAATGGTGTTTGGAAGTGTTGGATGAGGGGTAGAAGAAAGGAAGAAAAAAAAGGGGAATGAAAGAAATGGAAAGAGGAGAAGAAAAGAGAAGTGGATGGGATAAAGAAATCCGCGCGTACGCACGCATGGCGCGCTCGCGTCGATGGCTTATTCGAGAGTGGCGCGTATGCGTCATGTGCGCGTGCACGTGAATGGGGTTTGTGCCTCAGGCCCAATTTCCGCACAGTGCAGGCCTAACTCTCGGGTCAAGGTATGGAAGGTGGAACTTCTCAATCCACGCGTACGCGTGCATGGCGCGCTCGCGTGGATGGTCCAAAACGCTTGATGCACGCGTATGCACGCAGTGCGCGTATGCGTGGATGGTGCTCTATTTTTCAAAAGTTTTTTGGTATGTTTTTGCACCAATACAAGCATTCCAAACCTCCAAACAGATACCAAAACACCATAAAACCTTATTTAACATGTTATACTACCAATTAAACTCAACTAACTAAACAAAACATGAAATTAAACTAATTCTATCAATATTTACAAAAGAGAAAATGAAAAGAAGTTGCCATGGTGGGGTGTCTCCCACCTAGCACTTTTGTTTATTGTCCTTAAGTTGGACTTATGGGGAGCTTCTCTCAAGGTGGCTTGTGCTTATACTCATCTTGGAACTTCCACCAATGCTTGGACTTCCATTGTGCCCCAAGATTTCCTATGGGTTGAGCCAAGTGTTGATGCAGTTTTTCACAAGCTTGGGGCTCCCAATGTTGATCCTCCTTTTCTAATCCGGGATCCCACACTTTATTTTCACACCCGTCTTGAAGTTGATCATCATTATTAGTCCATCCGGGTGGTAAGTAAGGTGAGATCTCTATATAGTGGCCAACAATTCTCCTAGACCCATCTATTTGAGCACTACTCCAACCTTTATATCTCATGTTTGATGCATCAACCATAATGAGCCTTGATTTGCAACGCCAACCACGAAACATCTTTCGCTTACGCTTCATCCCACAAAGCACCCTAAGTTGGCCGTCCGTTTCAAGCAAACCATATTCAAGTGGGATAATAAAGCTAATAGAAATGAATTTCACCCACTCAAATGAAGGTGTGGATGGCAACCTAGGCAAAGATGCTTCCAAAGATCTTGACAAAGCATAACCAACCTTCGTTCTTCTATTTCTAGGGACTTCCACCTCTTCACAAGATCTCTTGATCTCAATCCTTTGTTCAACAATTTTATCTAAACCTTTTCCTTTACTCAAATCATAATAGGGAGGGTGAGAAAAATTTACCTCCTCAACGTTTTCAAATCCAACCGGAGAAGGTTCTTCATGTTCAAAGGATTCTTCACCACTAAGACTTGATGCTTGATCTTCATCACCAAGGGAACTCAATCCTTGCTCTATCCCATCCAAGTCTTCATATGGA
>NC_029778.3:48912758-48914304 GCF_000817695.3 Arachis duranensis
AACAATTAAAGCTTCCTCCAATTGTTCCAATACAAAGCAACTTCCTTCATTTCCCACTGGAGTTTCCAATCTCTCCTTCATGCTATGTTCTTCATTTGATTCTCCACATGTAGCCATGGGAGTTCCTTGAGTGTTCAAGCATTGGGAGGCTAATTGATTTGTTACCGCATCCAAGACGGCCATGAAATTTTACACATCCCTTTTCATCTCTTCTTGCCCTTGAACCAAAACACCAAGGGTTTCATACATTAGAGGTTGGGGTGGGTGGAAGGGTTCATCCTTTTGGGGAAAGGGTTCATAGTAGGAATATGGTTCTTCTTGGTAGAGTTGTGGTGGTTCAATATTTTCTACTCTTTCCACTTGTTGCACAACACACTCCATGGTTGCTTGAAATTGATCCAATGCTTCCTTGAGACGATCCCTTGACTCTTGTTCTGCTTGGATATCATGGTAGGGATCATATGACTCTTGGATCGATGAAAATGAATATTCTTCCATGTGAGGTTGTGGTGGAAGGTAAAATTCATCTTGTGGTTGAAAATTGTCATTTATTGGAGGTGGCTCTTGAAAATATTGATGTTGGAGTGGTGGTGGCTCTATATGTGGTTCATATGGTTCATATGGTTGTTGGTAGGGTGGATATGGATTAGGGTCATATGAAGGTGGTTGGTAAGAAGGGGCTTGTGAGTATGGTTGAGAGTTATGTTGAGGATATGGATCATAGGCATATGGTGGTGGTTCTTGAAAGTCACAAGGAGATTCACCATAGCCATTGGATTGATATACATCAAAAAATGGCTCTTCTTCATAGTGGATTGGTGGAGGTTGAATCATAGAATGGTTCTTCTTCATAGTGCATTGGTGGAGGTTGTTGCCATGAAGATTGATCATATGTATATGGCTCCTCCCACCTTTGATTATCCCATCCTTGATACATTTCTTCATTATAGTCCTCATTTCCTACAACATATTGATAATCACACTCATAGCCAAGGTGAGAATTCATGATAGCAAGAATAAAATGAAAACAAAATCAAATATGAAGCAAGAAAATTAAATCCTAAAACAAGATATTCACACTGTTCACATATGTACAATAACCAATAACATAACACCATTGCAAATCCCCAGCAACGGCGCCATTTTGATGATTGGATTTTTGACGGTTTAGAATTTCTCAAATAAAATCTCGTCGAAGTATAGTTTCTAAACCAAGCAATAATCCTTTCATGCAAAAAGTTATTTGTCACTAAAACAAACCCCTAAATTTATAAACCGAAGTATTGAACCTCGGGTTGTTCTCCCTAGGAATTACAATGAAGTGCCTTGTTATTGGTTTGAGTTATTTTGGGGTTTTGATAAGAGGCATGAAAGTAAATGGTAATGAAAATAAACTAACAACTATACAAGGCTCTTGGCAAGGTATGAAAATTAGAAGTCTTATCCTAGTTATCCTTCGCAATTATGATGAGAATTGTTCATTGCTACCACTTAGTTAACCCTTACTAAATAAAGGAAAGTCAGGTGGATGAATTGACTTGAGCCA
>NC_029778.3:48914629-48915866 GCF_000817695.3 Arachis duranensis
TTAGAAATGAGTTGGATTGGGCCCACAAGGCTTTAGAATTCGCTGGCCACGTGTTGCATTAAGTGGGTCATGTGCCACCATCGGCGCGTCCGCGTACCGTGCACGTGCGCGCCCCTATGCGTGTAGCAACTATGGCAAATCTTATATCGTTTCAAAGCCCCAAATGTTAGCTTTCTAACCCAACTGGAACCGCATCATTTGGACCTCTGTAGCTCAAGTTATAGTTGTTTAAGTGCGAAGAGGTCGGCTTGACAGCTTTCCGGTTCTTTCATTTCTTCATGAGTTCTCCAACTTTTCATGCTTCTTTCTTCATTCCCTTGATCCAATCTTTGTCTCCTAAACCTTAAATCACTTAACAAACATATCAAGGCATCTAATGGAATCAAGGTGAATTAGATTTAGCTATTTTAAGACCTAAAAAGCATGTTTTCACTCTTAAGCACAATTAAAGGAGAATATACAAAACCATGCTATTTCATTGAATAAATGTGGGTAAAAGGTCATAAAATCTCTTAAATCAATACAAGATAAATCCTACAAATGGGATTTATCACCATTCAACACCTAAAACCGTCAAATCTCCATCAATTAACCATTTTCAATCTTTCATCAATTTTCACTCAAAATCATAATCAAACCAATTCACACAATTCACAATCACAATCCACAATACAATTTTACCTTCCTAACACCTCAAATGAGGCTCATAACTTACCATAAGGGTTCACTTCACCCAATCACGGCCTCCGGCCCAATTTCTCACATCATTAGCCATATTAGGCAATCTAACCACAATTAATGTCCACAATCAATCACACATATACACATATCTAGTCAAAACTCAATTTCTCAATTTCATATCACAACATATTATCATTCAACCATAAATTCACAATAATCATTCGTACTAAGCCATAAATGTCATTCAAATAAACCACAATCATCATTCAACACTATCCTAGGGCCTTTAAGCTAGATTTTCACATAACCTTACATAATGTCTACCCAAAATTAAAACATGTACCTTATCAAAGACGGTTTTAAATGACTTGTATTCTCTTCTTAATCACACCCAAGCCTCAATCAATGGCACCAAGCCTCCACCAAATGCTCCAAAAGCAAGCCTAACTCCAATTTCGTAACACCAACTCAACCCAAGCTAGCCATCACTCTTATTCAATCTAATTAAGCAATTTTACACATTCTCAAGCTAGGTTTCATACATATTAGGAAAATC
>NC_029778.3:48915884-48929169 GCF_000817695.3 Arachis duranensis
GTTCGTGAGTCAAAACTCTGCTAGAACTCAAGGTTAAGCTTCTCCTAAACATCAAAACCACAAAAATCTCCACACCACATACCCAAAATGCAAATTGAAAGAGAGAATCAAAAATTGCTCAAGGTTATTGGGAGTATTTGTTGCAACAGTGCTATGTTTTGGAAGTTATGTGAATTTTAGTGAGATAGATGAATATTGCTCTAAGGCACCTCTCTTCTTAATAACAAGTCATTTTAAGTAGTTTTTGGGGTTATTTTTCATTTACTTTCTTAGGTTTAATCAAATTTCTTATGTTTTTTAAAAAAATTTAATGAATAATCAAATATTTGAAGTTGGGATAGTGTTTTTATGTTTTCAGGAGTTTTGGGCTAAGAAACTAGCAAGAATCAAGGCTTTTTCAAAGAAAACACAAAGGCAACAAAAGTGCGGCCCAAGGAATACAAGTGTGGCCAAGAAATAGAAGTGTGACGCAAGGAATTAAATCTACGCACGTCTGGCGGGGAAGGACACACACCTGGTGGAGCCCATTCAAGCTCCAGCATGCTTGGCAGCCTCATTCCATGCCCGGTAGACCTGCTTCTCCTGGAGTGTGTTTTTGGACATTTTGCCCAATATTCTCTTATACAAACCTGGATTAAACATAATTACAACTCTCAAGATGCAATAATTAAGACCCAATCTTAATTATCCACATTATTAAAAGCTTTAATCACATCCAAGATATTCAAGACTCTGGAAGATTAGTTATTAGTTCTTTCTAAAAACATAAAAGATTTGGTTGTTAAGATTTAATTTGAATTATTATTTTTTATTTGAATTTGAAGTCAGTAGATGGTTATCTTATCTTTCTTTTCGAAAGATAAGATTAGGATAGTTTTGAAGTTGAAATCTAGAATTAGGATATAAATATGTAAACTTTGTTCACAAGAGAGGCAACCTGGGGAAGAGGATCTTCGGATCCAAATCCTATTCCGTCTCTCAATATATCTTCTTCTTATTTTTTTCTTTCATTTTTTCATTGGTAACTAATCCTCTATCAAAGGGTTAGGAGCTCTGTTTATGTTTTTCTATGGGTTATTAATCTACATTTATTTTATTTTTGAAGTTTTGTATTGATCTATTTTATGATTGAATTATTTGTTCTTCATTCGAATTAGTGGTATCGAAAGGTACGCTAATCTATTTTGAATTCTTTTATTATAATTGAAAATTTTGATATTTGAATTAAAGCTTGAAAACTCTTTTACATGACTCTTTGAATTCGGCTAGGAATACTGGTTCAATTAGTGTGCGACACATACATGATCTTCAATCACTCTAATTTTAAATAAGTGACATATAATTCGAATTAGAACAACTTTTGAAAATTGTGCTTTCTTCTAAGATTTAACTGGAAAGGGCTCGCTTGAATATGTGACATATAATTCGATCTAAGGACTACTTTTAAATCTTATTTGAATCTAAAACCAGTTTTTGTGCTTAATCTCTTGATTAATTAATTGACAATTAATTAATGCTTGAGAAACTGAGGAGTCAAGAAATTGAAAATCAGTTACTAAAGATTTGTCATGAAAGATCTTTGCAACTTCAAGATAATTAAACAAGGTTTGATTTCTCTAAAAGCATAAGCATCTCCGAAAGCCTTGACTTTCACCTTCATTGTCTTCTCTCAATCAATATTCAAGCTCTTTGTCTATAAGCATTCAAGGTTCTCAAGCTCTCAACAGGACACAATCTTTCTCTCTTCAATCCAGGTTCTTTTAATCTAATTAGATATTTAATCTAATATTTGCTTGTTCAATCCTTTAATCTCTATGGGAACGATATCTACTCACTGTGGTATTACTTGAACAATCCAGTATACTTGCCGATATCCGTGAGCTTTAATTTTTGCTCATCGCTTCTCTCTCTAATTGGGGGAGGGGGAGTGGTTGAAATGTTGATGTTTAAGGTGTTTATTATATTGTAGGCCTTGGACCCAAGTGAGGTCCAATTCAATTTCTAGTACGTTTGGCCCAACCTTGGGGCGAAACCTTTAAGATAAGTGCTTGAATTTTTATTATAAGTATTTTTCTTATCTTTTTTTTATAATTTTAATTTTTCACTCACAATACTAGACTAATTTGTCGTGTTCGCGTGTCAGACACATTTTGGACACGACACACACCGACACTTGTCTGACACGCGTGTTTGCTGTGTCCAACCGTGTCTTAATAAAAAGTAAAAAAATTCTTCTCCGGACACGTTTTGACATATCTAAATACCATAAAATATTCACGTTACATTAAAAGTAATTAAAAAATTAATTTATATTTCAATATCAATAAAATATCAAAATATCATTATGATTTATCTAAAAAATACTTTATATTTTATATATATACGTGTTCCCGTATCTTATAAGATTTTAGAATTCGCGTATCAGCGTGTCTTATGTCGTATCATGTCCCATGTTCGTATCAATGTCCGTGCATCATAGATATTGAATAATATAAGATTCTTCAATTCTACCAAAAAAGTATTCACACATGCGTACATCTATGTAGGGCAAGCATTTAAATAAGGAAGATTCTATGATGCTTACCCTAAAAATTAACATATTATGTTGTCAATAGGTGGCATATTAAGAGGTTGCCACATATGTGAATTTAAGGGCCTTGAGAATGTAGTGTATAACTCTAAAGTGATGGGCCAATAAATTATTTTTTTTGTTAACTATTAAATATAAATTAAAAATTAATATTTTACAAAAATAAAATAATAAATTATATAAATTATGCACTCTTAATTACGTAAATTTGGATTACATTATGAGAATGATATGTAATTATGTAATTTTTTTGAGAAGGGTTAAATGTAGAAAAAAATTTGAAACAAAATAAATAAAATTAATTTATTCGCAAAATAATTTTGATAGTTTGAATTAAATTTATTTAATTGGATTTAAAAAAGATTGGTGCTAAGTGACCAATAAATTTTATTAGTTTTTAGTAAATATTTGACTAACATATTAATCACTCAATTCTAAAACTTAAACTCTAAATTGTAAATTCTAATAACATAAAAGTAATATTAATAAAAAATATTAGCACAGAAAAATCTAACATTTTTTTAGAAAAATAAAATTTTAAATTACAATTAAGTTAAATATAACTTTTCAACATAAAATAGACTTTTAAAATTATCTCAATAATATTCAAAATATTATGACTTAAATTTGTCATTTTATTTATTTTTTTAAAAAAATTAAATTAAAAAAATGAATAACTAAACAAAAATTCTTTTTTAAGAAAAATAAACACTTATTTTATATTGATAAACCATATTTTAATTAAATATAATTTTAAACATTCAAATCATCAAGTTTTAGATTTTAATATTTATATTTAGAGTTATACTTGTTAACTTAATTAAATAGGAAAAGTATAAGGAACCAAGTGTGTAACCAGCTAAGAATTAAACAATTTAATTAATTATATTTATTAATAATTAATTTTAAATTTTTTAAATTCAAAATTTAAATAATTAGAGACCGATTAATTATTAAAAACTATAAAAACCTTCTTCTTCTCTTCCATATTAACCTACACACTCCAACAACAATACACACAGATTCTCTCTCTTATCAGCGTCTCTACCTCCAAACGCTGTTGTTGAACTCGAGAATGGAAAGCGCTTCAAGGTAACAAAAACTTTTTAAAAGTTTAATCTTTTACTTAGACGATGATATCAATTCTAATCTTGTATATGCTCTCAGGGTGAAAGATAGGGACAATTGATTAACCTAATACAAGAATCCAATAACCTATTTCTTGAATTTAATTTTTCCAATTCCGAAGACATAATAAATTGTTTCTTGTGGTGGTTGTAGTGCAGTATTCTGTGCAAGATAGGAGCAATTGATTCAGAGAAGGCGAAAGAGAAAATATTGGTTTGTAGTAGAGGCGAGACCACGAGAGTGGAAAAGAGCCTTGTGGCTATGAAGGTTGGTGCAGTTGGAAGGATTCTTTGCAATGATAAGTTCAGTGGTGCAGTTTTGCGGAGCTTCAGGAGTCCTTCAAAAAAGAAGGAATGGTGGAGCACGGGCTGTTTTTGAACAATTACAAAAATATATATAAAAAAATCCATTTAATATAAAAAAAACATCATAATGTTTAACAAAAGAAATGTTCAGCTATAGGATTAAAAAAATCATATAATTCTTAAAAAAAAATATAAATATTCACATTTACAATACAAAAAATTATAAAATACATTAAAAAATATCTATTTAGTATGAAAAAGAAACATCATAATGCTTAGTAGAAGAAACATCCATATATATCAACTTTATTTTTGTTAAGATGAGTTCAAGATCCAATCCATTAAAAAGTTAGCAGAAGTTGGCTGGATCCTAATTGATTTCCTAGCAGAGCTCAATTAAATAATGCTTGATTCTAAGTCCAAACCAGCAAAAGTAAAAAAAAAAAATGTAATTTTGAAGTATAAAAAAAAGGCAAAATCAAAGGAAAAAAAATAGAAAGTTATCGTTGGAGATAATTTGAGATAATTTTAAAATAAATCTAATTCAAACTATTAAAATTGATTTTATTTATTGGTGTTTCAAAAAAATTTTTCTATATTTAACCGTATCTAAAAAAATAATACATAATTACATATCATTTCTATAATGTAGCCCAAATTCACATAACTACAAAGGTATAATTTATATAATTTATTATTTTATTTTTTTAAAATATTAGTTTTTAATTTATATTTAATAATTAATAGAAAAAATAATTTCTTGATCCATCGTACTAAAACTATAAACCACATTTTAAATAGCTCTAAAATTTATATATGTAGCAGTCTCTTAATATACCATCTACTGACAATATAGTATATATTAATTTTTAGAATAAACACCATAGACTCTCCCTTTAAATAAAACTCTATCTTCGTTAACCCTAAAGTCTGCTGTTATTAGGATAATATTCGTTACTGACCATTTGTAAGAATGAAGAGGAGAAAAATTTGATGAGTTGTTGTGTGTAATTTTGGCTGAGTTGGTTAAAAAAATTTAACTATTGATATTTTATTATCATTATAAATGAAAAAGTTTTGACTTTTTCTTCGCTATCAATCACAATAAGATAAGTAGCAACTGTCCATTACTTGTTTTCAAATAAAATACATAAAATTATTGTTTATCATGTGAGGAGTGCTACACATATAAGTCATTTTTGTTTACAAGTCTTACAAGTTGGGTCTAACATACGCGTTATAGAAGAAGAAGAAAAATTGGGCCTAACATGTGCGTTACAGAAGAAGAAGAAGCATGTGCTTTACAGAAGAAGAAGAAGCGTGAATATAAATGACTTGTATGATTTGTATGGAAAAGCGTTCTCTCTTTGCCTTCGATCTCCTTCTGTTTTTTTCGATTTTCATGGTTTCTGAAATCAAGTTTTGAAATTGTTTTGAAGATGATGTGTAATACCCGGTCTAACCGAAATTGATTAAATAATAAGTTAAGTAGGAGCGAATATGGTTGGAAGATTTTGCAATTGGAATTTGATGATTTAAATACGATATTTGGATTCAGTGAATTTTTCCGAGTCGGAAAACATAGTTTTCTGCGTAAAAGCGCGCAGTGGAATTTTGACCGGAAGTACCGGCTGAGATTTGTCTGGTACTACAGCTGAGAAAATTGATTATGGGTAAATAAGATTAAGAAATGAGGAATTATAATTAGGAGAGGTAGAAATATTTGAAGTGCGATTTAGAGCGCTAATCTTAAGGGTTTTGGTCCAAAATTGGGCCAACGGACAAAAATAAGTGAACCGGGCCTAAGTGGGCCCAAGACCCAACATATATAAACATTAGTTATGAGCATTTCAGCTCATTTTGCCCTAAAGAAGGGCTGTTGGGCGCTAAAATTGAGAAGAGAGAAGAGAAGAGAGAAAACCTAACTCCCTTTGATATTCAAACCACCATAACTTGAGCTACGGAGCTCCGATTGACGAGCCGTTTGTGGCCACGTGTCGCTCTTCTCATCCTCTACAATTATATCTAAGTTTTGTGGTGAGTATTCCATTCATCTCTGCCCAGTTTTCGAAATTCTCCACTGTTACACGTTTTTGGGTAGTTAGTGTGAAAATCTTGTGATTTTGGGTGTTTAGGGATACTCCAACATGGATTCTAAGTGGGTTCTATCCCTACTTCATATGGGCTGAGGTAAGAAGTGCTCAAACCCTTGTGATTTATCATCCTTATGAGCCCTAGGTTGATGTATGTATGTGATATTGGTTATGTTAGTGTATTTGATGATCTTGGTGCACAATTGGAAGATTGGTGTTGCTTGAGGAGCTTTGGTAAGGCTTGGGACTAAGATTACGGAGGCCGTAAATTTTGGGCCGGAGGCCGAAAAGAGGTAAGGAAGGTAAGTTGATGTGTGCATTGTATGATGACACAAGTGATTGGATGAATTTCAGATAATGAATATGCGAATGATTGGGTTGATTATTGAATAATAATGTTTGAGGAGTTGAAGTGTGGAATTTGGTAATTTGGGTGAAAATTATGTAGATGAGGTATGTTTGGTTTTGGTTGAGAAATATTATGTGGTCATATATGTGACTATGATTATTGATGTCTTGATGGTATGATGATGCATGAGTGGTATATATATTATGATATATGCTTGAGGAATGATTAAGGTTGATTTGTGGGTGAAACCACGTGATAGTGAGTATGATATTGATTATGTGTAATGATGATTGATTGGAAATGGTATTGTTGGAAATTGGGATGAGGAAAGATGTATGACATGTTAATGTGTTTGTAATTAAGCCATTTGTTTGAAATGGGTAAAAATGGTTATATGGCGGTTTTGTGAATCGTGGCAAATTGTTAATGTATGAATTGAGGAGGCTTAATGTTGATTTTGGCATATTTTGATTGATTTCAAAAAGGGTTGAAACTAGCATGTTTTGGTTGATTTTAAAAAGGGTTGAAAATGGCTTGTTTTGAAAAGGGCACCTTGTGGTTTGTATGAAAACATAGTTTTTGGGCATACTTTGATGGGACATAACTTGGACTCTGGATCTCCGTTTTGTGCCAAATTTATTTAGAAGTGAAATTGGATCCGGGATGTCCATGCCGTTCGAAGAACGGGCAAAAAACGATTTAAAATGAGAAAGTTATGTCCATCGGAAGATTGGGGGTTGAATCTGTGAATTCTGCAGCTTTTAACTTAGAAAATTTTTTTAGCAGAATAACCCCTTGCGCGTGGGCGCACTGGGCGCGTCCGCGCCGATCTTCCAGAAAGCACCATCCACGCGTGCGCGTGATGTGCGCGGGCGCGCCGATTGTGCTGCACCCAATGCCCAGTCATTTTCCAGAGAGTTGTGCCAGAACTGTGCCAGCCTTGTGCCTGGGGCACGGGAGTATCCACGCGTACGCGTGGTTGACGCGTGCGCGTCGATTGGAAAATTTTTATTCCACGCGTTAGCGTGCATGACACTTGCGCGTCGATGAGTTTTCGAGGCCATCCACGCGTGCGCGTGGAGTGCGCGTACGCGTGGCCCTGTTTTCATCCCAAAGTTGATTTTTGAGTTTTAAAAACTAAATCTCATACTTCTAAGCCTCCGATCTCACCCCTTATGTATTGAATCATTATGATATGCCTAGCAAAGAGGAAAGAGCTAGGGGATGTGGTAACTTGCGAATGAAGCAAGGGGAAAAGTTGTGATCAATGATGATTATATGAGATATGGAGGATGGCGGTAGAAGTACCGCGTATGCCATGAGCCGAAGGGCTACAATTATTGATAAATGGTTGGTTCTTGAATGAACCACGAGCCGGATGGCTGAGTTCTTGCCGGATACGGCGGAGCCATGTTGATAAATTGCCTAGTTCTGGATTGAACTGTGAGCCGAATGGCTGAGTTATTGCCGAGTTACGGCAAAGCCATTATGGATTATGGCTGAGTATAAAGGCATATATGATAAATGAATAATGATGAAAAATGTTGAATGTAAGCATGCTTGTGTTTTCTCTCTGGTTGTAAGGGTGACAGGGCACCGATACCCTCTAATGGCGACAGGGCGCAGATACCCTCTAATGGCGATAGGGCGCAGATACCCTCTAATGGTGACAGGGCACATATTCCCTCTAATGATATTAATACGCAACAGAGAGACTGTGCCCGGGTTAGCTACCGGACACGTCGGGTTGGCTTGATAACCGACAGATGATATCATCAGCCACTAGGACAGGCATGCATCATATACATCTATGTGACATTGTTTGGGTGTGCATATTATTCTTGGTTTGCCTTTTTGATTAACTGCTAATTGTTCTACTTGCTGTAATTATTTGTTTGTGCTTGAACTTCCTATCTGTGTTTGCAACTGGGACTCTGTTGGATTGTGGTGATTTGATTGATGGTTGGATTGCTTGGGCCTAGGGCCATGGTTGGATTGAGATGGACCGATGGTTGTTTTCGGTTTTGTGTTTCTGATTTGGAAAAATATGAAAGGCTATTTTGGTTCAGTATAGATAAACCTTTAGAAAGGCTTTTGATGTTTTTGAGAACTGAACGGTTCCTCTTTCAGAAAAGATTTCCGACTTTATTTTTATTGAGAACCGTTGTTTTTGAAAAGAGGTATAAGACGGTTATTAATCACTGGTGCGGTTATCTTCACGTATCCTATTACAGTAATTCCCAAAAACCCTCTACTTATGACGGATGCCTATTTATGGATTAGTGAGAATCTAGGCTGGATACTTGGTGAAAAGGAGTTTAGGATGCTTAGTGAGTTTTTATTGCAGTGCATTGTATTTATTTGGCACTTTTACCGTACTGGGAACCCATGGGCCTGGGGTTCTCATTCCGTATATATCTCTTGTTTTTCAGATACAGGTTCAGGTGCTCAGAAGTGAGCTGCGGTTCGTCCGAGAGACGGCGAAGATATTTATTTTCCCTACTTTGTGCTTTGCTTAGAATCTCTCCACCTTTGTTTTGAAAAGATTATATTATGTATTGAACTCTTTTGGAACTTGCCTATAGAGGCTCTTATGTTTCTTTTGGGAGAGATTAGGATATTCTGTTGTCAACTGCTTTCATACTATACCCTAGCCGGCCTAAACTTCGCGGGTCGCGACTAGTGGCTATTACTTATGTTATATATATATCTATCTGTTATCTATCTCTTAATCTCCTTTATGCCTTGTCAGTATATCGCTTTCGACTTCACAGTTTAACTTTTCGTTGTCGAAACGTGAGTGATGCGTTTTCGCGATTTTATTTCTACTCTTTTCAGGCTTCTCGATTAATGCTCCTTTCGAAATTACCTATATTTATATATTAAGAATCCACCTAAGAGTCGTACCACCATAATATCATTGACTTATGACTCGAGCATAAGGATTTGAATATTAGGGTGTTACATTATGGTATCAGAGCAGTTCATCCTCGTGAGCCTGAGGGATGGAACTGCTTATGCTTCAATGCATACTCTGAGTCTGTGCCTGTGCTAGTTAGGGTATCTAACTGATACATCTAGCATGAAGTCCATGAGTGTACCTTTGGTACTTTGAAGCACTATACTTCCGATATTGAGACTGATCAATTTGATATCGATTGTTTGGTGTGTATAGGAACCAGATGGCGTCTCGTGGACCTGGTCGGGGACGTGAGAGAGATCGTACTAGTACTCAGGAACCGGAAATCAACCCGAATAACCCGGTAAGCCTTATGGCGGCTTTGGAGAATATGGCTACTGCTATGCAGGCCACTGCAGAGGCTCTTGGGCAACAGATAAACAATAATGGCAATGGTGGAAGAGGAGCTCAAGGCCCGATGACACTGGCAACTTTCTTAAAGGTTAATCCACCTAAGTTCAAGGGAACCACTAATTCGACTGAAGCTGACACTTGGTTTCAGGCCATGGAGCGAGCACTGCAAGCGCAGTTGGTGCCTGAAGAGCAGTGTGTTGAATTTGCTACCTATCTGCTCACGGGGGAAGCATCACATTGGTGGCAAGGGGCTCGACGTCTCCTGCAGCAGGGGAATGATCCTATCACCTGGGGTGCCTTCCAAGTGGAATTTTATAAGAAGTACTTCCCGAATTCTGCTAGAACGGTCAAGGAACTTGAATTACTGCAACTGAAGCAGGGTACAATGTCCGTATCTAAGTATACGGATAAATTTGAGGAGTTATTCAGATTTTCTCGTATGTGTCAAGGAACCCCGGGAGACTCTGAGGAATGGAAGTGTATTAAGTATGAAGGAGGACTTCGAAGTGAAATCCTGAGCTCCGTTGGACCGATGGAGATTAGGGTCTTCTCTGAACTTGTGAACAAGAGCCGTATTGCTGAAGAATGTGTGAGAAAGGTTGTTGAGGCAAAGAATGACCGTCGGGAGTCCCACCGCAGGGAGCACAATCAAAAGTACCCAACAAGGGGTCAAGA
Source organism: Arachis duranensis (assembly GCF_000817695.3). Lineage (NCBI taxonomy): Eukaryota > Viridiplantae > Streptophyta > Magnoliopsida > Fabales > Fabaceae > Arachis > Arachis duranensis. The sequence continues at coordinate 48,926,338 of NC_029778.3, forward strand.
GTTTAAGAGAAGAGGATACCCACAACGTTTTCCCCAAAGGCGAAATGACCTTGCGACGAATAAGAATTCCCAAGGAAAGGGTAGGGAAAAACAAATAGTGGCTGCTTCGGATGTTTTGAGCTGTCAGAGATGTGGAGGTCATCACCCAAATAGACCGTGTCGTTATGGTTCGGGTTTGTGTTACAATTGCGGAAAGCTAGGACATTTGGTCAGAGATTGCCCACATCGGAAGGATCGGGAGACTACCAGGTCCGATTTTCGTACCTGAGGTAATAAGAAAACTGATAACTTAATTCTTTACCACTTTACATAATGCTGAAGGCTGGTATTCACTCATAATACATGGTCGAATGAAAAATTATGATCTGTTCTAGATAACCCTAAGCTATCTTAATAGAAGGTTTGGTGAGCATAAATGATTAGGTAGGCCTTTGACGGAAAGCAACCTCAGAATGGAATGACTGGTGGGTGATGTCAAGGCCATCATTCGGGAACTCCGTGTCGAGGTAGATTGGGACTTTGCCATGGTTGTAGAGGAGTTGGACATGTGTCCTAGAAATGGAACTGTCCTGAGAAGGTCAACTGGAATACTACCAAGGGCCAATAACAAGGTCGTGTGTTCACTACGACGACGGGGGATGCCACTAGATTCGACAGTTTGAAAGGATGTAAGTGAAAGATCGGTAATAACGTGCTAAAGGTACGATTAAGTTGGTATTTGGTTTTGGCTATCATAGATAGAAATCTAGTGAATGCCAGTCATGTTAAGTTGTGGTTGAGTACTTGAGGAAGTAAGTGATAAAGCTCGTACTAGATGAGAGGTCAGAATAAAGCGACGGAAACTTGTGGAAGCAGTAACGCAGGATAGCTACGAATAAGAGTTGTAAAAGTTTAATATAGTATCTTATGTTTGAATACTAGAAGGGTTAAGAGGGTTACTGCAAGTAATGATCCCCAAATAATTGTAAATGATTGCGGCTGCGAGCTTTGATAGTTCTAAAGCGGATGAGGAAATTTTCATTAATGCACAATTAGATTTAGATGATGATTGAGTGAAGTTGTTGTGTTCGAGAGATGAGTGCTATGATGTTTAGTCATGGTGACCTTGGATTTAGATTCAGTGACCTTGGTTTTAGTTTGAGATTTATAATGGTTGGTTTTGAAAGACGAATGTGAAAACCATTAAATCGAAATGTCGATGCGGTATTGAGATTGGTTTGAGGGAACCCGTGACAGGTGGTAAACCCCAATTTTTGGAGAGGTACTGTTGAAAAATTTTCCCCAAGAATTTGAAAGAAGTGTTGGTTTTGATTTTGAAGATGATTTTGGATATGAGTAATTTTAACAAAAGAGATGCGTTTCAAATGCTTTTATAGATTATTAAAGGAAATGCGAACTCTTATGATTTTGTTAACTCGCTATTCCGAACTCATTTGGTTTCTAGAAATGAAAGGGGTTTTGATTGATAAGCCAGAGGCTTTATATCAGCAAGTCATGAAGAAATTTGAGGGTTTGAGAATAAGAAAGTAAGTTTGGAGATTATGCTTGGAGTTGAACTGTGAGTAGAGGAATTGGCTTGGCAGAGAGAGAGAGAGGATAGTGATGGAGTATGATTAAGGTGTGGTGATGATCATTGATTAATTATAGTGATGTGGGATAATGCTATGATTAACGATGATGGAAATCTTATTGATGACATGATTCGAGATTTAATAAGGTGTGAGTTGATGAGCCGGTAAAAGTAAGGGACGAGGTTGTTGGTCGGCGTTGAACGAACGACCGAGACCCTCAGGGATAGAGAAATCAGAGTGCGGCAACGGAAGCGCACAGAGTAAAAAGGATCTTGGAACTGTTATGCGTTTGATATAAAGGCAGATTATGCTCGCGTACTCGTAATGATGGGTGGAATTTTCGAGGACGAAAATTTCTGTTAGGGGGGTAGAATGTAATACCCGGTCTAACCGAAATTGATTAAATAATAAGTTAAGTAGGAGCGAATATGGTTGGAATATTTTGCAATTGGAATTTGATGATTTAAATACGATATTTGGATTCAGTGAATTTTTCCGAGTCGGAAAACATAGTTTTCTGCGTAAAAGCGCGCAGTAGAATTTTGACCGGAAGTACCGGCTGAGATTTGTCTGGTACTACAGCTGAGAAAATTGATTATGGGTAAATAAGATTAAGAAATGAGGAATTATAATTAGGAGAGGTAGAAATATTTGAAGTGCGATTTAGAGCGCTAATCTTAAGGGTTTTGGTCCAAAATTGGGCTAACGGACAAAAATAAGTGAACCGGGCCTAAGTGGGCCCAAGACCCAACATATATAAACATTATTTATGAGCATTTCAGCTCATTTTGCCCTAAAGAAGGGGTGTTGGGCGCTAAAATTGAGAAGAGAGAAGAGAAGAGAGAAAACCTAACAATCTTTGATCTTCAAACCACCATAACTTGAGCTACGGAGCTCCGATTGACGAGCCGTTTGCGGCCACGCGTCGCTCTTCTCATCCTCTACAATTCTATCTAAGTTTTGTGGTGAGTATTCCATTCATCTCTACCCAGTTTTCGAAATTCTCCACTATTACACATTTTTTGGGTAGTTAGTGTTGAAATCTTGTGATTTTGGGTGTTTAGGGATACTCCGACATGGATTCTAAGTGGGTTCTATCCCTACTTCATATGGACTGAGGTAAGAAGTGCTCAAACCCTTGTGATTTGTCATTTTTATGAGCCCTAGGTTGATGTATGTATGTGATATTGGTTATGTTAGTGTATTTGATGATCTTGGTGCACAATTGGAAGATTGGTGTTGCTTGAGGAGCTTTGGTGAG
>NC_029778.3:48930284-48930863 GCF_000817695.3 Arachis duranensis
CATTCCGTATATATCTCTTGTTTTTCAGATACAGGTTCAGGTGCTCAGAAGTGAGCTGCGGTTCGTCCGAGAGACGGCGAAGATATTTATTTTCCCTACTTTGTGTTTTGCTTAGAATCTCTCCACCTTTGTTTTGAAAAGATTATATTATGTATTGAACTCTTTTGGAACTTGCCTATAGAGGCTCTTATGTTTCCTTTGGGAGAGATTAGGATATTCTATTGTCAACTGCTTTCATACTATACCCTAGCCGGCCTAAACTTCGCGGGTCGCAACTAGTGGCTATTACTTATGTTATATATATATCTATCCGTTATCTATCTCTTAATCTCCTTTATGCCTTGTCCGTATATCGCTTTTGACTTCACAGTTTAACTTTTCGTTGTCGAAACGTGAGTGATGCATTTTCGCGATTTTATTTCTACTCTTTTCAGGCTTCTCGATTAATGCTCCTTTCGAAATTACCTATATTTATATATTACGAATCCACCTAAGAGTCTGATGAGCGGATAATTTGTATGCTTTTTGGCATTGTTTTTAGTATGTTTTTAGTATGATCTAGTTAGTTTTTAGTTAAAA
>NC_029778.3:48934613-48935608 GCF_000817695.3 Arachis duranensis
AATGCCCTATTGGCTCAGAACAAAATATTGACTCAACAAGTCAATATGATTTCTCAAAGTCTGTCTGGAATGCAAAATGCACCAAGCAGTACTAAAGAAGCTTCATCTAAGGAAGAAGCTTATGATCCTGAGAACCCTTCAATGGAAGAGGTGAATTACATGGGAGAACCCTATGGAAACACCTACAACCCTTCATGGAGGAATCATCCAAATCTTTCATGGAAGGATCAACAGAGACCTCAACAAGGTTTCAATAACACTAATGGTGGGAGAAACAGGTTTAGCAATAGCAAGCCTTTTCCATCATCTTCTCAGCAACAGACAGAGAGTTCTAAGCATAATACCTCTGACTTAGCAACCATGGTCTCTGATCTAATCAAAACCACTCAAAGTTTCATGACTGAAACAAGATCCTCCATTAGAAGTTTGGAGGCACAAGTGGGTCAGCTGAGCAAGAAAATTACTGAACTCCCTCCTAGTACTCTCCCAAGCAATACAGAAGAAAATCCAAAAGGATAGTGCAAGGCCATCGACATGGCCGAATTTTGGGAGGAAGGAGAGGCAGTGAACGCCACTGCGGAAGGCCTCACTGGGCGTCCACTGGCCTCCAATGAGTTCCCCAATGAGGAACCATGGGAATCTGAGGCTCAAACTTAGACCATAGAGATTCCATTGGACTTACTTCTGCCATTCATGAGCTCTGATGAGTATTCTTCCTCTGAAGAGGATGAGTATGTCACTGAAGAGCAAGTTGCTAAATACCTTGGAACAATCATGAAGCTGAATGACAAGTTATTTGGAAATGAGACTTGGAAGGATGAACCTCCTTTGCTCACCAAAGAACTGGATGACTTGTCTAGGCAGAAACTGCCTCAAAAGAGACAGGATCCTGGGAAGTTTTCAATACCTTGTACCATAGGCACCATGACCTTCAAGAAGGCCCTGAGTGACTTAGGGTCAAGTGTAAACCTCATGCCCCTCTCTGTAATGGAGAA
>NC_029778.3:48937860-48964209 GCF_000817695.3 Arachis duranensis
CACTGAGAGGATGGGAGGTAGCCACTGACAACGGTGAAACCCTTGCATAAGCTTGCCATGGAAAGGAGTAAGAAGGATTGGATGAAGACAGTAGGAAAGCAGAGAGACGGAAGGGAAGGCATCTTCATGCGCTTATCTGAAGTTCCTACCAATGAATTACATAAGTATCTCTATCTTTATCTTTATGTTTTATTCGCATATCACCATACCCATTTGAGTTTTCCTGACTAAGATTTACAAGGTGACCATAGCTTGCTTCATACCAACAATCTCTGTGGGATCGACCCTTACTCGCGTAAGGTTTATTACTTGGACGACCCAGTACACTTGCTGGTTAGTTATGCGAAGTTGTGTTTATGCCATGGTATTGAACACCAAGTTTTTGGATTCATTACCGGGGATTATTTTAGTTGTGAAAAGTATTGATCACAATTTCGTGCACCAGAGTCGTACCACCGTAATATCATTGACTTATGACTCGAGCATAAGGATTTGAATATTAGGGTGTTACATGATGGAACTTCAGAAATACACTCGAACGATTACAAAAATACATCCAAACAATTATAGAAATACATCCAAAGAATTACAGAAATACACCTAAACAGTTACAAAAATAAACCAAACGATTACAGAAATACACCCAAAAGATTACAGAAATACACCCAAAGTATTTAAGAAATACACCCAATATAGGGAGAGACAGTATGTTTCTTTTTGAAATCAATACACCCAAAGAATTATAGAAATACACCCAAAGGATTACAAAAAACACCCAAAGAATTTAATACACCCAAAATTCGTTGAAGTACATCTTATGCATAATTCATAATTCTTTCTCTTTTTCCTCCTCATCTTCTGCTGCTGCTTCTTCTTTTTCAAAAACGATTTCAGAGCTTGATGTCAAAAAACAATGGAAACCGAGAATAACGAAGAAAGAAAACAAAGAAAAAAGCATGTAAATGAAGAAGAAGAACAGGAAGAGGAAGAAGAACGTGTAGCAAGAAGAAGAAGAAGGAGAAAGAGAAGGCAAGAAACGTACCTTGAATAATGTTTCTTCGTTTTTTCTAGTAATTTTGATGAAGGAGAAAGAGAAAACGAAAAGAGGAGAAGAAATTTCAATAAAAAAGAGGGAGGAAGAGAAAAAAAGGAGACACAGATAAAGAAGAAGAAGAAGAGGAAGAGGATGAGGAAGCACGGAGAAAGAAGAAGAAAAAAAGAGGCAAAAAAAATGTGAAACAGCGTGTTTATAAATAACTTATATGACTTGTATGAAAAATCACTTGTATATGAAGAATTACTCTTTTGCCATATAAACAAGATATGCAAGTAAAAAAGAAAAATCACTAGAAAAGTCACCAAAAAAGAAAAACAAGATACGTGTAAATTTTTTTTTTAGGCGCTATGCAAACTTGATAACAAATCAAATACAAAAATATATATTTATAATTCATACATCATTAAATATGATTTATTTAAAAAAGTATATTTATTTATGAGGTAAAAAACAGACCATGGAAAGAGAGTTCAGTATGGCCCAGTATAACGTCAATATTTTGAGGTAACCAATAAACCGAAGCTGAAGCCAGAAAACGAAAATGGAAACGGAAACGGTAGCCACCACATAACTTGTAATCGGAAACTGTAATCATCTTCTTCAAGGGGAGAGAGAGATCGAGTTTAATGGAGCTACTGCGGTTGCACCTGCACCCTGCTCGTGATGTCCCCGTTCACTCTTGTCTCTCCAACTCCACCTCCACCTCCTCTCTTCTCCCCACCTACCACCTACTCTCCCTCCGCCGCCGCCGTTTCCCGCCTCCGGAAGCATGCTCGGCCGACGTTGACGCCGCCCTGCCTCTTCCGTCGATAGCGGTGCCGGAGCACGCCGGCGGGAAGATGGTGGTGGAACTCATCGGAGCATTCAATGAGCTGACGGAAAGGATGAACGTGCTGTCAACGAGCTCATCTCGTGTGCTGTTCAAGTCCCTGAAACTCTCCATTCCAATCTTGCAAAATTGCCCTCTTTCCCCTGATGGCCGTTCCCCTCTCTCCAGAGCCTTATCCGTTGCCATCGTCCTCGCCGATCTCCAGGTAAACAAAATTAAATCGATATAGTGATTGAACTTCTTTGTTTTGGACTTAGCAATATTCTCGAATGTGTTCGGTTAAGGAATGCTGAGGTGAACATGTTTGGCAATTTTACATATCAGTGCATTTATTTCCCTTTTAGCTGAGTTGTGACTACTTATGTTTTTGAGCAATCTGTTATATCGTTGCCCTTTTTATTGTCTCTTTATAGTTAATGTGAATACAGATGGATGCTGAGGTTATCTCTGCTGGGATTTTGAGAGAGGTCTTCGAGGCGGGTGAAGTGACTATACATGAAATCCGCAACCAAATCGGTACTGGCACTGCGCACCTGCTGCACGAGAGTTTGCGTTTGAAGAACATCCCATACAGAGTTGATGTTCTGGATGATGATAATGCTGCTGCGTTGAGGAAGTTCTGCTTGATTTACTATGACATTAGGGCCCTGATTTTGGACTTGGCTCTGAAGCTTGACATGATGAGGCATCTCGATTATCTACCAAGATATAAGCAGCAGATCCTTTCTCTGGAGGTTATGAAAATATATGCTCCTCTTGCTCATGCTGTGGGAACTAATCACTTATCACTTGAATTGGAAGATCTCTCATTTCAGTACCTATTTCCTTATTCTTATCTGTATGTTGATACCTGGTTGCAAAGTCATGAAACAGGGGGTAGATCAATTATTGATATATATAGGGAAGAGCTATTCCAAGCGCTAAAAGCCGATACCTTGCTCACAGCACTGGTTGATGATATATCAGTTGAAGGTCGGTATAAAAGTCGTTACAGTACGATGAAGAAGCTCTTGAAGGATGGTCGGAAGCCAGAAGATGTAAATGACGTGCTTGGCCTGCGAGTGATATTAAATCCAAAGCCTGGAGCTGGAGCTGGAGATAGTGCATCGGAAGCTGGTGAGAGGGCATGCTACAGAGCTCATCAAATCATCCAATCTATGTGGAAAGAAATTCCTCATCGGACAAAAGATTATATTGCCAGCCCCAAACCTAATGGATATAAAAGCTTACATATGGCGGTAGATGCAAGTGACAATGGTAGGACCAGACCATTGATGGAAATACAGATCAGAACAACTCAGATGGACAGGTTAGCTGTTGGCGGAACGGCATCACATTCATTATACAAGGCAGGACTTACTGATCCGGTGGAGGTCGGTGTCTTTTGCACGTCTAATAATTAAATATGTAACTTTGCATGGATTCTTTAAACTTAAATGACTTATTTTACTTACTAAAAGAATTTACTGTGAGAACTATTTGGGAACTCATGTAAGTTATTTGTTGGTGCTTAGGCAAGGCGTCTGAAGACAATCATGCTAGCTGCAGCTGAGCTGGCAGCTCTGCGACTTAAAGATCTTCCAAACACAAACCATAAGGGGATTGAGATTGATCAGAGGGATAGAGTGTTTCGGCTTCTTGATAAGAATGGAGATGGTAAAATTAGCATAGAGGAACTTACAGAGGTAATAGAAGAGCTCGGTGCACCAGGAGAAGATGCCCGAGAGATGATGCAACTCCTTGATTCAAACAGTGATGGCTCCCTGAGCTCTGATGAATTCCATATGTTCCAAAAGCAGGTGATTTCATACTCTTTCATGAATAGGGAAATCTTTGATTATTCTATGTTATTCTTTGCATCTTCGTGCCCTTTTCAGAAAATTGTGACAATTATACTAATTGGTGAATAGATCATTTGTGAATGGATATTTCTTTCTACGTAAATACCATTTTCTGGTTTGTTGCCATAAAGCTAGCTGATTCTCCTCTCTTGTCAATTGTAACCTTTTTTTCTTTTGGTTAATTTGATTTTGCAGGTTGAGTTGGTGCGTTGTTTAGAGGCTAGAGATGATCAATACAAGAAATTGTTGAATGATAAGCTTCATATGGCAGATGACAGTGGTTTGATTCATGTATATAGTAAGGAGTTTGGAAACAGGCTTGCGAGTTAGTGCTGCATCCAATTGATATGAACAAAACTTTATGATATTATTATGAAAGGTTACCCACCATGACCTCTCTTACACCATTCCAACAACCAATATTATAATAACAACAACCAATCGTCCTCGTCCTCGTCCTCGTCCTCGTCCTCGTCCTCGTCCTCGTCCTCGTCCTCGTCCTCGTCCTCAGCTTAAGCTAGTCCCAGATAACTGATATAATTGCCATGTAAATAAGTTTCTTTTTTTTGGTATTGCCATGTAAATAAGTTACTAACGGTTGCAAGCAAGATGGGCCTAAATGAGCAGTTTTTCTCGGCTCCCTTAAGGCTGTCAAAATGGGTCGAGCCCGTTGGATAGGCCTGTTTAACCACTTAAATAGGTGGGTTTTGGCTACTAAAATAGGTCTACAAAGATGAGATGTTTAGCCTTAATATGAAAGAAGGGTTTAGGGAAAAGAAAAAGAGGTGGTCAACGGAGGTCAGGTGCTTGTCCGACGGCAGTTAGTGGTGGTATGACGTTGGTTCGGTGGCGGCCGATGGTGGCAAAATGGTGATAATTGGTGATAACTGTAGATATCATATTGTCACGGCTTTGGACACACTCCAACGCTACCGTACCGGCACTTGAACTTACTCAATCTCTTGAGTTAAGACCAAGTCAGCCTAACCCTCAATACTTAGCAAAAAAGCTAAGAATACAAGAGAACACAAGGGAAATGAAGTTTTGGTGGAAAAACACTTTATTGCTTAAGTGTATATTATAAATGATTCATCCATGACTCACACTAACTCTCACCTCCTATTTATAGCTATCCACTTCCTCAATGGATGGTTAAGATTAAATCTAATCAACGGTCTAGATTAATCATCTAGAACCTTCTTTACAAATATCTATCCTACCACTACTTTCTAAATACTTCTAGATTGTTCCATACTACTCTTCATACTTCTATATACATCCACACTCTTCTAGAACATTCTATGATCTTCTAGAGTCTTTTAAAACCTTCTAGGGTATTCCGGGATCTTCTAGGACATTGTAGAACGTTCCGGAACCATTTAGAGCATTCTCAAATACTCTAGAAAACTCTACAAATACTGTTAAATTTAACCTTCTAAATTTTACCGTGACATTCTCTCCCACCTAATGTGCATACGTCCTCGTCGCGTTCCGTTCATGATAGCGCTCTAGGTGTTCTTGGAATTGCCACAGATCTTCACGAGCTTCCCAACTAGCTTCGGTTATCAGGAGCCCTTTCCACTTGATTAAGTATTGGATACTTGGTGGTACCCCTCTTCGTCGCACGATGCGATTAGCTAAGATCTCTTTGATTTCTTTATCAAAGGATCTAATTACCACGTGCGGAGTACGACTCGAGTCACCTCCACTCGATTCGTCTTGGTCTCCATGATATAGTTTAAGCATACTCACATGGAAGACCGGGTAGATCTTCATAGAGGGAGGGAGTTGTACTTTGTAAGCAACCTTCCCAACACGTCCAATGATCTCAAATGGCCCTTCGTATTTGCGGATTAAACCCTTAGGAACTTTGCGAAAGGCTTTGAATTATTGTGGAAGAAGTTTGATCATTACCTTGTCTCCCACTTGATAGCTTGCATACCTCCTCTTCTTATCTGCCCATTTTTTCATCCTCTTGGCAGCTTTGTCGAGGTAAGAACGAGTGACATCTGCTTGTTCTTCCCATGACTTAATCATATGATAAGCTCCAGGGCTCTTCCCTGAGTAAGAGGAAAAAAGAGAGTGACGTGTAAGCAGCTGTTATTGATGAGCGGATAATTTATACGCTTTTTGGCATTGTTTTTACATAGTTTTTAATATGTTTTAGTTACTTTTCAGTATATTTTTATTAGTTTTTATGTAAAAATCACATTTCTGGACTTTACTATGAGTTTGTGTATTTTTCTGTAACTTCAGGTATTTCTGGCTGAAATTGAGGGACCTGAGAAAAAATCTGATCCAGAGACTGAGAAAGGACTGAAGATGCTGTTGGATTCTGACCTCTCTGCACTCGAAGTAGATTTTCTGGAGCTATAGAAGCTCAATTGGTGCGCTCTCAATTGCGTTGGAAAGAAGACATCTTGCGCTTTCCAGCAACGTATAATAGTCTATACTTTGCCTGAGATTTGATGGCCCAAACTGGCGGCCAAATGCCCACCAGAGACCCTTTTCTAGTGTAAAACGCCAGAGCTGGCACCAAAGCTGGAGTTAAACGCCCAAACTGGCACCAAAACTGGTGTTTAAACTCCAAGAAGAGCCTATGCACGTGAAAGCTTCAATGCTCAGCCCAAACACACACCAAGTGGGCTCCAGAAGTGGATTTCTGTACTATCTACACTTAGTTACTCATTTTCTGTAAACCTAGTTTACTAGTTTAGTATAAATAGCACTTTTTACTATTGTATTCATATCTTTAGATCATTTTTGAGACTATCTTTGGATCACTTTTGATCTCTTGATCACGTTTTAGGGGCTGGCTATTTGGCAATGCTTGAACCTTCATCACTTATATATTTTCAACGGTGGAGTTTCTATACCTCATAGATTAAGGTGTGGAGCTCTGCTGTTCCTCATGAATTAATGCAAAGTACTATTATTTTTCTATTCAATTCACGCTTATTCTTGTTCTAAGATATTCACTCGTACTTCAACCTAATGGATGTGATGATCTGTGACACTCATCATCATCCTCCCTTATGAACGCGTGCCTGACAACCACCTCTGTTCTATCTGCAAGAGCTTGAGTGTGTATCTCTTGGCCTCCTGGTTCACGACGCATGGTTGCCTCTCCTGACAACAGAGTCTTCCATTCTGTGAGATCAGAGTCTTCGTGGTATAAGCTAGAATCAATTGGCAGCATTGAGATCCAGAAAGTCTAAACTTTGTCTGTGGTATTCCGAGTAGGATCTGGGATGGGATGACTGTGACGAGCTTCAAACTCGTGACTGTTGGACGCAGTGACAGTGTGCAAAAGGATCAATGGATCTTATTCCAACACAATCGAGAACCGACAGCTGATTAGCCATGCGGGAAATCGTAGCGGATATGTTTTCACTGAGAGGACGGATGGTAGTCATTGAAAACGGTGATCCACCAACATACAGCTTGCCATGGAAGGGGGTACGCATGATTGGTTAAGGACAATAGGAAAGTAGAGGCTCAGAGGAAACAAAACATCTCCATACGCTTATCTGAAATTCCCACCAATGAATTGCATAAGTATCTCTATCCTATTTTATGTTTTATTTCCTTTTTTAATCTTCAAAACCTCATAACTATTTGAATCCACCTGACTGAGATTTACAATATGACCATAGCTTGCTTCAAGCCGACAATCTCCGTAGGATCGATCCTTATTCACGTAAGGTATTACTTGGACGACCCAGTGCACTTGCTGGTCAGCTGCGCGGAGTTGTGAGAAAAGTGTGAACTCATAATTTCGTGTACCAAATTTTTGGCACCGTTGCCGGAATTGTTCGAGTTTGGACAACTGACAGTACATCTTGTTGCTTAGATTAGGTAATTTTCTTCTTGTTCTATTTTCAAAAAATTTTTCAAAAATCTTTCAAAAAATTTTTTTTCTAATTTTCAAAAATTTTTCAAAAAATATATATATATTTAATAAAATCATAAAATCAAAAATTTTTGTGTTTCTTGTTTGAGTCTAGAGTCAAATTTTAAGTTTGGTGTCAATTGCATGTGTTTATTTTTTTTAGCATTTTTCGAAAACTCATGCATATGTTCTTCTTGATCTTCAAGTTGTTCTTGATGTTTGTCTTTGTTTGATCTTGTGATTTTCTTGTTTTGTGTCTTTTCTTGTTTTTCATATGCATTTTTTTTTTGTTAGTGTCTAAGCATTAAAAATTTCTAAGTTTGGTGTCTTGCATGTGTTTCTTTTCTTAAAAATTTTTCAAAAATATGTTCTTGATTTTCATCATGATCTTCAAAGTGTTCTTGGTGTTCATCTTGACATTCAAAGTGTTCTTGCATGCATTATGTATTTTTTATCTTAAATTTTTATGTCTTGTGTCAATCTTGTGTTTTTCTCTCTCCTCTTTAATTCAAAATAATAATAATAATATCTTTTCCTTATTTCACTCATAAAATTCGAAATTTTGGGTTGACTTAGTCAAAGATTTTTTAAAATTTAGTTGTTTCTTATTAGTCAAGTCAAAATTTCAATTTAAAAATTCTATCTTTTCAAATCTTTTTCATTTTTTCTTCCTAATATTTTCAAAAATTTTAAAAATTGATTTTCAAAATCTTTTTCTTATTTTTATATCATATTTTCGAAAACCTTGCTAACAACTAAGGATTTCATTCAAAAGATTTCAAGTTTGTTACTTTCTTGTTAAGAAAGGTTCAATCTTTAAATTCTAGAATCATATCTTTTAGTTTCTTGTTAGTCAAGACATCAACTTTGATTTTCAAAATCAAATCTTTTTAAATTTCTTTTTCAAATTAGATTTCAATCGTATCTTTTTCAAAACTTAATTTCAAAATCCTTTTCTAACTTCTTATCTTTTCAAAACTTACTATTTCTTATCTTTTTCAAAACCACCTAACTGCTTTTTCACTTCTCATTTTCGAAAATTACCTTCCTCTTTTCATAAATCTTTTTAATTAACTAACTGTTTTAAACTCTAATTTTATTTTATTCCTTTTCTTGATTTTCGAATACTAACCAATAATTAAAATAAAAATAAAAATATTTTTCTTTTCTTGTAATTAATTTTCGAATTTCTCTTCTTTCTCATCTCTTTCTATTTATTTATTTAATTACTAACACCTCTCTTCTTCTTAAAATTCAAACCCTCTCTCCCTCTCTATGTTCGAATTCTCTTTATTTTCTCTCTACCTCATTTTTCTATTCTTCTCTTCTTCTACTCATATAAAGGAATCTCTATACTGTGACATAGAGGATTCCTCTTCTTTTCTGTTCTCTTCTTTTTCACATGAGCAGGAACAAGGATAAGGATATTCTTGTTGAAGCTGATCCTCAACCTGAAAGGACTCTGAAGATGAAGCTAAGAGAAGCTAAAGCACAACTCTCTGGAAAGGACCTGATAGAAATTTTTGAAAAAGAAGAAGACATGGCAGCCGAAAATAATAACAACAATGCAAGGAAGATGCTTGGTGGCTATACTGCACCAACTTCCAACTTCTATGGAAGAAGCATCTCAATTCCTGCCATTGGAGCAAACAACTTTGAGCTTAAGCCTCAATTAGTTTCTTTAATGTGGCAGAATTGCAAGTTTCATGGACTTCTATAAGAAGATCCTCATCAGTTCTTATCTGAATTCTTGCAGATCTGCGATACTGTTAAGACCAATGGGGTTGATCCCGAGGTATACAGACTTATGCTTTTCCCCTTTGCTGTAAGAGACAGAGCTAGAATATGGTTGGACTCACAACCTAGAGAAAGCCTGAACTCTTGGGACAAGCTGGTCAATGCTTTCTTGACCAAATTATTTCCACCTCAAAAGATGAGTAAGCTCAGAGTGGATGTCCAAACATTCAGACAGAAGGAATGTGAATACCTCTATAAAGCTTGGGAAAGATACAAGCAATTAACCAAAAGGTGTCCTTCTGACATATTTCCAGAATGGAGCATCATATGTATATTCTATGATAGTCTGTCTGAGTTATCCAAGATGTCATTGGACCACTCTGCTGGTGGATCTCTTCATCTGAAAATGCCTGCAGAAGCCCATGAACTCATTAAAATGGTTGCAAATAACCAGTTCATGTATACTTCTGAGAGAAATCCTGTGAATAATGGGGTGACTCAGAGGAAATGAGTTCTTGAGATTGACACTATGAATGCCATATTGGCTCAGAACAAAATATTGACTCAACAAGTTAATATGATTTCTCAGAGTCTAACTGGATTGCAAGCTAAAGACGCCTCCTCTGAAGGAGAAGCTTATGTCCCTGAGAATCCTGCAATGGAAGAGGTGAATTACGTGGGAGAATCCTATGGAAACACCTATGATCCTTCATGGAAGAATCACCCAAATTTCTCATGGAAGGATCAACAGAAGCCTCAACAAGGCTTCAATAACAATAATGGTGGGAGAAATAGGTTTGGTAATAGCAAGCCTTTCTCATCATCTTCTTAGCAACAGACAGAGAATTCTGAGCAGAGCCTCTCTAGCTTAGCAAACATAATATCTGATCTATCTAAGACCACCCTCAGTTTTATGACTGAGGCACGGTCCTCCATAAGAAATTTGGAGGCACAAGTGGGTCAGCTGAGTAAAAGAATTACTGAAACTCCTCCTAGTACAATCCCAAGCAATACAAAAGAGAATCCAAAAAGAGAGTGCAAGGCCATTAATACAACCAAAATGGCCGAACCTATAGAAGAGGAGGAGGACGTGATTCACAGTAAGGAAGACCTCATGGGACGCCATTAATACAACCAAAATGGCCGAACCTATAGAAGAGGAGGAGGACGTGATTCACAGTAAGGAAGACCTCATGGGACGTTGATGAGCGGATAATTTATACGCTTTTTGGCATTATTTTTAGGTAGTTTTTAGTAGGATCTAGCTACTTTTAGGGATGTTTTCATTAGTTTTTATGCAAAATTCACATTTATGGACTTTACTATGAGTTTGCATGTTTTTCTATGATTTCAGGTATTTTCTGGCTGAAATTGAGGGACTTGAGCAAAAATCTGATTCAGGCTGAAAAAGGACTGCTGATACTGTTAGATTCTGACCTCCCTGCACTCAAAATGGATTTTATGGAGCTACAAACCTTTAAATGGCGCGCTCTCAACTGTGTTGGAAAGTAGACATTTAGGGCTTTCCAGCAATATATAATAGTTTATACTTTATTCGAGTTTAGATGACGCAAACTGGCGTTCAACACCAGCTCCATGCTGCATTCTGGAGTAAAACGCCAGAAACACGTCGCAAACCAGAGTTAAACGCCAAACAGACATTACAACTTAGCGTTTAACCCTAAGAGAAGCCTCTGCACATGTAAAACTCAAGCTCAGCCTAAGCACACACCAAAGTGGGCCCCGGAAGTGGATTTCTGCACTAAGACTTATTTCTGTAAACCCTAGTAACTAGTTTAGTATAAATAGAACTTTTTACTATTGTACTAGCATCTTTTGACCATATCTTTGGATTATTTTTGGATTACCTTATGATCCTTTGATCACGTTTATGGGGGCTGGCCATTCGGCCATGCCTGGACCATCACTTATGTATTTTCAACGGTGGAGTTTCTACACACCATAGATTAAGATGTGGAGCTCTGCTGTATCTCGAGTTTTAATACAAAGTACTACTATTTTCTATTCAATTCAGCTTATTCTTATTCTAAGATATTCGTTGCACTTCAACATGACGAATGTGATGATCTGTGACACTCATCATCATTCTCACCTATGAACACGTGATTGACAACCACTTCCGTTCTACCTCAGAACGAACGAATATCTCTTGGATTCCTTGATCAGAATCTTCGTGGTATAAGTTAGAATTATTGGCGGCCATTCTTGAGAATGCGGAAAGTCTAAACCTTGTCTGTGGTATTCCAAGTAGGATTCAAGGATTGAATGACTGTGACGAGCTTCAAACTCGCGATTGTTGGGCATGGTGACAGACGCAAAAGAATCAATGGATTCTATTCCGACATGATCAAGAACCGACAGATGATTAGCCGTGCTGTGGCAGAGCATTTGGACCATTTTCACTGAGAGGATGGGAAGTAGCCATTTACAACGGTGATGCCCTACATACAGCTTGCCATGGAAAGGAGTAAGAAGGATTGGATGAAAGTAGCAGGAAAGCAGATATTCAAAAGGAACACAGCATCTCCATACACTTATCTGAAATTCCTACCAATGATTTAGATAAGTATCTCTATCTTATTTTATGCTTTATTTATTATTAATTCCGAACCCTTTATAACCATTTGAATCTGCCTAACTGAGATTTACAAGATGACCATAGCTTGCTTCATACCAACAATCTCCGTGGGATCGACCCTTACTCACGTAAGGTTTATTACTTGACAACCCAGTGCACTTGCTGGTTAGTTGTGCGAAGTTGTGACAAAGTGTGATTCACGTTTGAGAGCGCTACCAAATTTTTGGCGCCGTTGCCGGGGATTGTTCGTATTTGGACAAATGACGGTTCATCTTGTTGCTCAGATTAGGTAATTTTCTTTTCAAAAAGTTTTTCAAAAATCTTTCAAAAATTTTTTTCTTTGTTTTTTGTTTTCCAAATTTAATTTTCGAAAAAAAATTAATAAAATCATAAAAACCAAAAATATTTTTGTGTTTCTAGTTTGGGTCTAGTGTCAATTTTTAAGTTTGGTGTCAATTGCATGTTTTAAAAATTTATGCATTTTTTTGAAAAAGTCATGCATGGTGTTTTTCATGATCTTCAAGTTGTTCTTGGTAAGTCTTCTTGTTTGATCTTGAAATTTTCTTGTTTTGTGTCTTTTGTTGTTTTTCATATGCATTTTTGCATTCATAGTGTCTAAGCATTAAAGATTTCTAAGTTTGGTGTCTTGCATGTTTTTCTTTTCTTGAAAATTTTTTAAAAATAAGTTCTTGATGTTCATCTTGATCTTCAAAGTGTTCTTGGTGTTCATCTTGACATTCATAGTGTTCTTGCATGCATCATGTGTTTTGATTCATAATTTTCATGTTGTGAGTCATTTTTGTTGTTTTTCTCTCTCCTCATTATAAATTCAAAAATAAAAAAATATCTTTTCCTTTTTTTTTCTCATAAATTTCGAAAATTTGAGTTGACTTAGTCAAAAAATTTTTAAAACTTAGCTATTTCTTATAAGTCAAGTCAAATTTTTAATTTTAAAAATCCTATCTTTTCAAAATCTTTTTCAAAAATCAAATCTTTTTCATTTTTTATTATTTTTGAAGATTTTGAAGATTTATTTTCAAAATCTTTTTCTTATCTTTATTTCAAAATTTCTAAAACTTTACTAACAATTAATGTGATTGATTCAAAAATTTGAAGTTTGTTACTTTCTTGTTAAGAATGGTTCAATCTTTAAATTCTAAGAGTCATATCTTTTAGTTTCTTGTTAGTCAAGTAATCAATTTTAATTTTAAAAATTAAATCTTTTCCAAAATATCTTTTTCAATCATATCTTTTCAAAATATCTTTTTCAAATCATATCTTTTTCAAAATTGATTTCAAAAATCTTTTCTAACTTCTTATCTTTCCAAAATTGATTTTCAAATCTTTTTCAACTAACTAATTGACTTTTGGTTTGTTTCTTATCTTTTTCTAAACCACCTAACTACTTTTCTCTTTCTAATTTTCGAAAATGCCCCTTTTTTTTAAATTCTTTTTAATTAACTAATTGTTTCAAATTTTAATTTTAATTTTATTCCTTCTCTTAATTTTCGAATTTTAACTTTACCATTTTTCTTTTATTTTAGTTAATTTTCGAAAACTCTTCTCTCTCATCTCTTCCTATTTATTTATTCATTTAATAACACTTCTCTTCATCTTAAAATTTGAACCCCCTCTTCCTCTCTGAGTTCGAATTTTCCCCTTTTCCTTCTTCTATTCTTTTTTTCTTCTACTAACATAAAGGAATATCTCTACTGTGGTAAAGAGGATCCCTATTATTATTTTCTGTTCCCTTCTTTTTCATATGAGCAGGAGCAAGGACAAGAATATTCTTGTTGAAGCAGATCCTGAACCTGAAAGGACTCTGAAGAGGAAACTAAGAAAAGCTAAATTACAACAATCTAGAGACAACCTTACAGAAACTTTCGAAAAGGAAGAGGAGATGGCAGCAAAAAATTATAATGCAAGGAGGATGCTTGGTGACTATACTACACCCACTTCCAAGTTTGATGGAAGAAGCATCTCAATCCCTACCATTGGAGCAAACAATTTTGAGCTGAAACCTCAACTAGTTGCTCTAATGCAACAGAACTGCAAGTTCCATGGACTTCCATCAGAAGATCCTTATCAGTTTTTAACTGAGTTCTTGCAGATTTGTGAGACTGTTAAGACAAATGGAGTAGATCCTGAAGTCTACAGGCTCATGCTTTTCCCTTTTGCTGTAAGAGACAGGGCTAAAACATGGTTAGACTCTCAACCTAAAGATAGTCTGGACTCTTGGGATAAGCTGGTCACAGCCTTCTTGGCTAAGTTATTTCCTCCTCAAAAGCTGAGCAAGCTTAGAGTGGATGTTCAGACCTTCAAACAAAAAGATGGTGAATCCCTCTATGAAGCTTGGAAAAGATACAAGTAGATGACCAAAAGGTGTCCTTCTGACATGCTTTCAAAGTGGACCATTTTGGATATATTCTATTATGGTCTATCTGAGTTCTCTAAGATGTCACTAGATCATTCTGCAGGTGGATCCATTCACCTAAAGAAAATGCCCGCAGAAGCTCAAGAACTCATTGACATGGTTACAAATAACCAATTCATGTACACTTCTGAGAGGAATCCTGTGAGTAATGGGATGCCTCAGAGGAAGGGAGTTCTTGAAATTGATGCTCTGAATGCCATATTGGCTCAGAACAAAATGTTGACTCAGCAAGTCAACATAATTTCTCAAAGTCTGAATGGATGGCAAAATACATCCAACGGTACTAAAGAGGCATCTTCTGAAGAAGAAACTTATGATCCTGAAAACCCTGTAATGGCAGAGGTAAATTACATGGGTGAACCCTATGGGAACACCTATAATTTCTCATGGAAAAATCATCCAAATTTCTCATGGAAGGATCAACAAAAGCTTCAACAAGACTTTAATAATGGTGGAAGAAACAGGCTCAGCAATAGCAAGCCTTTTCTATAATCTTCTCAGCAACAGACAGAAAAATCTGAGCAGAGCCCCTCTAGCTTAGCAAACAGAGTTTTTGATCTGTCTAAGGCCACTTTAAGTTTCATGAGTGAAACAAGGTCATCCATCAGAAATTTGGAGGCACAAGTGGGCCAGCTGAGTAAGAAAATCACTGAAACTCCTCCTAATACTCTCCCAAGCAACACTGAAGAGAATCCAAAAAGAGAGTGCAAGGCCATTAACATAATCAAAATGGACGAACCTAGAGAGGAAGGGGAGGACGTGAATCCCAATGAGGAAGACCTCATGGGACGTCTCCCAGACAAGAAGGAGTTCCCTATTGAGGACCTAAAGGAATTTGAGGCTCATATAGAGACCATAGAGATTCCATTAAACCTCCTTCTGTCATTCATGAGCTCTGAAAACTATTCTTCCTCTGAAGAAGATGAAGATGTAACTGGAGAGCAAGTTACTCAATATCTAGGAGCCATCATGAAGCTGAATGCCAAGTTGTTTGGTAATAAGACTTGGGAAGGTGAACCTCCCTTGCTCATTAGTGAACCAGATACATGGGTTCAGCAAACTCTACCTCAAAAGAAACAAGATCCTGGTAAATTCTTAATATCATGTACTATAGGCACCATGACCTTTGAGAAGGCTCTATGTGACCTGGGGTTAGGTATAAATCTTATGCCACTCTCTGTAATGGAGAAGCTGGGAATCTTTGAGGTACATGCTGCCACATTCTCATTACAGATGGCAGACAAGTCAGTAAGGCAAGCTTATGGATTGGTAGAGGACGTGTTAGTAAAGGTTAGAGGCCTTTACATCCCTACTGATTTCATAATCCTAGACACTAGGAGGGAGGAGGATGAATGTATCATCCTTGGAAAAACCTTCCTAGCCACAGCAGGAGCTGTGATTGATGTTAACAGAGGAGAATTAGTCTTTCAATTGAATGGGAACTACCTTGTGTTTAAGGCCCAAGGGTATCCCTCTGTGAACATGAAAAAGAGGCACGATAAGCTTCTCTCAATACAGAGTCAAACAAAGCCCCCACAATCAAACTCTAAGTTTGGTGTTGGGAGGCCACAACAAACTCTAAGTTTGGTGTTGAACCCCCACATTCAAACTCTAAGTTTGGTGTTGGGAGGTCCCAACAATGCTCTGATGATCTGTGAGCTCCATGAGAGCTCACTGTCAAGCTATTGACATTAAATAAGTGCTTATTGGGAGGCAACCCAATTTTTATTTATCTATATTTTTATGTTTTATTAGGTTCATGATCATGTGGAGTCACAAAACAAATACTAAAATTAAAAACAGAATCAAAAACAGCAGAGGAAACAGCACACCCTGGAGGAAGAGCTTACTGGCATTTAAACGCCAGTAAGGAGCATCTGGCTGGCGTTCAATGCCAGAACAGAGCATGAATCTGGCATTGAATGCCAGGATCAAGCAACAGTCTGGCGTTTAAACGCCAGGATTACACTCTGAGGAGAACTGGCATTAAACGCCAGAAACAAGCATAGAACTAGCGTTCAACGCCAGAAACATGCTGCAGACTGGCGTTGAAGGCCTAAAACAAGCATAGAGCTGGCGTTTAACGCTAGAAACAAGCATCAATCTGGCGTTAAACGCCAGGATTGCATGCAGAGGGAATTTTACACGCCTAATTGGTGTAGGGATGATTCATCCTTGACACCTCAGGATCTGTGGACCCCACAGGATCACCTCAGGATTTGTGGACCCCACAGTATTCCCACCTACCTCAACTCACCTTCTCTCTTCTTCACATAATCCAATAACACTCTTCCCCAAAAATCCTTCACCAATCACCTCAATCTCTCTTCCCCATCACCTCTTCACCACTCACATCCATTCACTCTTCCCCATAAACTCCACCTACCTTCAAATTCAAAATCCCTTTTTCCACTCAAACCCTCCCTAATGACCGAACCTACTACCCTCTCCCTCCAGTATATAAACCCCTCTATCCTTCTTCATTTTCACACAACACAACCCTCTCTTCCCCCCTTGGCCGAATACACATCCTTCTTCCTCTCCCTCATATCTTCTTCTTCTTCTTCTTCTATTCTTTCTTTTCTTTGCTCAAGGGCGAGCAACATTCTAAGTTTGGTGTGGTAAAAGCATAGCTTTTTGTTTTTCCATAACCATCTATGGCACCTAAGGCCGGAGAAACCTCTAGAAAGAGGAAAGGGAAGACAAAAGCTTCCACCTCTGAGTCATGGGAGATGGAGAGATTCACCTCAAAGGTCCATCAAGACCACTTCTATGAAGTTGTGGCCAAGAAGAAGGTGATCCCTAAGGTCTCTTTCATGCTAAAAAAGAATGAGTATCCGGAGATCCGACATGAGATCCAAAGAAGAGGTTGGGAAGTTCTGACCAACCCCATTCAACAAGTCAGAATCTTAATGGTTTAAGAGTTCTATGCCAATGCATGGATCACTAGGAACCATGATCAAAGTATGAACCCAAATCCAATGAATTATCTTACAATGGTTTGGGGAAAATGCTTAGAGTTCAGTCTGGAAAATGTAAGGTTGGCATTCAACTTGCCTATGATGCAAGAAGATGCACACCCCTACACTAGAAGGGTCAACTTTGATCAAAGGTTGGACTAAGTCCTTAGGAGCATATGTGTGGAAGGAGCTCAATGGAAAAGAGACTCAAAAGGCAAGCCGGTTCAATTGAGAAGACTGGACCTTAAGCCTGTGGCTAGAGAATGATTGGAGTTCATCAAACGCTCCATCATCCCCACTAACAATAGATCTGAAGTTACTGTGGATCGGTCCATCATGATCCATAGCATCATGATTGGAGAGGAAGTAGAAGTTCATGAAGTCATCTCTCTAGAACTCTACAAAGTAGCCGAAAAACCCTCCACCTTGGCAAGGCTAGCTTTTCCTCATCTCATTTTCCATCTATGCTACTCAGCTGGAGTTGTCATAGAAGAAGACATCCTTATTGAAGAGGACAAGCCCATCACTAAGAAGAGGATGGAGCAAACAAGAGAGGCCATCCATGGATCTCAAGAAACGCATGAGGAAGCTCATCATCAAGAAATCCCTGAGATGCCTCAAGGGATGAACTTTCATCCAAACAACTATTGGGAACAACTCAACACTTCTCTAGAAGGATTGAGTCATGATATGAACCAACTAAGGGTGGAGCACCAAGAGCAATCCATCATTCTCCATGAAATTAGAGAAGATCAAAGAGCAATGACGGAGGAGCAACAAAGGCAAGGAAGAGACATAGAAGAGCTAAAGGACATCATTGGTCCTTCAAGAAGAAGATGCCACCATCACTGAGGTGGACTCATTCCTTGTTCTTATTTCTTTGTTTTCGGTTTTTATGCTATATGTTTGTCTATGTTTGTGTCTTTACTACATGATCATTAGTATTTAGCAACTATGTCTAAAGGCTATGAATAATTCCATGAATCCTTCACCGTTCTTAAATGAAAAATGTTTTTAATACAAAAGAACAAGAAGTACATGAGTTTCAAATTCATCCTTGAAATTAGTTTAATTATATTGATGTGGTGACAATACTTTTTGTTTTCTGAATGAATGCTTGAACAGTGCATATTTTTTATCTTGTTGTTTATGAATGTTAAAATTGTTGGCTCTTGAAAGAATGATGAACAAGAGAAATGTTATTGATGATCTGAAAAATCATAAAATTGATTCTTGAAGCAAGAAAAAGCAGTGAAGAACAAAGCTTGCGAAAAAAAAGTGGCGAAAAAAATAATATTTTTAGAAAGAAAAAGAAAAGGCAAGCAGAAAAAGCCAATAGCCCTTAAAACCAAAAGGCAAGGGTAAAAAGGATCCAAGTCTTTGAGCATCAATTGATAGGAGGGCCCAAGGAAATAAAATCCAGGCCTAAACGGCTAAATCAAGCTGTCCCTAACCATGTGCTTGTGGCATGCAGGTCCAAGTGAAAAGCTTGAAACTGAGTGGTTAAAGTCGTGATCCAAAGCAAAAAGAGTGTGCTTAAGAGCTCTGGACACCTCTAACTGGAGACTTTAGCAAAGATGAGTCACAATCTGAAAAGGTTCACCCAGTCATGTGTCTGTGGCATTTATGTATCCGGTGGTAATACTGGAAAACAAAGTGCTTAGGACCACGGCAAAGACTCATAAAAGTAGCTATATTCAAGAATCAACATACTTAACTAAGAGAATCAATTAACACTATCTGAACTCTGAGTTCCTATAGAAGCCAATCATTCTGAACTTCAAAGGAAAAAGTGAGATGCCAAAACTGTTCAGAAGCAAAAAGCTACAAGTCCCGCTCATCTAATTAAAACTAATATTCATTGATATTTTGGGATTTATAGTATATTCACTTCTTTTTATCCTATTTGATTTTTAGTTGCTTAGGGACAAGCAACAATTTAAGTTTGGTGTTGTGATGAGCGGATAATTTATACGCTTTTTGGGGATAATTTCATGTAGATTTTAACATGTTTTAATTAGTTTTTAGTAGAATATTATTAGTTTTTAGGCACATGTTTTTTTGTGATTTCAGGTATTTTCTGGCTGAAATTGAGGGACCTGAGCAAAAATCTGATTCAGGCTGAAAAAGGACTGCTGATGCTATTGAATTCTGACCTCCCTGCACTCGAAATGGATTTTCTGGAGCTACAAAACTCTAAATGGCGCGCTCTTCACTGCGTTGGAAAGTAGACATTCAGGGCTTTCCATCAATATATAATAGTCCATACTTTATTCGAGTTTAGACGACACAAACTGGCGTTCAACGCCAGCTCCATGCTGCATTCTGGAGTAAAACGCGAGAAACACGTCACAAACCAGAATTAAACGCCAAACAGATGTTACAACTTGGCGTTTAACCCCAAGAGAAGCCTCTGCACGTGTAAAGCTCAAGCTCAGCCCAAGCACACACCAAAGTGGGCCCCAAAAGTGGATTTTTGCACTAAGACTTATTTTTGTAAACCCTAGTAACTAGTTTAGTATAAATAGAACTTTTTACTATTGTACTAGGCGTCTTTTGACCATATCTTTGGAATATTTTTAGATTACCTTATGATCCTTTGATCACGTTTATGGGGGCTGGCCATTCGGCCATGCCTGGATCATCACTTATGTATTTTCAACGGTGGAGTTCCTACACAACATAGATTAAGGTGTGGAACTCTGCTGTACCTCGAGTTTTAATACAAAGTACTACTATTTTCTATTCAATTCAGTTTATTCTTATTCTAAGATATTTGTTGCACTTCAACATGACGAATGTGATGATCTGTGACACTCATCATCATTCTCACCTATGAACACGTGATTGACAACCACTTTCATTCTACTTCAGAACGAACGAATATCTCTTGGATTCCTTGATCAGAATCTTCGTGGTATAAGCTAGAATTATTGGCGGCCATTCTTGAGAATCCGAAAAGTTTAAACCTTGTCTGTGGTATTCCAAGTATGATTCAAGGATTGAATGACTGTGACAAGCTTTAAACTCGCGAGTGTTGGGCGTGGTGACAAACGCAAAAGAATCAATGGATTCTATTCCGACATGATCGAGAACCGACAGATGATTAGCCGTGTTGTGACAGAGCATTTGGACCATTTTTACTGAAAGGATGGGAAGTAGCCATTGACAACGGTGATGCCCTACATACAGCTTGCCATGGAAAGGAGTAAGAAGGATTAGATTAAAGCAGCAGGAAAGCAGAGATTCAAAAAGAACACAGCATCTCCATACACTTATCTGAAATTCCTACCAATGATTTACATAAGTATCTCTATCTTATTTTATGCTTTATTTATTAGTAATTTCGAACCCTTTATAACCATTTGAATCCTCTTAACTGAGATTTACAAGATGACCATAGCTTGCTTCGTACCAACAATCTCCGTGGGATCGACCCTTACTCACGTAAGGTTTATTACTTGACAACCCAGTGCACTTGCTGGTTAGTTGTGCAAAGTTGTGACAAAGTGTGATTCACGTTTGAGAGCGCTACGAAGTTTTTGGCGCCATTGTTGATTATCATAATTTCATGCACCAGACGTCCACTGGACTACAAGGAGTCCCCTATTGAGGAACCACATGAATCTTAGGCTCATCTAGAGACTATAGAGATTCCACTAAACATACTATTACCATTCATGAGCTTTGACAAATATTCTTCCTCTGAAGAGGACGAAAATGTTACTGAAGAGCAAGTTGCTCAATATCTAGGAGCAATCATGAAGCTGAATGCCAAATTATTTGGTAATGAGACTAGGGAGGATGAACCTCCATTGCTCATTAATGAACTAAATGCATTGGTTCAGTTGAAGTTACCTCAAAAGAAAGAGGATCCCAAAAGGTTCATGATACCTTGCACCATAAGCACCATGACCTTTAAAAAGGCTCTGTGTGGCCTAGGATCAAGTATCAACCTCATGCCACTCTCTGTAATGGAGAAAATAGGATATTTGAAGTACAAGCTGCAAGAATCTCACTAGAGATGGCAGACAAATCAAAGAAACAGGCTTATGGACTTGTAGAGGATGTCTTGGTAAAGGTTGAAGACCTTTACATCCCTGCTGATTTCATAATCCTAGACAATGGGAAAGATGAGGATGAATCCATCATCCTTGGAAGACCCTTTCTAGCCACAACAAAGGCTGTGATTGATGTGGACAGAGGAAAGCTAGTCCTTCAAGTGAATAAGGACTACCTTGTGTTTAAGGCACAAGGATCTTCTTCTGTAAACATGGGGAAGAAGCATGAAAAGCTTCATTCAATTTTCTCCATGCAGAGTCAAGCAAAGCCCCCACATTCAAACTCTAAGTTTGGTGTTGGGAGGCCATAATCATGCTCTGAGCACCTGTGAAGCTCTGTAAGAGCTTCCTGTCAAGTTATTGACATTAAAGAATCACTTATTGGGAGGCAACCCAATTTTATTTATCTATATTATTTACTCTTTCATTTTATTTTCCATTGTTATTTTATGTTTTCTTTAGGATGATGATCATGTGGAGTCACAGAAACAACTACAAAAATTAAAGCAAAATAAAAAACAGCATCAAAAATAGCACACCCTGGAGGAAGAGCTTATTGGCATTTAAACGCCAGTAAAGATACCAAAATGGGCGTTTAACGCCTAGCCTGGCACCATTCTGGGCGTTAAACGCCAGAACTGGCAGGAAAACTTGCGTTTAAATGCCAGTAAAGGTAGAAAAATGGGTGTTTAAACGCCCATCCTAGCAGCATTATGGGCGCTTAAACGCCAGAACTGGCAGGCAGACTGGCGTTTAAACGCCAGAAAAGGGCATCAGCCGGGCGTTTAAACACCAGGAATGGCACATAGAGGGCGTTTACATGTTAGAATGGTGCAGGAATGAGAAATCCTTGACACCTCAGGATCTGTGGACCCCACAGGATCCCCATCTACCTCAACTCACTCTCTCTCTTCTTCATACTTTTCCATAACACTCTATTCAAAACACCAATCATCTATCAAATCTTACCTTCTTTCCCATATTCTCTTCACCACTCACATTCATTCCCTAATTCCCAAAAACCCATTATACAAACCACATACCCCCACCCACTCAAATTCAAACCATTTCCCTCCCAAACCCAACCCTTCTCACATGAACCAACTCCATCTCTTACACTATAAATACCCTTTTTTCCTTCTTCATTTTCACACATCACATACATTCCACCCCCCTTGGCCGAACCCTCTCAAGCCTCCATCTCCCACTTCTCTTATTCTTCTCCTCTCTTCTTTCTTCTCTTGCTCGAAGATGAGCAAACATCTTAAGTTTGGTGTTGGAAAAAGCATTACTTTTTGTTTTCAATAACCATTAATGGCACCTAAGGCCGGAGAAACCTCTAGAAAGAGGAAAGGGAAGACAATTGCTTCTACCTCCGAGTCATGGGAGATGGAGAGGTTCATCTCAAATGTCCATCAAGACCACTTCTATGAAGTTATGGCCAAGAAGAAGGTGATCCCCGAGGTCTCCTTCAAGCTCAAAAAGAGCAAATATCCGGAGATCTGACATGAGATTAGAAGAAGAGGATGAGAAGCTCTCACCAATCCCATTCAACAAGTCAGAATCTTAATGGTTCAAGAGTTATATGCTAATGCATGGATCACTAAGAACCATGATCAAGGTATGAACCCGAACCCAAAGAATTGACTCACAATGGTTCGGGGGAAATACTTAGATTTCAGTCCGAAAAATGTGAGGTTGGCATTCAACTTGCCAATGATGCAGGGAGATCTTCATCCTTTCACAAGAAGGGTCAACTTTGATCAAAGGTTGGACCAAGTCCTCATGGACATCTATATGGAAGGAGCCCAATAGAAGAGAGACTCCAAAGGCAAGCCGATTCAACTAAGAAGGCTTGACCTTAAGCCTGTGGCTAGAGGATGGTTGGAGTTCATCCAACGCTCTATCATTCTTACTAGCAACCGTTCTGAAGTAACTGTGGATCGAGCTATCATGATTCATAGCATCATGATTAGAGAGGAAGTGGAAGTTCATGAGATCATACCTCTAGAATTGTACAAAGTGGCTAACAAGCCCTCCACTTTGGCAAGGTTAGCCTTTCCTCATCTCATTTGTCACCTATGCAGTTTAGCTGGAATTGTCATAGAGGAAGACATCCTCATTGAAGAGGACAAGCCCATCACTAAAAAGAGGATGGAGCAAACAAGAGAGCCCACTCATGGACCTCAACAAACGCATGAGGAAGTCCATCATCAAGAAATCCCTGAGATACCTCAAGGGATGCATTTTCCTCTACACAACTATTGGGAACAACTCAACACCTCCTTAGGAGATTTGAGTTCCAACATGGAGCAACTAAGGATGGAGCACCAAGAGCATTCCATTATCCTCCATGAAATTAGAGAGGACCAAAGAGCCATGAGGGAGGAGCAACAAAGGCAAGGAAGAGACATTGACGAGCTCAAGCACTCCATAAGATCTTCAAGAGGAAGAACTAGCCGCCATCACTAAGGTGGACCCGTTCTTTAATTCCCTTGTTCTTATTTTTCTGTTTTTTGATTTTTATGCTTTATATTTGGCTATGTTTTAGCTTCATTACATGATCATTAGTGTCTAGTGTCTATGTCTTAAAGCTATGAATAATTCCATGAATCCTTCACCTTTCTTAAATAAAAAATGTTCCTAATTACAAAAGAACAAGAAGTACACGAATTTCAAATTTTATCTTGAAATTAGTTTAATTATTTTGATGTGGTGGCAATACTTTTTATTTTCTGAATGAAAGCTTGAACAGTGCATATTTTTTATAGTGAAGTTTATGAATGTTAAATTTGTTGGCTCTTGAAAGAATGATGAAAAAAAAGAGAAATGTTATTGATGATCTGAAAAATCATAAAATTGATTCTTGAAGTAAGAAAAAGCAGCGGATAACAAAGCTTGCAAAAAAAAGTGGCAAAAATTAAAAGAAGAAAAAGAAGAAAAAGCAAGCAGAAAAAATCAATAGCCCTTAAAACCAAAAGGCAATGGTAAAAAGGATCCAAGGCTTTTAGCATTAATGGAGAGGAGGGCCCAAAGGAACAAAATCCTGGCTTAAGCAGCTAAATCAAGCTGTCCCTAACCATGTGCTTGTGTCATGAAGGTCCAAGTGAAAAGCTTGAGAATCAGTGGTTAAAGTTATGATCCAAAACAAAAGAGTGTGCTTAAGAACTCTGGACACCTCTAACTGAGGACTCTAGCAAAGCTGAGTCACAATCTAAAAAGGTTCACCCAGTTATGTGTCTGTGGCATTTATGTATCTGGTGGTAATACTAGAAAACAATATGCTTAGGGTCACGGCCAAGACTCATAAAGTAGTTGTGTTTAAGAATCAACATACTGAACTAGGAGAATCAATAACACTATCTAAATTCTGAGTTCCTAATGGATGCCAATCATTCTAAACTTCAAAGGATAAAGTGAGATGCCAAAACTGTTCAGAGGCAAAAAGCTACTAGCCCCGCTCATCTAATTGGGACTAAGTTTCATTGATATTTTGAGATTTATTGTATATTCTCTTCTTTTTACCCTATTTTGTTTTTAGTTGCTTGGGGACAAGCAACAATTTATGTTTGGTGTTGTGATGAGCGGATAATTTATACGCTTTTTGGCATTATTTTTACATAGTTTTTAATATGTTTTAGTTAGTTTTCAGTATATTTTTATTAGTTTTTATGCAAAAATCACATATCTGGACTTTACTATGAGTTTGTGTATTTTTCTATGATTTCAGGTATTTTCTGGCTGAAATTGAGGGACCTGAGCAAAAATCTGATCCAGAGGCTGAGAAAGGACTGAAGATGCTATTGGATTCTGACCTCCCTGTACTCGAAGTGGATTTTTTGGAGCTACAAAAGCCCAATTGGCACGCTCTTAATTGCGTTGGAAAGTAAACATCTTGGGCTTTCCAGAAATGTATAATACTCTATACTTTGCCCGAGATTTGATGGCCCAAACTGGCGTCCAAACGCCCACCAGAGGCCCTTTTCTGGCGTAAAACACCAGAACTGGCACCAAAGCTGGAGTTAAACGCCCAAATGGTGGACGAAATTGTGATTCCCTTTTTTCTTGTAATTGGATTTATACTCTGAGGGCATTGTTTATTTTCACAACTCCGTTCAACTAACCAGCAAGTGTACTGGGTCGTCCAAGTAATAAACCTTACGTGAGTAAGGGTCGAATCCACAGAGATTGTTGGTATGAAGCAAGCTATGGTCACCTTGAAAATCTCAGTTAGGTAGATTTAAAATAGTTTTATGGGTTTTCGAAAATAGAAATAATGAAAGGGATAAAGATACTTATGCAGATTCATTGGTAGGAATTTCAGATAAGCGGATGGAGATGCTGTAGAGCTCTTGGACACCTGTTCTCCTACTCCTTCTACTCAGTCCTTCTTACTCCTTTCCATGGCAAGCTTTGTATAGGGGTTCACCATCAACTGTGGCTACTTTCATTCCTCACGGGGAAATATCCTGTGCGGCTGTCACTCGCACAGCTAACCAGTCTGGAGGCATCACCCATGGCTGATGGCTACATCCTATCCTCGCAGTGAAAACTATGCAAACGCACTCTGTCACAGTACGGCTAATCACCGGTTGGTTCCCGCTCTTACTGGAATAGAATCCCTCTTTTGCGTCTGTCACTAACGCCCAGCAGGTTAAAGTTTGAAGCACGTCACAGTCATTCATTACCAGAATCCTACTCGGAACACCACAGACAAGGTTAGACTTTCCGGATTCCCAGGATCCTACTCGGAATACCACAGACAAGGTGAGACTTTCCGGATCCTCATAAATGCCGCCATCTATCTAGCTTATACCACAAAGATTCTGTTGGGGAATCTAAGAGATACACATTCAAGCTCGGTTGCATGTAGAACGGAAGTGGTTGTCAATCACGCACGTTCATAATTGAGAATGATAATGAGGGTAATCTGACTCAT
>NC_029778.3:48964942-48965146 GCF_000817695.3 Arachis duranensis
TTTTTTTTTACTGCTTTTTCTTGCTTCAAGAATCAATTTCATGATGTTTTTCAGATCATCAATAACATTTCTCCTTGTTCATCATTCTTTCAAGAGCCAACAATTTTAACACTCATAGACAACAAGATCAAAAATATGCACTGTTCATTCATTCATTCAGAAAACAAAAATTATTGCCACCACATCAATATAATTAAATTAAAT
>NC_029778.3:48969290-48970941 GCF_000817695.3 Arachis duranensis
CATTCTGAAAACATGTCAGATGGACATCTTTTGGTTAGCTGCTTGTATTTTTCCCAAGCTTCATAGAGGGATTCACCGTCTTTTTGTTTGAAGGTTTGAACATCCACTCTCAGCTTGCTTAGCTTTTGAGGAGGAAAGAATTTATCCAAGAAGGCAGTAACCAGCTTATCCCATGAGTCCAGGCTATCCTTAGGTTGTGATTCCAACCATATTCTAGCTCTGTCTCTTATAGCAAAAGGGAAAAGCATGAGTCTGTAGACTTCAGGATTAACTCCATTCGTCTTTACAGTGTCACAGACTTGCAAGAATTCAGTTAAAAACTGATAAGGATCTTCAGATGGAAGTCCATAAAACTTGCAGTTTTGTTGCATTAAAGCAACTAGTTGAGGCTTAAGCTCAAAGTTATTGGCTCCAATGGCAGGAATGGAGATGCTTCTTCCATCAAACTTGGACGTTGGCTTTGTGAAGTCACCAAGCATTCTCCTTGCATTATTATTATTATTATTTTCGGCTGCCATCTCCTTCTCTTGTTCGAAAATTTCTGAAAGGTTATTTCTGGATTGTTGTAATTTAGCTTCTTTTAATTTTCTCTTCAGAGTTCTTTCAAGTTCTGGATCAGCTTCAACAAGAGTGCCTTTATCCTTGTTCCTGCTCATATGAAAGAGAAGAAAACAAGAAAAGAAAGAGGAATCCTCTATGTCACAGTATAGAGATTCCCTTATGTTAGTAGAAGAAGATAGGGGTATAAGAAAGAAAAAGAATTCGGATTTTTGGAAGAGGAGAGGTGAAGAGAAGTTTTAGTAATTAAATAATTAAATAGAAGGAGAGAAGAGAGGGAGAGGATTTTCGAAAATAATTTTGAAAAAGGGGTTAGTAATTTTCGAAAATCAAAGACAAAGTATAATTAAAATTGAAATTTAAAACAAAAAGAATTTTTGAAAAAGGGAGGGAGAATTTTCGAAAATTAGAGAGGGAAAAGTAGTTAGATGGTTTTGAAAAAGATAAGAAACAAACAAAAAGTCAAAGAGTTAGTTGAAAAAGATATTAAAATCAAAAAGAGTTAGTTAGTTGATTGAAAAAGATTTGAAATCAAATTTTGAAAAAGATAAGAGGATAAGAAGTTAGATAAGATATTTTGAAATCAAATTTTGAAAAAGATAAAATTTTTGAAAAAGATAAGATAAAAAGATAAAAAGATTTTTAAGAAAAAGATATTTTGAAAAAAGATTTAATTTTTAAAATTACTTAACTAACAAGAAACTACAAGATAAGATTCTAGAACTTAAAGATTGAACCTTTCTTAACAAGAAAGTAACAAACTTCAAATTTTTGAACCAATAACATTACTTGTTAGTTATTTTTCGAAAATTAGATATAAAGATAAGAAAAAGATTTTTGAAAATATTTTGAAAAAGATTTTTGAAATTTTTGAAATTTATAAAAAAATGAAAAAGATATGATTTAAGAAAAAGATTTTGAAAAGATAAGATTTTTAAAATTGAAATTTTGACTTAACTTGTAAGAAACAACTAATTTTAAAAATTTTTGACCAAGTCAACCCAAAATTTCGAAAATTTGGAGGAAAATAAGGAAAAGATATATTTTTTTTATTTTTGAATTTTTAAAGAAAAACACAAAAATGACCCAAAAC
>NC_029778.3:48971145-48971437 GCF_000817695.3 Arachis duranensis
AACACAAAATATTTTTGATTTTTATGATTTTCTAAATTTTTTTGTATTTTTATTTTAAATTTTTTTTTCGAAAAACATTTTTGGAAAAACGAAAAATAAAAAGAAAAATTTTTGAAAAAGATTTTTGAAAAGAAAATTACCTAATCTGAGCAACAAGATGAACCGTCAGTTGTCCATACTCGAACAATCCCCGGCAACGGCGCCAAGAACTTGGTGGACGAAATTGTGATTCCCTTTTTTCTTGTAATTGGATTTATACTCTGAGGGCATTGTTTATTTTCACAACTCCGTT
>NC_029778.3:48972578-48989486 GCF_000817695.3 Arachis duranensis
ACTTGGCGTTTAATGCCAAGTTACGTCGTCATTCTTCGAATAAAGTATGGACTATTATATATTGCTGGAAAGCCCTGGATGTCTACTTTCCAACGCCGTTGAGAGCGCGCCAATTGGAGTTCTGTAGCTCCAGAAAATCCATTTCGAGTGCAGGGAGGTCAGAATCCAACAGCATCAGCAGTCCTTTTGTCAGCCTTCTTCAGAGTTTTGCTCAAATCCCTCAATTTCAGTCAGAATTTACCTGAAATCACAGAAAAACATACAAACTCATAGTAAAGTCCAGAAATGTGAATTTAACATAAAAACTAATGAAAACATCCCTAAAAGTAGCTTAAACTTACTAAAAACTATATAAAAACAATGCCAAAAAGCGTATAAATTATCCGCTCATCACCAAACCGGCACCAAAACTGGAGTTTAAACTCCAAGAAGAGCCTATGCATGTGAAAGCTTCAATGCTCAGCCCAAACACACACCAAGTGGACCCTGGAAGTAGATTTCTGCACTATCTACACTTAGTTACTCATTTTCTGTAAACCTAGTTTACTAGTTTAGTATAAATAGCACTTTTTACTATTGTATTCATATCTTTAGATCATTTTCGACACTATCTTTGGATCACTTTTGATCTCTTGATCATGTTTTGGGTGCTGGCCATTCAGCCATGCCTGGACCTTCATCAGTTATGTATTTTCAACGGTGGAATTTCTACACCTCATAGATTAAGGTGTGGAGCTCTACTGTTCCTCATGAATTAATGCAAAGTACTATTGTTTTTCTATTCAATTCACACTTATTCTTGTTCTAAGATATTCACTCGTACTTCAACCTGATGGATGTGATGATCCGTGACACTTATCATCATCCTCCCTTATGAACGCGTGCCTGACAACCACCTTCGTTCTATCTACAAGAGCTTGAGTATGTATCTCTGGGCCTCCTGGTTCACGACGCATAGTTGCATCTCCTGACAACAGAGCCTTCCATTCCGTGAGATCAGAGTCTTCGTGGTATAAGCTAGAATCAATTGGCAGCATTCTTGAGATCCGAAAAGTCTAAACCTTGTATGTGGTATTTCGAGTAGGATCTGGGATGGGATGACTATGAAGAGCTTCAAACTCATGACTGTTGGGCGCAGTGACAGTGTGCAAAAGGATCGATGGATCTTATTCCGACATGATCGAGAATTGATAGCTGATTAGCCATGCGGGAAACCGTAGCGGATATGTTTTAACTGAGAGGACAGATGGTAGCCATTGACAACAGTGATCCACCAACATACAACTTGCCATGGAAGGGAGTACACATGATTGGATGAGGACAATAGGAAAGCAGAGGCTCAGAGGGAACAAAGCATCTCCATACGCTTATCTGAAATTCCCACCAATGAATTGCATAAGTATCTCTATCCTATTTTATGTTTTATTTCTTTTTTTCAATCATCAAAACCTCATAACCATTTGAATCCGCTTGACTGAGATTTACAAGATGACCATAGCTTGCTTCAAGTCGACAATCTCTATGGGATCGACCTTACTCAGGTAAGGTATTACTTAGACGACCTAGTGCACTTGCTGATCAGCTGCGCGGAGTTGTGAGAAAAGTGTGAACTCATGATTTTGTGTACCAGTTATCCAGTCACAATCTCAAATGAGCTCCTCCCTGTAGACTCACTCCTTTGCAGATTGTATAAGAACTGGGCAATGTCTAGGAGTTTTGTCCAATCCTTCTGATTAGCGCTTACAAAATGCCTCAAGTAACACTCAAGTAAGGCATTCACTTTCCGAGTCCACCCATCGGTTTGAGGATGGAAGCATGTTGAGAAATGAAGCTCCGACCCAAGGAGTTTGAACAGCTCTGTCCATAGTCGCCCTGTGAAGCGTCGATCGTAATCACTAATGATGCTCTTAGAGAATCCCCAATACTTCACCACATTCTTGAAGAATATTCGTGCTGCTTCCTCTGCAGTGCAGTCAACAGGGGCATGTATAAAGGTAGCATACTTCGAAAATCGATCCACTACCATGAGAATAGATCCAAACCCCTCAGACTTCGGTAAGGCAGAGATGAAATCTAGAGAGACACTTTCCTATGGCCGCTCTGATGGAGGCAGAGGTTCCAATAACCCACTTGGTGTCTTGTTTTCAATCTTATCTTATTAGCACACAAGACAAATCTTCACATAGCTCTCAACTTCATCTCTCATTTGAGGCCAATAATAAGAAGATTCAATAAGTGTCAAGGTCCTTCGCTGACCTTGGTGACTAGCCTAATTGGTGTCGTGGCATTCTCTCACTAATTTTCTTCTTAGATTTTTCCATTTAGGGACATATAGCCTTTTCCCTTTAGTGTAGAGAAGGTCATTTTCTAACCAAAATCTTTTGGTCTTACTTTCTCTAGCCAACTCCACCAACTTCTTGGCTAATGGATCGTAATGCAACCCTTCCTTGATGGTATGCATAATATCCCCTTCAACCATAGAAATGGCCGCCAACTCAGCCTTGCAACTCAGCGCATCTGCTACCACATTAGTCTTGCCTAACTTGTATTCAAATTCGACATTAAACTTAGCTAAGAAATCTTGCCACCTAGCTTGTTTAGGGCTTAACTTCTTCTGAGTTTGGAAGTAGCTTGTAGCTACATTGTTTGTCTTGACGATGAAGTGTGAACCAAGCAAATAGTGATGCCAAGTTCTCAGACAATGCACTACCGCGGTAATCTCCTTCTCTTGGACGGAGTATTACCTCTTTGTATCATTCAACTTGCGACTCTCAAAGGCAATCGGATGTCCTTCTTGCATCAGAACCCCTCCAATAGCATAGTCAGAAGTATCAGTGTGGACTTCAAATACCTTTGAGTAGTCGAGTAGTCACGTAGTGCTAGTACTAGTCCTTCTGTAATAGCAGCCTTCAACTCATCAAAGGCCTTTTGACACTCCTTTGACCATTCGTAAGAGTGATTCTTCTTGAGAAGATCAATTAATGGTGTAGCCTTGGTGGAGTATCCCTTGATAAACCTCCGATAGTAATTAGCCAACCCAATGAATGACCTCAATTCAAATACCTTATTTGGCGACTCCCACTCTTTGATAGCCTTCACCTTTCCTTGATCCATACAGAGAGTTCCATCTTTAATGATGTGTCCCAAGAAGTGGACTTCGTCCCTTGCAAAGGAACACTTTTTCTTCTTCACATATAGGTTACTCTCTCGCAAGATCTTGAACACGGTTCGTAAGTGTTCTACATTTTCCTCCAAGGTATTATTATAGACAACAATATCATCCAAGTAGACCACTACAAATTGATCAAGGTAAGGTCGAAAGATCTCATTCATCAAGGTACAGAAGGTCACAGAAGCATTGGTCAAGCCAAAAGGCATCACCAACCACTCATACGATCCATACCTCGTGATACACGTGGTCTTAGGCTCATCACCATCGGCAATTCTCACTTGGTGATATCCTGACCTCAAATCTAGCTTTGAGAACCACTTAGCTTTACTAAGTTGATCAAACAAATCGGCTATCAAAGGAATGGGGTATTTGTTCTTAATGGTTACCTTGTTAAGTACTTGATAGTCGATGCATAGTCTCAATGAACCATCATGCTTCTTTTGGAACAAGACTGGTGCGTCATAAGGTGCCTTCGATAGACGGATGAACCCAGCATCTAGCAAATCCTTGAGTTGGACTCTCTTCTGCAGAGATATAAAGTTCGTCATAAAGTGGCAACCCCCTATCACTCTTAGACAAGTGGACAGGTTGAAGTTTCCAACAAAAAACTTAAGAGGATTCTAGAGAATACCGTCAGTGTTTCAAGAAAGGACTGGTCTAGGAAGCTTGATGATGCTCTCTGGGCATACCGGATAACGTATAAAACTCCCATTGGCATGTCCCCTTATCAGTTGGTCTATGGCAAAGCCTGTCACTTGCCAGTTGAGCTGGAGCATAAAGCTTACTGGGCAATCAGGTTGTATAATTCAAGGCTCAAATTCTTTTCAGGGAAGCTGAAATCCCAGCGGTCAGGACCGTTTGTGGTTACCAGAGCTTCACCATATGGTCATGTAAAAATACAGGAAGAGAATGCTGACAGGAAATTTACAGTGAATGGCCAGAGGTTGAAGCACTATCTTGGAGGCGAGATTAATCGCTAGAGGTCCGCTCATTTGCTAAATTAGCAGAACTGACCGTCAAGCTAGTGACGTTAAAGAAGCGCTTGTCGGGAGGCAACCCGATAATTTCGTATCCTTAGTTATTTTCGTAGTAGTAGTTTCTTATTTATCTGATTCCTATTGAGTTTTATCTAATCATGTAGCTATTTTAGAAGCAGGAACTGAATATTTTAAAAAAAGAAGATAAGAGACGAAGAAGGCCGAAAGCTACGCTGGAGTAGCGCAGGAACTGTGCTTTGCGCAAAAACACGTCCACACGTACGTGTACCTCACGTGTGCACGTAATTTGCGCCTTTAGTCATCCACGCGTGCGCGTCCCAGACGCATACGCGTGACCTTGAAAATCGGCGTAAATAGGTGTTTAGGCAGAAAGTTGTGCGGGAGGGGAGCAGAAAGTGTGCTTTGCGCACAAATTGTCTCATGCGTACCCGTCCATGACGCGTGCGCGTCAATTGCGATTTTGGCACTCCACGCGTGCGCGTCAAGCACGCACACACGTGGACGAGAAAAATCGGCGTAAAAGGTGTTTGGCCAAAGAGTTATGCTAGTGTGGGACTGGAACTATGCTGGGCGCACAAGCCCCACCACGCGGATGCGTCCCTGACGCGTTCGCGTCATTTGCCCATCCTGGTCTTCCACGCGTATGCATCTCTTATGCGTACGCGTCACTTGAAGTTCATGCGATCCACGCATACGCGTGTCTCATGTGTACGCGTCGCATGCGATACCCAACTGAACCACCTCAGCGCCTGATTTCAAATCATCCACCTCCCAAATCTTAATTCTCTCTTATTCTTTTATCTTTTTCTTCTTCTTTCATCATATTAATTGCTTTTATGTCTCTCTCTATTTGCAGTTCTTCTTTGCTTGAGGACAAACAAACCTTTAAGTTTGGTGTTGACGCTTCGCTTATGGCTTTTCTGTTCTTCATGAAGGAATGAGATGACCACCAGCATAACTGAGGTGGTTGAGTTTCTTTCACTCTATTTCTCTTTCGTTCTTATTGTGTTATCGTCTGTTTTCTGTTGCTTTGATTGCTTGCATGATCTTTAGTACTTTTAATAAAAAAAATTGTCTCATGTATTGCTCACTAAAGCTTGAATTCAAAAGAAAAAGAAGTGATGTATTGCGTGAGAAATTGAGTTATATTTAAGAGTAGTCTTATTTACTTAAATGTGGTGGTATTATTTGTGATTTTGAATGCATGACATAAACATTGCATATTTGAATTTGAATCAAAAGATGTTGATGTATAAGAAACAGGAATTTAGAGAATTATTATGACTTCTCTGAAACTAACAAAAATTTAATCCTTGAAGCAAAAGAAACAGCAAAAGAAAAAGAAACTAGAAAAGCAAGGTCCAAGGCTCTGAGCATCAATGACTATGGAGGTCAGACATGATTAAAAGCTCAAAGAGTTGTTTCCCTAGTCATATGCTTGTGGTGTGATTGTGTCAAGTAATCCTTGAGAAAGAACACTTAGAGTCGAGACCAAGTGCGTTTAACAGAATATGCCAAAGGCTTTGAGCACCACTATATGGGAGTAAATGAAAGAAAAATTAGAACTTAAAGAGAGTTCCACAATCAAGTGATTGTGGTGTTTCTGTGTCAAGTAACCCTTGAGACAAAATATTTAAAGTCACGGCTAGGCTCAAGGTGCAAAGCACCAAAGAAAAATAAATTAAAGAAAATCATGTTGTGTTCAAGGATTAAACAGGAGTATAAAGATCAGAAAATTCATAATATGATCCGGATTCTAATTCCGAGTGACATGACATTTCTCTGATTCAAAGGAGAGTGAGATGCCAAAACTGTTCAAAATTACAATGAATAAACCCCATTTTAAGAATAGACTTGAGCTTAATCGAACTCTCATTCTCATGTAAATTTACATCCTTAGCCTATATTAGTTTGGTTGCTTGAGGACAAGCAACAATTCAAGTTTGGTGTTGTGATGCGTGATAATCTTTCCTATCTTTTCCTAGTGAATTTGCATTTAATTTGTTAAGTTTAATCAATAATTAATTATCTTTTAGCCACTATGGATGCTACTTTGAGCCTTGTGAAAATTTGTTTATTTTAGGTAGCATTCAGCTGGATTTGATGAAATTTCTGCAACACAAGAATTAAAGGATATGACAGCAAGGAGCGACGCGTGCGCGTACCTGACGCGTGCCGTGATTTGAAGATTTGTGCACCGACGCGTGCGCATACCTGACGCGTACGCGTGATACACGGAAAAGACCATTGACGCGTGTGCGTGACTGACGCGTATACGTCACATGCGCCACGTGCAGAAAACGCTGGGAGTGATTTCTGGGCCCCATTTTGGCACTCAAGTAAGGCGCAGCTCTCTGCCAACTTGGGCGCGGATCCAGTGAAGCCAAGTGGTCCCCACGTTACAAGGCGTGGATTATTTAATTGATTCTTGTTCAAATTTGAATTGAAAAAAAATAGGAAAAGATATTATCTTAATTTCATATATTAGATTTTAAATTAATTAGAATTAGATATAAAAGACAATTCAATTCTATACCAATTAACATTCCGTATCTCAAACAATTTACCTGAATCCTAATTTTCCCTCTCAATCATGAGCAACTAAACCTCAACTGTTAAGGTTAGGAGCTCTATCTATTGTATGGATTGACACTATTATTTTTCTATTTTAATTCATGTTTTGATTTATATTTCAATAATTATTTTCGTTCTTTATTTTATGAATTTTGGGTGAAACGGAAGTATGAACCATGTTCTAATTGAGTTCTTGTATAACTTGGAAAAGCTCTTTACTTGAAAAACAGCTTGAAAACATATTATCCTGAATTTCTAATTGTTTGTATTTAACGAGATACGTGACATATAATCCCTTTTTTTTGGATAATTAGGATTCTTGTGCCATATAAATTGGAATTTGATTATCACCCTCTAATTGGAATTAATTGACCAAGCAATTGGCAGTTGATGAATTTTAGAGGAGACTAGGAAGGTCTAATGAATTAGGGTCTAATCACGAATAGTTTGCCATGAATTAAATCTTGCATGATTAAAATAGTTAATAAGAAAAGTCAATCAGGAAAATAGATAACTCTGAAGCCTTAACTATTTTTTCCCATATTTTATTTTCAACTTAATTACTTGCTGCCTTCTGATATTTTGAAGTCACTTTTTAAACCTTTTGAACATCTCAAAACCATTTTCTGCTTACCTAACTAAGTAAATCATTTAACCATTGTTGCTTAGTCCATCAATCCTCGTGGGATCGACCCTCACTCACCTGAGGTATTACTTGGTACAACCCGGTGCATTTGCCGGTTAGTTTGTGGTTAGAAATTCCGCAGATGCACCACTATTTTGTAGTACATCTTGTGCTTAATTGAGTAGATTTTATCCACTATTCTCATACTTATTCATAGAAACTGCATGTTTTACATTTTCCTTCCTAATTATGTGCTATGATTGAAAACATATTTCTTTGGTCTTAATTTAACTAATTTTAATCCTCTCTCATTACCATTCGATGCCTTGATATGTGTGTTAAGTTTTTTCAGAGATTACAGGGCAGGAATGGCTTAGAGGATGGAAAGGAAGCATGCAAAATCGGAAGGAATACAAGAAACTGAAGGAATTACTGAGCTGTCCAACCTGACCTCTTCGTACTAAATCAACCATAACTTGAGCTACAGAGGTCCAAATGAGACGGTTTTAGTTGCGTTGGAAAGCTAACATCCGGGGCTTCAAAAAGATATATAATTTGCCATAGTTGCCATGCTGTTTCTTGATTTATTTCTTTTAACTCATTAACTATAATTTATTACGATGGATTAATTATATCAACCAATTGATTTGATTAGATATTTAAGTATCACACAATTTAATATTATGTATATCAATTAATTGAATATAATTGTTAGAGTACAATTATTATCAATTAGATCAATTTGCATTATTCAACATATCTGAATATTTATTATAGGATATTACGTCTTTATTATTTCGATTCTCTTATCACCTATAAATATCCTTCTATATTGTATCATTCTATACAACTTGAATATTCACAAACCTTTTTTCTATTGCTCCCTCTCCCCTTTTTAACATGGTATCAGAGCCATGGTATACTCTTTGAGGATGGTAAGCTGATTTTCTCCTAGTGAAATCATCGTACCTTTCTTTTATGCTATTTTTTTCTTTCTCTTTTGTCAATGTTTTGCTTTTCTTACATTACCAGTTAGCTTATCCACTACTTACTTATTCTCAAAGAGAAACCACATGTTTTTCGTCACCTTTCGATAGTTTATCATCTCTTTACACTTTGTCACTTTTCAGCGGTTTTCCAGTAGTTCGCCATCTTTTTAGCAGTTTTTCGGCAGTTGGCCACTCTTGCAGCAATTCCATCTGTGTTCCCTTCTGGCAGTTCTGTATACGTTTCCTTCCAGCAGTTCCGTCTGCGCTCCTTTCCAGCAGTTTTGTCTGCGCTTCCTTCCAGCAATTCCCTCTACGTTTTCTTGTGGTAGTTCCGTCTGTGCTTCCTTGTGCCAATTTCGTTTGCGCTTCATTCTGGCAGTTATGTCTGCACTTTCTACAAGCAGTTCCGTATGTACCTGTTCTATTAGTTTATGCATTTTTTATTTAGTTGTTTCAAATAAGTTTCAAACTCAAATTGTCACTTGAGTTTGAGGGGGATGTTAGAGTATAATTAAGATCAATTAGATCAATTAGCATTATTTAATATATCTGAATATTTATTATAAGATATTACGTCTTTATTATTTTGATTCTCTTAGCACCTATAAATATCCTTCTATATTGTATCATTCTACACAACTTGAATACACACAAACCTTTTTTCTACTGGTCTCTCTTACCCTTTCTAATAATAATAAATACAATTTAATTTAGTTAGAAGTTTATTATTTTATAGTCTTATATTAAAATTGTAAAAATAATATTTTTTTTATCACTTTGGATATTTTAACTCTTTTTTCTTTTTTTTTCTTTATGGGCAATTTTTTTTGTGTTAACTTTGTTTATTTAATGATGAAATATACTCATCTTAATTCTATCATATAATAGTTTGTTTTTCTCCTATGTATTTTGATTTGTATAGTTACTACTGATCTTGCTGTTTTTATTTTCTTGAATTGTTCTTTATTTTTTTATGACTTGATAATTTTTGTATGTAGGATGGTACATCGACAGGTTTGGTTCTGATTGGTTGATGTTAATGCCTTTTACTATTTGGAGTTAACTTTTTGTGAATTTATGTAACTTATGAGACTCCTATTTTGATTATGCAGAATGTTGTCAAGTTTATGCATATGATTTATATATATACACAAATATATAGCACTGAAGTCATGGAACAAGTTTCCTTGATTTTGTTGAAAATATTTTCGAGAAAAAAATCAGCACTGTGAACTCTATATAATATTGATATTTGTAATTTGTCTACAGATTTAAGCATTCTTACCATTCTCTTTTTCCATAGAGCTTGTTCATTAGCAGTTAAAATTTTTAGTTTCTAGACTTGTATGTTTTGTTCTTGGCTCTCAAGATGCTTGATTGACTTCTCTAATTAGGGGATCCATTTTCCAAAACCCTTGTAGGTTGCCACAATTGCTTGGTTGGAAGCTGATTCTTTGTGTGGCAGTCACTCTGTTGCAATCCGTTTAGTGCTTGTCTTGCCTTATCTTTTCCGTCTAAACCAATGTCTCCGTCAGTACAAAGATACTGGGGAGAAAACTTGTCTTTTGAATGGTAAGAGCTATTTATTGCCATAATCGTGCTGTCTTTTTGTTTTCTATTCAGAACTTTTTTTAGTTATCAATTGTTGGTCTGAATTTTACAGGTTTAGGAAATTGATGTAATACATTATTCTTCTGTTTTGGGCTTGTAATATGTTAAGAATATTGGTTTTAATGTTGGAGTCTTTTATATTGCTTTAGTTAATCATATTCTTTTGTTTGTAATTTAACTGCTAGTTTTCTACGTTCTTTCTTTTATTGATTGAGTTCTTTAATCATTAATGATCAACCCATCATGTTTTCAACTCATCTTTTGTCTTTTGGTTATGGTTTCAGGTTTAAAATATTCAACCGCAGTGCCAGTTAGCTTTAAAATAATTATATCAACTTATTGGCATTTGGCACTCACTTATTAGTGTATTACAAACCCGTGTGTCATTTGTGTGCTTTGCTCTCTTCACTATTCCAATCCAATAATGCTTTTGCTGTTTAAGCTTTGTTTAGTTTTAATAACAGGTTAATCCTATTAAAATTATTAAGAAAGGGAAGATAAAAGATTGGAACTCATTGGAGGGAGTGAACTTTGCAGTTGGAGGTGTCACTGCTTTGGACATTAGCTTCTTGGTGGAGAAGGGTCTCTATGACGTTCTTGTTCCCACCAACTATTCTCTGGGGGTCCAGTTTGATTGGTTCATGGACTTGCTTCCTTCTATCTGTAACTCTTCTTCAGGTAATCTTCCAGTTGTTCTTTTCAATTGGGCACAGGCAAGCTGCAATAATGCTCCAATTGAAACTTATGGGATAGTCTTCTAATTTTGCAGGGTGTAAACAAGTTTTTGGGAGCTCTTTGTTTCTTGTGGGTGAGATTGGTGGCAATGATTTCAACTATCTTTTCTATCTAGGCAGGCCTATAGAAGAAGCCACGACATATGTACCACTTGTGATTAATAAAATCTCTTGGGCCATCAATGTAAGAGTTTTGGAAGCATCAATATATTTGAATATCTTGTGAAGCAAGCATTTAAGATAATTATATAAAATCTGAGAGTATCTTATAAAGCCAGCATTTAAGAATTATTTTGAATCATAATCCATATATAACTGAACCTTGGTCAGAAATTGATTGATTTGGGGGCTCAAACTCTCGTGGTTCCCGGAAACTTCGCTCTCGGATGCAGCTTTGTCTATTTGAGAAGTCACCCCAGTACTGATGTGGAGGATTATGATGAAGCTGGATGTTTAAAGTCCTATAACAATTTTGCTGACTACTATAACAACCAACTTCTTGCTGAATTAAATCGGCTTCGACAGCTTCACCCCGGTGTTAATATCATCTATGCAGATTATTACCATGCTTCCCTGCAATTATATCGATCTCCAACACAATTTGGTACTTAACTCTTCTTTTTTCTGCATACTTTCTTGAATGATATATCATCTTTGAACAATCACATATCACATATGATTCTATTATTCCTCATAAGTTGTGGTTTGTTTGTGCTATCAGGATTCACAAAATCGATTCTAGATTCTTGCTGTCCACTAGCGAATGCAAACTATCACAATCCACCGGCGAAGCACTGTGGTGAACCGGGGTTGATTAGTTGTAATGATCCATCCCAGTTC
Organism: Arachis duranensis; assembly: GCF_000817695.3. Taxonomy (NCBI): domain Eukaryota; kingdom Viridiplantae; phylum Streptophyta; class Magnoliopsida; order Fabales; family Fabaceae; genus Arachis; species Arachis duranensis. The sequence goes on from NC_029778.3 coordinate 48,984,122, forward strand.
ATAACTTGGGATGGTGTACACTTAACTGAAGCAGCATATAATGGACAAAAATTGTTTGTTCAAGGAGCTCGTATTTCTTTTAGTATATGGGATGTTTCAGGTACATATATATATACTTTGCTTATTCTTTAATTCAACTTCTTCAATTCCATTCCTCTGTTTCTCTCTGTTTCTCTCTGTTTGTGTTATGCTACACTTTGCATTTTTAATTTCTATTTCAATTTTCTTTTCTTGGTTTGTTCTTTGTTGTGATGAGTTCATTAAGAAATATGTTAGGTTAATTTTGTAACAAGATTTATAAACAAATTTGTATTATCTAATACTTCTAAATGAAGGAAGAATACATGACTATGTGTTAACTTATTAGTATTCTAAAAAATAGAATGAAAAAAATACTACATTTATGGATAATTGTTGTTGATGACAAGTTAATTGTGACATGTATGTTATTGTTGATAGGTGATAAAAAAAATCCTTGGATCAAATTCCCATGGCTTTCAATGATACAGATGCAATTTTGATAATGTTTCATCTCACTATTCGTTGTACATTCAATGGGTAGGTTCAGATTTTTTATCATATATTTTTTAAAAGAAATTTGTTAATTTTAATATTTTTGACATAGAAAAAATTTAATTATTAAATTAAAAATAGTAAAAGAATCTAATTAAAAATATATATAGTAACCTGATTGTAAATTCGATCAAACTATAGATACTAATAAAGTAATTAAACCATAAAATAATTTAAAATATTAATATTATTGTGGAAGCTTTTTAATTTAGTAACGTGATGGAACAAGTAATGAGTTTCTTTTTCCTAATATAAATGGTGTGTGTGTTTTTTAATTTGCAGTGTTTTTGGATGGTATAGTGAAGCAAGAAACTGGAATCAGGTACCATAATACTATACCCAGATTTATAAACTGGTAATCTGGTATAGTGTTTTTAAAAAATTTTTATTCTCTTATTTTATGTGTTTATTTCTATAAATCTTGCTAAATAAAACAAAGTACTATATATTTTCTTTTTATTCCTCTTTTATATACACATAAAATTTATTAAATTATTTTTCTTTCGTCTAATAATTTTGTTTCTCTTCTATTTATATTTTTTTAATATTTTATTGGTTTTTATTTATCTAAATGTTACTTTAATTTATGTATTTGTTCTTATTACACCTAATATTTTTTATTTATATATAATATACATTCTTATATATGTTATAAAAATATGATTTGATTCCATTAACTTGCTAATTTTTTTTTTGAAAAATTTAAAGCTAAAGCACAAAAATATATTTATAGATATTTTACTTTTTTAACTAAAAATATAATATTTTTTTCATATTTATTGAAATTCTAAGTTAAATATAAGTTAAATATGAATATTAATTTTTGAAATAAAATAAATATAATTTAAATTTTTTGCATCTAAAAATAATATTCTATCAATGTTAGAATTATTTAGATGGATAAGTCAGGTACCATAATACTATACCCAGATTTATAAACTGGTAATCTGGTATAGTGTTTTTAAAAAATTTTTATTCTCTTATTTTATGTGTTTATTTCTATAAATCTTGCTAAATAAAATAAAGTACTATATATTTTCTTTTTATTCCTCTTTTATATACACATAAAATTTATTAAATTATTTTTCTTTCGTCTAATAATTTTGTTTCTCTTCTATTTATATTTTTTTAATATTTTATTGGTTTTTATTTATCTAAATGTTACTTTAATTTATGTATTTGTTCTTATTACACCTAATATTTTTTATTTATATATAATATACATTCTTATATATGTTATAAAAATATGAAAAAATGAATATAGAATTATTTAGGATGGATAGAACTAATTATATTTTTTTTATTGAAAATACGAATTTAAAAATTTTATATTCAATTCTTAATAGTCAACATCTTATTGAATCATTGTATGTTTAAAAGATTTTTGAAGAAATAAAATAATTTTAGGTATATAATTTTTTATAAATATTTAATTAATTCAAGATATTTATTGTTGTTGATTAAAAAAATAAATTGAAATGACAATTTAATATTTCTATACTTTTAAAATATTATTTATTTATTTTCTAACATTCTTTATCATCCAATGATGACATTAATATATTTATTTATTTATTTAGCATTCTTGTCATCCAATAATCACATTAATATAATTTAATTCAATAAAATTATTTATCATCATTTGATTGAATAAAAATTCTATTTTATCTGAAAATTTTAGAATTTCTCAACCTCAAAATCATCCATGTTAAATCATTAAGAAATATAACTGAGAACGTGAAAGCGTCCATTCATTCGAGAGCATGATTGATATTAGAGAGATTGGCTCTTGTGGTTCTTTGATCTTCGTCAACCAAAACCTTCTTTATTTCTAATAGAGCTAAATCATAATTTTACTGTGGGAAAAGAGCTACGGAGGCAAGTTTGATATATTAGATACCAAAATCATGAAGTCATTATTTATATTTGAGTGTGACACTCATTAAACACTAAACTCAAATAAAATAGTATCTATGGTTTAACATTTATCTAAATTAAAAGTAATAATGACTTATTTAATTTCACATTTATGACAATAAATGAGATCACTGTTATATAAGTCATTTCATGTGAAATTACTTAGTTTGCGATTATAATTAATATATGCATTGCCCATAAATATATTAAGAAATAATAATTTCCTAACAATCTTCCACTTGGGCTATACATATATATTTTTTCTGAGATAATTACATCTTATAAATTTTATGCGCACATCTGAATGTTATTTCCCTGATTACTTTAATAATCTGGTTTGTCTCATATATTAGTTATGAAATTACCGCAGCTTTTATCACATTAGTGTCGCAACGAAACTATGATGATCGCCATACTAAAATACTTAACCACATAGATTAAATTTGGATGAGAAAATTCAGAAATTACATGCAAAAATGATCTCATGTATGTCTATTTTCAACTGGTCCAACTTGAATAAAAATTCTATTTTATTCGGTGATAAGACTTAGATGAAACTGCAATGGCAACGTCCAGGCTCATAGCGACGACGATTAAGTGATAAGTCTATGAAAGAAGAAGAAAAGAACTTAGCAGACTCACAATGAAGGGGGGAGAGAGAGAGAGAGAGAGAGAGAGAGAGACGATGGTAATTGGGAGCTGTGAAGGGGTAGGCGGCAATGGGCTCAGCAACCATGATGATGAGAGCTATGAGGTTTTTTGTGAAGAAGCCGAGAAGAAAAATGCTCTGGGTGAGAATGACTGGGTTTTTCTTACATGGCTATAGAGTATGGACTGAAGCTGTGAATCACTAAATTTGTGATGTGGGACAAATCCTAATTCTTAAAATGTATTTATATGTATATATTTAGGGTGGATACACCCTAAACCCAACCATGTCCGAGAAAAATCTGCCTCAACTCGAGTCAAGTTATTACCCTCCCGAATTGGGTATGGACAGGTCGGGTACCTGCGTATTCGGATACTCCTGGCAAGTCTAACCATGTATTAATGCTCTATTTATTAAGGGTTTATTGCTAGCTAATGGATTGCTATAGGCACAAGACGAGATTTTAACTCCTAATAGTTATTTAAGCGGACGAGTAAGATGATCACTTACCAAACTCAAATTGATTAAGACAAATAGTAATTATTTTTAATATTTTAATACTAAAAATCTTGAGTGTTTAATTTTAATTATAACTTTATAAAATATTTATAATAATAATTATTATTTTTTTATTTAATTTTTTATATAATTTTATGTATTATCTCATACATGGTACGGGAAAATACAGCAATTAGTCTCTAAAAGATAAGATATTATTTAAATTCATTCTTGAAAGATTTTTTTCAATCAAATTGGTCTTTCAAAAATTACGAATTGATCATATTTATTCCCTAGTCACTCCATTAACAATTTTCTTCAAAGATTGATGTTATAAAATGTTAATTGATAACATATATAATATCTGATATGTCTAATTGGATATTAACCAAATATGTTTATGAAAATTTATTAATTTAGTCATTTTCTCCAATTACAAAAATCATATTTCTAATATGATCTAGTGACTAAATTGATATATTTTCATAAACATATTTAATCAACGTCTAATTAAATATGTTATGTGTCATATATACTATCAGTTAACATTTCAAATTATCAATAGTTGACAAAAAATTGTGATTGGAGTAATTGAAAAAAGATATAAAAAATTTGTCTATAAAAGACCAATTTAATTAAAAAATTTTTCAAAAAAGACAAATTTAAAAAATATCTTATTTTTCAAAAACTAATTTTACTATTAACCCACCTATTAATTTAGGCGCAAAAGTGAGTTTCATGATTAGGTAATGTAGCGCAGTAGCTTTAGGTAGTAATTAGGAAGGGGATGCTTGTTTTTCTGAAGTTGGGTTGAATTCATGGGGATCCGGTTGAGTTTTTGTGTTTGTTCACTTTGTTGGTATGGGTCGGGCCCTTTGGCCCACACCGTGCCCCAAAAAAATAGTGAGTTTTCTCTTCCTCTTCTAATTATACATCCTAATTTCTAATGAATGAGTTATTAATCCAAGAAAGATAAAATTAGCTTAGACCATGTCAATCATTTCCCTTTCAGTTAAGCACCGATTCATCACTGCTAATCTATTTTTCTATTTTATTTATATAAAATTAATACACGTTTTTTTACAATTAAAAAATGACATCTCATGTATTATCACATTAGATTAATTTCTTTAAATAGTAATTTTATAAATTTATTTTTTCTATTATCTCTCCTCATCCAATAACTTTTATTAGTATTATCTCTTAATTTATAATAAATTTACTTTTATTAAACTATTTTCAACGAAAAAATTGCTTTACTATTTATTTGTTATTATTGTTAAAAGACAGAGTTAGTTAGACTGTTAAGATTTATTAGAATCTATTAATTAAGTTAATTGACATTCAAGAATTTAAAAATATATCTTACTAACTGTGCTGTGTGAAATGCAGTTATACATATCAGTTATACCTTAATTTATAGTGTTACCTAAAAACTTAGAGCAATAATATACAATTTTGTTTTATTATTCAGTTTTCAAAGTCTCTCTTAAATCTTTTCTATTTTCTTACTCACATAATGAACCTTTTAGGATTCTGTTAATTATATTATTCAATTCTTATATACTTTATATTATAGATCAAATAATTTATACATCATATTTTATAGGGTTTTTAATTTTTGAAATGAAACTGTAAGTTATAAAGTAAATTAATATTCAACGATATTAAAATAAATTATTATAAAAATACTTAGAATAATTTTATTTCTTTATAATTTTATTTTAT
>NC_029778.3:48989511-49019197 GCF_000817695.3 Arachis duranensis
TAATCGTAGAATTTTATTCCACGATAAAAAATATTTTGAATGAAGTAAAAATTAGGAGTCAAGCTTTGTTTGAATGTTAATAAATATATCACTTTTATATTTGCTTGTGAATTATTAATTTAAATTTAACTCATTTATTAAAATCAAATAAAAAATTTGACTTTGTTTATACTTTATAAATAAAGATTCTAGTTAGGCAAATTATAATGTTTCCGTATGTATATAAGTATAAATTGATAAAATTAGTCCTTATTGTACTATTATGATTTTATTATCGAATTTTTTAAAAATAAATAATTTAATTATTTTATTTTTTGAAATATATAATTTATAGCGTATTTATCAATTTATATCACATTGATTTATTTTATTTACAATGTAAACGAGATAATTATGAATGTATCTCGTTTACATTATAAACAAAATATATAAAATTTACAAAAAATACACTATTAAAATAATATCAGTTTAATTTTTATTTTTTAAATTAGATTGATTTAAATTTATAAAAAAGTGTACATATTTAGGTTCCATGATGAGAAGAAACGCGGTAATATTTAGGTTCCATGATGAGAAGAAACGCGGTAATGGAATGGTAGAGTATGTAACAGGGATAAACATTTATTATATTAAAAGAAGATAGATAGATAAAACAAAAAAAAAAAGCGAGAAAGATAATTGCGTTTCTTCTAATCATGAGACCAAAACACACGTAACTTTCTATTCTTATATTCTCTTGTCATAGAACCTGAACACGTATTATTTATGGACAACAAAAGATATTAGAGTAATAGAGAATAATAAAAAAAATATCTATAGATAAAAAAAAAAGTTATAAAAAAATTCGTTTCACCTTTTTAAATTTTTGTGTCCATTGTTATCTTTTAGAGTGGGTACAAAAATAAGGAAAATTATTCTAAAAATAATGTATCCAGTGTATATATTTTAGATTTTAAACACTTTTTAAATATTTATTTTTGTGTCTTATCTCCAAAAATAAATACAGTGGTGCGTTTGTTTTGAGATATTAGGACTGAGACGGAGACTGAAATTCAATATTATGTTTATTAGTCCTGACATTGATACTAAAATTTCAATTTCCGTCTCCAAAATTTTAGTATTTTAGTATTTTCAAAAAGTGAAAATATAAAAAACTGAAAATTTTAAAAATAAGACTAAAATTTTAACAATATTTTATTTCTAAAATACTATCATTTAAAATTTTGTATTTTAAATCTACCCTTCACTTACAATCTCACTCCACCTCTCACTCTACCACCAACAATAACAGTACAATTTTATAACTCAGATTCAACAATAACAATAATACCAACAATAATTTCATAAAATGTTTTAGTAATTTTTTATCAGTTTTCATTTAGTATCATTTATCAAAGCTCCATGAAAATTAAAAACATTAATATTGAACTAGAAGAGAGAATATAAATCATGATCGAAGAAACAATGAGAAAGTTACGAAAAAAATATGTAATTAACATTCTGTGAGACCAAATAGGTACACGATTCACATCATACTAATTCACGTTCTCAAAATCCCAAATTCCAACCCCACACCTGATTCCTCATTTTTTTTCCCTTTAACAAATAACGCTCATTTTCGGGGACAAAGTTGGTGTCATAAACTCAGACATTGTTGTTGATTGGATTAGAAAGGTGGTCAACGAGATTTTTCAATGGGCTCTTTCCAGTGACAATAGCTTGAACAAAAAATCCAAACATGAGAAACATGGCCAACCTACCGTTCTTGATCTCCTTGACTTTGACGGTGAAGGTGAAGACGACAGTGACAGTGACAATAAAACGAGAGAGAGAGAAAGAGAAAGAGAGGATGGCTCGGTTTAAGATTTTTATTTTTTATTAATAAGGATATTTTAATAATTTTAAATATTTTAGTTTTTTTTTTATTTCAAATCAAACTGGATATTGAGACATAACTCAGTTCCGTACACTTCTATATCAAAGACAATACTAAGACTTACACTTTTTTTCTTTCAAGTTTAAATAAATTCAATTCGATCTATTTTCTATGTACTTTTTTGAACATAGTTATTAGAACCGGATCGGACCGACCGATTCGACCGAAAAACTGATAAACTGATAATATGGCCAATTCGATTAGTGAATTGGACCGAACCTGTAATTGAACCGGTTAACAGTAGTCAAATCCGTTGAAAATCGGCCAGTTCATGTTTCAGACCGCGCTAGACTCGCGCGGGTCCAAGATGCACTCGCGCACCGCTGAAACATCATAGGAGCTCTCATCCACAACAACTCCGAAAATATAGACTGTTCGAAGACAAGTTGGCAAATATACAACGCCTCTCCCTTGCCACTGTGCCATCTTGTTTCTTTACAATATATGTGACAAAAACTAAAGATATAATAAACTATGAATCAATATTTATTTTATATTCTTTAAGTATGGATTGACATGGATACAAAACAAGTAACAACACATAATATATAAATATATTGATATATTGATATTGATTGTGTTATCTTTTGTTTTCACTCGTTCATTTAAATTGAGAAAGTATTTTGTACCAGTGACTAATTTATTATTTCTTTTTGCACCAGAAATTATATCTAAGAATTGATATTTGATTGTTATTAATATATTTTTTAAAAATATGCATTTAATTTTAATTTTATTTTTATAATTTTATAGTTTTATTTAATTATATCCGGGTCAATCGGATAAATCAGTGATCTATCAGTTAAACTAGTAACCCAATTGTATAACCAGATCAATTATTGATTCAGTTCTGATAACTATGAGTATTAATTCAAATGAGTTGGTTTTTAAGAAATTTGATATTATTTTAATTGTATTTTTTTTTATAATAATACACATATCTTGTTTATAGTGTAAACGAGATAATTATGAATGTATCTCTTTTACACTATAAACGAGATAAATTAATGTGATATAAATTAGTAAATACGCTACAAATTATATATTTTGGTAAATAAAATAATTAAATTATTTATTTAAAAAATCCCTTGTATTATAGTACAAAATTTATTTCTGATACAATTTTTTTGTTTTAAAAATAAAAAATTCTACTTAAACAAATACTTTAATATATATATTGACACTGTTATTTTTCTTATATTATTAGGGTAAATCGCAAAAAATGTATTTGGATTATCTCAGTGCTGACAAAAAATTTTTAAATTTAGGAATAAAGTGGACCACCGAGGGGCTTCTTTTATTATACCCTTTGGAGCGCTGTTTAGGTTTTTTCACGTGAGGAGTACATACTTCTTCAACCTACTCTGCTAGAGTTCTTTTCAAAACAGAATTCTTGTGCTGTCTAGGTCAATGTTTGATTTTGTCAATTCTTTTCTTTAATCCTTTCTTTATTCTCTTCTTTATTCCTTCCTTTTAATTTGCCATGAGAGTTCTTTCATGGAATTGTCACGATTTGGGAAGACCCCTGACAGTTCATAACCTTAAAAGGATGTGTCAATCCCACTCTCCTGAGATTATATTTTTATGTGAAACAAAAAACCAATCTCGCCTGGTAGAGAGTAAGTTGAGATCTTGTTATTTTACGGATTGGAGGATTGTTAGTCTGATGGGTACAGTTGGTGGATTGGCTTTAGCATGGAAGGAGGGCACAACGATTGAGATTCTTGCTGAAAAAGAGTTTTTCATAGCTGCCAAGGTAACTGATCATGCTTTGAATTGTTCTTGGGAGCTAATTCGGGATACATTTAAATAGGTTGGATGGGATTCGGTCTACCTAATACACATAAATTTTCTCTTTTTTACAAGGTTTCTTTGGAAAAGTTATAATTATGAGTGATTTTAATACTATAGTGAGCCTCGATAAGAAGGAAGGAGGGGGGTTAAAATTAGCTTCATCTATTTCTGAATTTGTGAATTTTATTGATGGTGGTGGATTGAAGGACTTGGGTATGACTGGGAGAAGGTTCACCTGGACTAATAGGCGATGAGAGCAGGACCAAATCAGGGAGCGGCTTGACCGTGCACTTGCAAACGGTGAGTGGATGGATTGTTTTCCATCAGACTCGCTGTCTCGACTCGTAGAAAATGCTTCATATCATGCATCTATCCTCCTTGATACAAATCTGGTCATAGAAAAATCTAATCGGAGGTTTAAGTTTCAGGAGAGATGGTGTAGTTTAGAAGAAATTCGGGTAATTATCACTAAAACTTGGAAGGAATGGGTGGATAGCTCAGCAATGTTTGTTTTGGCTCAAAAATTGAAGCATTAGAGGACCGTATTGTTCAATGGCAGCAGCAGAACAAATCTAATTCGAAGAAGGACATTGATAAACTCACATCTCAGCTTGAAATGCTCAGAGAGGAGGGTATTACAGGAGGAAAACAGGTTGAAGCCTTGGAAAATAAACTTAAGGATGCTTACTCTAGGGAGGAAAGCTATTGGAAGGAGAAATATTGTGTAAAGTGGCTAAAAGAAGGGTACAGAAATACAAGTTTCTTTCACCAATCATTCCAATCCAGAATCTGGAGAAATAAAATTTAGAAATTAGAAAAGAATGATGGTATGTATGCTACCATCCGTGAGAAAATTGCACAAGTAGCTGAAACATACTTCAAAGATATCTTCACATTGATTAACCAAGCTAATCCAGCACATGCATTCAAAGATTTTGAAACCAAATTTTCAACAGCCATGAACAGAAAATTAAATAGACCGGTCAGTTTTGATGAGGTAAAATGTGCGGTCTTTAGTGTTCACCCCTAGAGCGCCCTTGGTGATGATGGATTTACGGCTAAATTCTTTCAATTTTACTGGAGTTTAGTATGGGAGGATATTTTTAAGGTTGTCCGCAGTTTCTTTGTCAGTGGTAAACTACTAAAGAGCTTCAACCATACACAAATCTGTCTCATTCAAAAGGTTCCTGATGCAAAGGATATGACATAGGTTAGACCCATCAGCCTTTCCTCAATTGTGTATAAGATTATTTCTAAAGTACTAGTTCATCGGCTACAGAAATTTATGACTTCGCTGATCAGCCCTTATAAAAGTTCATTAAAGGTAGATTGATTTCAAACAATGTCCTAGTCTCTTATGAATGTATGCACTATCTAAAGATAAAGAAGAGGGGTCTATCGAGTGAAATGGCTGTTAAATTGGATATGAGCAAAGCCTATAATCATGTTGAGTGGCATTTTCTTTGGTTCATTTTAGAGAAGTTGAGATTTGAATCTAGGTGGATTGGTTGGATACAAGAGGTGGTGACTACAGTTTCTTACTCTTTCATTGTTGAAGGTCAACCTTTTGATTTTTTGAAACCAAATAGAGGTATCCATCAAGGAGATCCTCTATCTCCATATCTTTTTCTTTTCTATCCAGAAGGATTATCCTTTTTGCTAAACAAGGCAGAGCAAAACGGTCTCATTGAAGGTATTCAAATCAACCGAAGATGTCCTATTGTTAATCATTTATTGTTTGCGGATGACTCAATCCTTTTTTGCAAAGTGTCAAAAAACAGTTGTAAAAATATTCTCAATCTTCTTCAGTCATATGAGGGGTTCAGTGGCCAAAAAGTTAATTTGCATAAATTAGCTCTATTCTTTAGTAATAATACTCCTCTTGCTGCTCGATTATTACTGGCTCAGAAATTGAAAATTGATCATATTGGTGCACAGGATAAACATTTGGGTCTTCCATTTATAGTCCAAAAATAAAAAAATGCCACCTTAAGAGAAATCAAGGACAAGTGAGGAAGCGAGTTCAAGGGTGGAAAATAAAACTTCTCTCCTCTGCAAGTATGCATGTTCTAATCAAAGCTATTGGGGAGGCTATCCCAATTTATTCATGATCATGTTTTCGTCTTCCTAACACTTTAATTAGGGAGATTCACAACATACTCTCCTAATTTTGGTGGGGTAAAAAAGGTACAGAGCAAAAACTGGCATGGGTTAGTTAGGATGCTATGACAAGACCGAAATTGGATGGTGGACTAGGTTGACCTAGGGGCTCAGAATTTGGCGCTATTAGCAAAACAATGTTGGAAGGTTGTCTCTCAACCACAATCACTCCTATCTAGACTCCTCAAAGGTAAATATTTTCAATACAGTTCTATAATGAATGCAGAGATCGAAACAGTACCTTCGTGGGGGTGGCGTAGCATATTGGAAGGGTGTAAGGTTGTTGAAAAGGGGCTGGTTTGCCGAGTTGGTGATAGATCCAGTATCCAAATCTTCAGTGATCCTTACCTTACTCCTCCACATCCTTATGTTGTTTTTTCATCTTACACTTCCAATCTATAAAATCAACCACTATTGATGGTCAAAGACTTAATACTTTCTAATGGTCAGTGGAATCAAATTCTAATTAGAAGTATTTTTTCTGAGGACACTAGTCAGTGTGTGCTAGCAACAACAATTAGGGGTAGAGAAGATAAAATTTATTGGGCCCTTAATAAAAGTGGTTTGTATGAATTGAGTACTGGGTATCATGTGACTTATGGGTTCTCTCATCCTTTCATTGAATTTCGCCCAAAGATTATGAGACAACGAAATTTGTGCGAGAACTGTGGAAGCTGAAAATCTTAGGGAAGATTAAGATTTTTCTCTGGAGGGGTTTCCATGAAAAGCTTCCAGTGTTGCAAAAGCTTCATCATCGCATCCCATCAATTCAACCTATCTGTCAAAGATGCCTACAATTTCTAGAAACAATCAATCATTGCATTTTCTATTGTGCAAAATCATAGAAAATTTGGTAAAAAAATGGGCTTACCAGTTACTAGAAGGAGCACCGAAGACTCTGATTTCTATGTTGAGTGGAACTTGAGAATGGGAGCCTTGCGTACCCAACCCAATAGTTCCTCTCAGAGAATGATGCTGGTGATTTTTGAGCTGGTCCTTATGGAAGGCTAGGAACAGGTTCATCTTTGATAATGTATCAACTAGTGTGGAAGAGATAATGGTATTGACTTTGAAGTTGCAGAAAGAGCTTCAACAAATTTGCACTTCCTAATTGATGAGCACTTTACTTTTTTATCTCTCTTATTAGATTATTATATGATGTTACCTCTATAGTAGAGCGTTGGGAGTTCCTTATTTCTTTTATTTGTCCCATATATGGACACCTATATGTTTCTTTCATTTCATGAATCGAATTATCTGACTTTGGTAAAAAAATTTAAATTTTGTTATCAATAAAAATGCTTTTAAATAATTAAAAATGTGTCAAAAATGCCCAGTATAATAAGAGACATGCTCGTTAATGAAAAAACATGACGTGATCTACTTGCTAATATCAGGATTTCATTTGCCATATAAAAAGGTCTATTTGTCGCATCACTATTTTTCATTAATGTAGAACATTTCAGTTTACAGGTGTTAGACAAAATATAATTTTTATAAGAAAATTATAAAAAAAATAATTAGTTACTTGGTAATATTTCTATATATAATATTTATATCTATATGTCTCTTAAATTAAATTAGATAATTTATCAGTTGGCTATCTATTTAATTTTTGAAATTCACAAGAGGTGCGAGAACAGTTACAAGAAATTCAAATATTCCGTAAGTGGTGTACAAATGGTAACTGTTAGCTGACATTAGGTTAGTCTATAAATAGAGCTTTAGAAAAATATTGTAGGCAGTTCAGTTCTTCTTGAAAAACACTTAGAAACCCAAAACGCTCTCGGCCCCTTGGCATCACAGAGTAAAATTGGGAATCTTAAGTAATTCTTCTTAACTCAAACACTTGTACTTTGCTTTTTCCCAATTTTTATTAATAAAATTTCTTTACTTTTACGTCTTCTTCTCTTTTACGTTCATGTTTCTTTTTTCATCTTCTTTTTTAATTTCTTGTTTGTTTCAATTTCTGTAATTTATTTTGCCACCGACACCTTGTATTTATATGTTTATTTGTTGCTTTTATTCCTTTTAATATTATTTGACGTTACAATTGCGACATTGAGACACCCACATTTTCTTTTAAACATTAACAAAAATTTGAGTAAAACAAGTTGACATGCCCGGTGGGACGTTGGCAATAGATTGTAATTGTCAAAAGGAAAACCAGGAGTTTTTGAGTCTGCATGTGGTTGCGAAGTGGTAAGTTCGTGCGTCCAGAGCCAAGGAAATCAGCGTCAGTTGACATGTCAAATACTTTTGCAGCATCTTCTTCTACTTCTAGTGATGAGATTAGAGGAAATGAATCCGAAAATTCTCCTGTGATTTCAAACGCAGAGCCTACCTTGATGTCAGTGAGGCATGATGGCGTTGGCCATGCCCATACAGGGTTAAATGCAACTCACATAAATACTGTGGGGTGGCCGCCATATGGCTTGCCACCGGGGTATGTCCCCTCCTTGGTGACACAAGGATTGTCTGTGCCTCTCTACTCAACTTTTCAAAATCCTATTTATCAAAATCCATATGGCATGTCAAATGTACCTGTTTCTGGGGCGTCAGGTTCACACGTATCACAACAAAATTTTTCACATTCTATTAATACAGGAAATAATAGTGCATCTAATTCTACTACATCCACTATCACTAGGGTAGAAAATTCCAGACCTGTATTTCCTGACATATCAAGAGCAATGCCTGTTAATCAACCTAGTAAAAAGGTGGGATCTTTAGCAAATATTAGGCAACAGATAGATGAAAGCCACCATGATTTAGTAAACATGTTAACTCATCAAATGGTGACAGTTTTAAATCCTCTTTTAGAAAATACAAACACTAGAATTGAACAATTAAATAGGCAAGTCAATAGGATTGCTACTGTGGTAAATTTAGAAGAAAATGACAACTTGGGTTTAAGATTTGATAATGTCAATCAGAACGGTGGAGCAATTCCTAATTATGATGTTCATATGCCTAGACATGGTCAAAATGCTGATGATATGTTAGAAAGACTTAGGCAAAACAACTTAGGGGGGCATTATAATCTAGCAAGAAATGTTGAACAAGTTTTAAACCGTTTGAGATTTAATATTGGTTGCTTAAATAGGCCATATTTTGTATCTGCTTTTCCTGAATGTGTCCAACAAGAGAGCTCCCAAGGGGTTAGAAAATTTCAAAATTCCTTACAAAATTTTCTGGAGAAGAAAATGAGTATACAGTAGAGCATATTGCTCGATATACTGTTGAAATTGGGGAAGTAGCTTCTAATGAATATCTCAAGATGAGATACTTTCCTTCTTCTTTAACAAAAAATGCATTTACATGGTTCTCCAACTTGAGACCAAATTCTATTCATTCTTGGGCACAGTTAGAAAGAAATTTTCATGATCAGTTTTTCCGAGGTGAATTGAAAGTTAGTCTTACGGATTTATTCTCTGTCAAATGTGCAGAAGGAGAATCCATTGATACTTATTTGGCGCGATTTAGAAACATGAGAAATAAGTGTTTTACTCTAATTCTGGAAACTGAAGTTGTCAAAATGGCTACTAATGGGTTAGAATTTGGAGTTAAGAAGAAACTTGTCAATCAACATACTTTAGATCTTTCCCAGTTTGCTGAAAGAGTAAGACAAATAGAACAAATTAAAAAAGAAAAAAATTTCAAAAAAGGTTCTAAAAAGGTTGTATATGTTGATTATTTTTTCGATAGTAGTGATTCAGATGAGAAAGAGGTTTATATTGCTGAATTGCGTGGGGGTCCTCCTTATGTATGTAAATCTTTGAAGCCTGTTAAAGGAAAAGAAAAAGTTTCTTCATATTCCAAAACTGAAAATAAGACTTATTCTTTTGATATTTCTAAGGCAGATCAAATATTTGAAGTTTTATTAAAAGATAAGCAGCTTATTTTACCAGAAGGAAAAAAGATGCCTTCAGCTGATGAAATAAAGAATAAAAAATTTTGTAAGTTTCATCAGGTGTTCTCACACACCACTAATAATTACGTCCGTTTCAGGGATTTGATACAAAAAGCAATTGAGGAGGGAAGGTTGAAGTTTGAAGATAAAACTACTATGAAGGTGGACACTAAACCATTTGCTGCTGACTCAAATTATGTTGAGCCATTCAACTTGTCAGTCAACATGGTAGAAGTTGATGCCACAATGGTTAGTGCTAAAGATGAAAATAAAGACCTGAGGATCTTTGAGCAAGACAAGAAGCCAATTTAACCTTGTCCTGGTGAGGATTTGTTAGATTTTTTGTTGAGAATTAAAGAATCTGATAGCACCATCGCCATGTGCCCAAAGTGCAATGCTGTTTTTGACAAGGAAACTACAAAAGAGTTTAAAAAGTACAAAGTTGAAGAGAAAGAAAAGGCTGAGTTGAGAAAGAATATTGCTGAAAAAGAAAATGAAACTAACGAGCTAAAGCGAAAGATAGCCGAGGAAAAACAAAAGTTGGGCGGTCAAACTCCTTTGAACAAGTGCTCAACAACACTGGGGTACAACCCGTCAACTAGAAGATGAAGACTGTGGTCATGATTGATGGAAAACCTTATGGATTTTCTCAAAAGACAAGAGTTTCTCCCACCAAAATTTCAAATAATAAATGGGTCCAGAATGTGAGAAATGTGCAGAATCAACCTACTGCTTTTGCAAGAGGAAAAAACAAATGGGTGAAGCCTAGACCTTTTAAGCCAATGTACTATGAGTCTCAGTTATGGAACATGAATCATGCACAAGACGGAGGTAGTATATATATTCCAAAAAATGTGCCTATTCCCTCAAAGCCAATTTATTCTTGTTATAATCCTAGCATGCAGCAGGTTCCTAATTATTCTCCTTGGCCAAATTGTCAAAATATTCCAAAATATTCCCCTTTTACAACTTTTGAGCAGAAAGAGAATATACCTGAGTATGTTCATTTGGATCCATACAAGGGACACGGAGTAGATTTTCCTCCTTTGCCAACCATAGCCAAGTCTGCAGAAACATGCAATTCTTCTAATAACCCTAAATGCAATAAAAATATAAAGAAGAATCTTGCTGGAAAGAGGGTAATGGTTGAAAACAAGGGAAAAAAGGATGAAGATTTAATTACTGATAATTTTGACACTGATTTTGATGATAGCTTAGAAGCAATATTTGGTGTTAAGCAACCTATAGCTGTGGTGTCAATACTGCCTAAGGAGTATAGTCAAGTCCAGGAAGTAGAGTTATTAGAAGATGATTGTTATGATGTCTTTCCTGGAAGCGAATGCTTATTGCTAGATGACAATATGTGTGGTGGAGGATTATTTGAGAATCCTACTGAAAATGATAAGGAACACTTGCGTCCACTGCATATCAAGGCTCGTGTTGATGGAAGGATAGTCAGTAAGATTTTGGTTGACGAGGGAGCTGCTGTTAATCTCATGCCTGAAAGAATGATGGGAAGGCTTGGAAAGACTGAAAAAGATCTGATTAAAAGTAGCATTGGGGTAACAGATTTTAATGGAAGGACTTCTTTTGTTAGAGGTGTGGTTTTGCTGTCAATTGAGGTTGGTTCTGTCAATAGGCCAACTCTATTTTGTTGTGTTTCCTTCAAAGGCTGGTTTTAACTTGCTTTTGGGACGTGATTAGATTCATGAAATGGGTGCTATTCCATCCACTTTACATCAAAAATTGATTTTCTGGAATGAAGATGGAGGAGTGGAAGAAGTTATTGCCTGAAATATTAGAAGAATTAAGTATAATCAAATCCTTGTGAACAGAGGAAGCCCACCATAGTAGATGAAATTGGGGAGAGTGAAAGGCACAGAGTTGAAGAAAAAGCTTAACACTAACATATTCTCTCTCACATGTATTACAAGAAGATAAGAGTACTGAGTTATTTTACTTTTGTTTAGCCAATTTAAAAATAAATAAATAAATAAACATACGTTTGTATATACTTCTTTTATTATTATAAACAACAAAATTTTTCACTTTCAATTACTGTATGACTTAAAGTGAAAAAATTTTGGAGGGTATTATGTTAGACAAAATAATAATTTTTATAAGAAAATTATCAAAAGAAATAATTAGTTACTTGGTAATGTTTCTATATATAATATTTATATCTATATGTCTCTATATATAATATTTATATATATTTTAAATTAAATTAAATCATTTGTCAGTTGGCTATCTATTTAATTTTGAAATTCACAAGAGGTGTGAGAACAGTTACAAGAAATTCAAATTTTTCTGTAAGTGATGTACAAATGATAACTGTTAGCTGACATTAGGTTAGTCTATAAATAGAGCTTTAGGAAAATATTGTAGGTAGTTCAGTTCTTCTTGGAAAATACTTAGAAACTCAAAACGCTCCCAGTCCCTTGGCATCACAGAGTAAAATTGGGAATCTTAAGTAATTCCTCTGAACTCAAACACTTGTACTTTCCTTTTTCCCAGTTTTATTAATAAAATTCCTCTACTTTTACTTCTTCTTCTCTTTTACGTTCATGTTTCTTCTTTCATTTTCTTTTTAATTTTTTGTTTGTTTCAATTTCTGCAATTTATTTTTCCACCGACACCTTGCATTTATATGTTTATTTGTTACTTTTATTCCTTTTAATATTATTTGACGTTACAATTGCGACGTTGAGATACCCACATTTTCTTTTAAACATTAACAAAAATTTGAGTAATACAACAGGTATACATTATTGTCATGTTTTTAAATAATTTAAAGATATTTTTATTAATAATAAAATTTAGAATATTTTTATCATTAAGAATTATATAGATTATTTTATAATTAATTACGAAATCAAAATCTCCTCTATTATTTTTAATTATGTAAAAGACTATGTATAGAAAGTTTATAGTATTAGATTTTTGCATTGCATAAGTCTAAATCTAGTTAACTATTACTAGTAGTGCAATGATGATTTCAAAGTCTTATTAAAGCCGTTGAAATCTTTAAAAACACTATTATTTAATACAGAAATTCTTCGCATACAAGCGATTAAGGCTTGTAAGCCTTACAAGTCCAATTAACGACTAATCCCAAAACGCACTTCTAGTGTTAGGTAACTTTCACGCGCTATATAACAGATTGCGCGAATATATAACTTCCAATTTTAAAAGATTTCTTTTCCTTCTTCGTTCTCCTTCTTCCCAAATTTCTTTGTTTTCCTTCTTGCGCATTTTTTCCTGTCTTCTCGATCGTTCTTTTCCCATTCTTTCTCACTAATTTGTTCTTCGTCATTAATGTTAGTTCCTAGCTTCGTTTTCTATTCGATTTTTTGTTTTCTGAAATTAAAGTTTGAACACGTTTTGAAGATAATGGGTAATTCAACCTCAGATTATCAGCTGAATCAAGGCGAAGTAGATTATGAATTTGAATCTAACGAAGTTCCTGAGGTTTGATTTACATACGATT
This sequence comes from Arachis duranensis, assembly GCF_000817695.3. Taxonomy (NCBI): domain Eukaryota; kingdom Viridiplantae; phylum Streptophyta; class Magnoliopsida; order Fabales; family Fabaceae; genus Arachis; species Arachis duranensis. Next base: position 49,002,805 of record NC_029778.3, read on the forward strand.
ACTCTGAATTTTTGTTGCAGTTATTTGTATAGCATTGTGTAGCTGAATAATTTGTGAACATTGACTGTGAAACAAATGCGTGAACATAAATCTGTGGATTGAATGTAATGTATTAGTTTTGATTAATTATCTGCAATTTATAGCAGATGCTCGGGTGTCGATTAGAATTTTTTGGGTGTATTTTTGGGGGAAGTGTGGGTGTATTTACAGTTTATGGCTTTTTTTTGTTATTTTAGTTGAGTTGTTGTCCTTCAGGTTGCTTTTTTTGTTATTTTAGTTGAGTTGTTGTCATTCAGGTGTCTTATATCAGACATGATTGGGTGTATTTTTTGTTTTTGACTTGGTGTATCCTGCAGCCTCTCTTTGTTCTTGATCACCAGTTTCTTTCTATTTTAGTTGAGTTATTGTCGTTCGGGTGTATTAGATCAGACATGATTGTGTGTATTTTTTGCTTCTGACATGGTGTATTCTGCAGCCTCTCTCTGTTGTTGATGACCAGTTTGTTCCCAAGGTTGGAATGACCTTTACCACCCTTGAAGATGCTGGAAAATTTTACAGAAACTACGCCAAGGCTGCAGGGTTTTTTACAAGAGTTCGTAGCACAAATAGAAAGGGAAATGAGATTAAGAATCAATTGATTACATGTACCAGAGAAGGAAAATGAAAATCTAAAATATCTTCGACCAAGAAGACGAATCCGACAACTGGTTTAAACTGTCCTGCAAGAATTTATATACACTCATTGAAGGAGGTTGGTGCTTGGATCATTTCAAAGGTTGTGCTGGATCATTCACACCCCTACTGTCCAAGTAAAGCAGAGATGCTCAAACAGCACAGGGAACTAAGTATGTCCATTCGTCATACGATAGAGAATAACGAGGAGTTGGTATTAGACCAAACAAAACTTACCAATCATTTGTTGCGGCTGCCGGGGGTCATCGTGAGTTAAATTTTATTGAAAAGGATGTGAAGAATTACATTACGAGAGAAGTGCGTAATGTTTCTGAACAAGAAGATGCAAAGGAATTTGGAAAATATTTGTTAAGAATGAAAGAGAAGAATCAGAATTTCTTTTTTGAGCTTGAACTCGAGGAGGATCAATCGATTAAGCTGGCTTTTTGGGCCGATGCAAGAAGTAGAACTGCATTTGAGTATTTCGGAGATGTTATTTCATTTGACACCACCTACAATACAAACAGGTAACAAACTGTCCCTGTTCATGATGCTAAATTAATGTACTTTTATGAATCCGCGACAGAGATGTATATTGGATGTTTTTGGGTGTATATAAAGCATTTGTTGGGTGTACGTAATGATTTTTCATTCTGCACTATGGTAATTTGTTTCAGGTATAATTTGGTTTGTGGTTCTTTTGTCGGGGTGAATCACCACGGTCAGTCAACACTTCTTGGATGCTCTTTGATGAAAAACGAAGAAATTGAATCATTCAAATGGTTATTTCAATGATGGCTTTGTTGCATGGGAGGAAATGCTCCGAAAGGGTTTCTCACCGATCAATGTGCATCAATGAAAAGGGCTTTAGAGGCCTGTATGCCAACAACAATTCACCGTTGGTGTATTTGGCACATCATGAAGAAGATTCTAAGCAAATTAAACGGGTACAAGGGACATGCAGAAATTGAACAAGAAATGAGCTAAGTTGTTTATAACTCTCATAGTAAAGACTCATTTGATAGGAATTGGAATGATTTTTTGCTTAATTTTGGTCTTGTGGACAACAAGTGGCTTTCAGGTAATGTTTGTTTAAAATCTGTAGCAGAGGTGTAATTTTAATTTCTTTCGGGTGTATTTATAGTCTGTTTTTGGGTGTATTCTGCAGATCTCTACGAAGACCGTCATATATGGGTTCCAATCTATCTGGATCACCACTTCTGGGTTGGGATGAGAAGCACACAAAAGAGCGAGAGCATGCATTCATTTTTTAACAATTTTATTACCCGGAATAGCTCGCTTATTCAATTTGTCAAACAATACGATAATTGCCTCAGAAGCAGGGAGCAAGCAGAGAGAGAATCAAATGCTGCAGATTTTCATACGGTGATACCGTGTGCAACCAAATCCTCCATTGAAGCTCAGTTTCAAGATGTGTACACTCATCAAAAGTTTAGGGAAGTCCAAGCACAATTCAGAGGAAAGGCGAATTGCATCACTAGATTAACGAATTATGCTCTAGGCTATTTAGTATACGAAGTTGGAGAACAAGTTTCCAGCTCAATATTCGACAAGTTTGTGGTTACTTACGACTCAGTAGCAGCGGAGCTAAAATGTCAAGGCTTATTATTCGAGTCAAGAGGGATATTGTGCCATCACGCACTAAGCGTGTTAAGCTTTGAACATGTAAGCCAAGTGTCACCTAGATATATACTGGAACGATGGAGCAAGAAGGTAAAGAGGCGACACACACACATCAAGAGCAGTGACGACGAGCCACTGTTGGAGCCAAGAAGCAAGAGGTTTGACGAATTGATTTTTCGTTCGCAAAATGTTTGCGAATTTACATCAGAATCGGAGGAGCTGACTACAATTCTGCACCGTGCGTAGATACCTCATGGTTGAGATGGAAGAATTGAAAGCTAAAAGGAAGGGGTCATTTTCTTTATCTCACGAAAATGCCAAGTTAAAATTCGTTAACGAGCTTCAGAGCCCTCCAAGGATTCGAACAAGAGGACATCCAAAAAATAGGCTAGGTTCAAAATTGGACAAACAGATTAAAAATGCCTCAAAGAAGAAGAAAACGAAACCTTCAAACGAGGTAAAAGTGATATTTTTTAAATATGTGGTAATTGAGTTTAATTTTGTCGTTAATAGTTTAGCTAATATGTGAGTTTGTTATATTCAGTTAAACCTCTTTGATGCTGGATCAGTGGTGCATTTAAATTCTAGCCAATATTAAGGATGTGTTATGAATTATCAGTTCAGGGTACCAGCAGGAGCGGATAACTCTTTGGGTGTATAGTTACAGAATATGGGTGTAAAAGAACTGTTCTTTTGGGTGTATTTGTGAATTTTCTTGTGTTTGACATTTTACACACACACACACACACACACACACACACACACACACACACACACACACACACACACACACACACACACACACACACACACACACACACACACACACACACACACACACACACACACACACACACACACACACACACACACACACACACACACACACACACACACACACACACTTCACAATCTGCTGTTTATATTAAAAAATTACTGATTTGGGTGCATAGTAGTTTCGTTGGTTTAGGGTTTAGGAGTTAGGGTTTTAGGGTGTTAGGGTTTAGGGTTTAGGGTTAGGTTTTTAGGGTTTTAGGGTTTAGGGTTTTAGGGTTTTAGGGTTTAGGATTTATGGTTTTAGGGTTTACGGTTTTAGGGTTTATGGTTTTAGGGTTTAGGGTTTATGGTTTTAGGGTTTTAGGGTTTAGGGTTTAGGGTTTAGGGTGTTAGGGTTTTAGGGTTTAGGGTTTAGGGTTTATGGTTTATGGTTTAGGGTTTAGGGTTTTGGTTTTTAGGGTTTAGGGTTTTATGGTTTTTAGGGTTTTGGGTTTAGGGTTTAGGGGGATAGAAGTTTGGGTGTATATTAAGCAATCTTGGGTGTATATTAAACTTTCCTTGGGTGTACAATTTTATAATTTGTGTTTATATCTGGTTTGATGTTTTTCTTCATATTTTACCACCTGTAATACAGAGCTTTTGAATACAGCATAGACAATTTAACAGCACAGACAGTTTAACTATGGAAAAAAATTTTATTGAATAGAAGTTGTTTATAATTGGCAAATTTTTACACCATGTGTTCAATTTACAAACTAGCTAGCAGTTACATTACTCAGTTTCTATATCATTAGAATCTATCTGACAAAATGGACTCAATAATACTGAGGATGGCTGGGACAGTCTTATTGCATTACTCCCTCTAATTGCTTCAGCTCTGTCTTTATTCATTTCACTGAATAGTATCCGGGAAGCATATTCTACTCTATAGTGGTCCACCTCGTCCTACAATTAAAAAGTATATTCTGTTTAAATAACAATATTAATTCAGTAAAGTAATACAGTTATATAGTTTTAAAGACAGTTACCTGTGTCCAATTATCCCACTCATACTTCGCCCTTTTAATGTTTTCGGGCTCAATTAACTCAAGCCACTTCATAACATAAATAGCACAGTCATAGTTGAAAATGAAGAAAATAAATTACAAATCTCATTTAGGAAAGTTTAATGTTCAGAGTCACAAATTTATACCTTGTCTTTTGGCCTGAGATGTTAACGTATGGTGCTCTAATTTCCTTCTCATTCTCCTTTCTCTTCAAAGGTGCCCCGCCAGCATATACTCTCATTCTTGAAATTACATATCCCTTAAAAAACCAAACAAATCAGTAATACACCCGAAGAAAATACACCCAAAGGAGAACATACTTACACCCAAAGCAAAACATACGTACACCTTATATTGAATTGAAATACACCTAACTATTAAAATAAAGAACACATAGCCAACTTACAATGAATTTATTAAGGTCCTTTCTCTCATCGGCTGGACATTTCGTGTGATACGGGTCGAGTATATAAAATCTCCACTTTCTTGTATCAATCAGCCATAACCACCAATAGTTTGAGTGGCAAACAGGTGCAAAAATCTGAAGCATGGCGACATTTCAACAGTGTTTTATTTTATTTGGCATATAAGTAAAGAATGGTACTAACAAATTTTACAATTGAAAACTTACATATCGATGTGATGTTAATTTTTTTGCATCTATGAAGGGAATAAACATTGGGTAGTCTTCCACCCTGAATTCTTTATTGGTTATAGGTGATATGAGTTCCCCCTTTGGATGCTTCGCAATGGCCATGTTATGCAACAATTGTGAAACAACAAATGAAATACTGAAAATACACCCAACTGAATACTTTAAATAAACCCAAATGAATACACAACTTACACCCAATTGAACGTAAAAAATACACCCAAATGAATACAAAACAGACCCAGTTGATCAGAGAAAATACACTCTAAGGAATTCAGAAAATACATCCAAAATTTGTAGAAGTAGCACTTACTACAATATCAGGGGGGAGACAGTTGACTTCTTCTTGAAACCTTTCATCATTTTTTTGGTTGAGGATGAGGCACATGGCAGATACAATCTAGAAAAATATGCCGAAATCAATTTAGATTAATAAACATTGCAGTTAACTTTGGTGTAAAAACATTAATGTTATTCTAATATTACCGCAACTTCTATATAACTTTCTGCTTTGAGTGATGCAAGGTGCATTCTTGTCAAAATGTATTTATCTTGGGCAATCAGAGTGCACACATTGTCAAACTCACTAGTGCTGCCATCTGCGTATTTCTTCAATCGCGTCCCTCAGATGTAGCAGTTCTCTTTCATCTCAGCCGTATTCTAATTTATTCTCGCAGAAGTTTCAAACTTCCCAGAACTTTCTCCGCCACTCTCCTTTTGAATTTGTGGACTTTTAATTTCTGCTTTCACCCCACTGTTTGCTATTTTTTCCACCAAATCCCCTAATTGTTTTAGCAGCTTTGGGGTTTCTGGAGTTTTTTCCATCACTCCTTCTTGCGTTGACGCCCCTTCCTGCGTTGCTGCTTCTTCTTGGCTTGAATCAGTCAAGCCAAGGCTGAATGATGGCAACATATCTCCTTTAGGAACATACGATGCTGTCCGTGCCATCATCATTAGCGCAGCAGCGTCTTTTGGGGCTGGATTACTGCGTGATCATGTATAACGTATTATAAGAATAAGAATATATGGATGATAACCAAACATTGATTTTACTTTGATGAACTTACATTTTAGATGGAGTTGGGGGAAGCGTGGGTGTGCTTTCTTCAAGTTGTTGGGGGGTTCAGGAGTGCTGCATAGTACATAAATTTAATCATGATGTAAAAAAACTAGTCCTGGATCAATCGTGAAAATATACACCCAAACTATAACCAAATATACACCCAACATTATTTATTACCTTTTTTTAGTTCCTTCAATTTGTAGCAGAGGGGTTGGTTCATTTTCTGTCTCAGGTGTTTATTCATTTTCCGGCATAGAGGTTGTTTGGGATAGTGGTAGACAAACTTGAATCGGAACTCTAAACAAAAAGAAAAATAAAAGGTTAAGAATGACTTTGAAAATAAAAATGTTATAAGGTTGAAATATTTTTGAAAAACTCACATTGCAAGCCCTTCAGATTGTGTCTCTTCCCTCACAACTATCATATTCTCTTCAAACAGACTCAACCTAAAATACACCCCAAGAAAGTCAAAAATACACCCGAATAATTCAAAAGAAAGACAGGCTTTATTTTTTGAGAACTTACATACTTGCAGTTTTTACTTTTTTTCCTGCCTTTTTTTTCTCGAATAAGACAATAAAGGGTTTTTTTTTCTAAAAAAATATATATACAGAATTAGAAGTAGAAGGTAATAAAAGAATAAAAGCAACGGTTATTTGAAAGAGAAATTACATGCTCTCTGCCAGTTTGTTTGTTCTGTGTGTCCTTGAGAGGAAGGATCATCACTTCCCAAGTTTACGTCCGGTATTCTAAACATAATAGAGTACATGTTATTCACAAAAAATACCATACTGTTAAATCATGATAACAAGATTTAATCAAATAAAGATTCTTACGTTTCAGATGAGACATAATGACCTTTGGTCGATCGCAGGTCAGCTTGTTTCTCCCTGCGAAACAAGAAACAATTATTAGCAAATAAAACACCCCTAAAATCTAAAATATACACCCCAACAAGACATATCCCTGTGCAGCAGATTTTTCATTGTTTTCCCTTAAGAATTCATCTAATTCTTGAGTTCCAATTTTAGATCTGACAGTACATGCATAAAAGAACATGTTAACAAATATAATTTTGATGATAGACGGTAATATAGCTTAGAAAGTACTGTACCCATGATAGGATTGAGCTTGCTCAGGAGATGAATCCTACACAATGACCTTTTTCTTTTTGGATTGTGTCTTGGGGAGAAAAAACAAGTATGAATCAGAAATACAAAATTAATCTAATCACAGAATACTATCCAAAGAAGTACTTACTTTTTTTGGTGTTCTCTGAGTCTTTTTCTTTGTTTTTTGCTTCTCCACTGGTGATGATTCTTCACTTTTATAAGTTAATCAGAGACACTCTGTTAATACATGAAATCTTGATAATAAACCCAAAGGAAAGGAGTAATAATTTCAGAATATTACTCATCAGTTGATTCAGATTCTGAATCAGAATCCTCCTAAATCTCCTTTCTTTTTTTGGACTCCATTCTGAAAGGCAAACAATCATTATTTAAAAACATAATAAAAGGGATAAAATACATCCAAATGAATGCACAAGATACACCCAAATGAATGAACACAGTACACCCAATTTGATAAACAAAATACACCCAACTTGATAAACAAAATACACCCAAGTGTGTTACTTACTTTTTGGCTTTTCGGTTGGGTTGTTTTCTTGTTGAATCCTCTGAGTCTTCCTCAGTCTCAGACTCAGAGGTAGAATGGTCACTTTCAGTTGTTTCAATCTCAGATGATGATGTTGAACTTGCCTTCCTTTTTTGTTTTTTTGGTTTCTTCTTTTTTTTCTTTTTTCTTTATTTCTTTCATTTTTTCCTTTGTGTCGGCCATCTTTACAATCCCCGGAAACATTAGAAATTTTAGTTAGCAGAATTCAGGTAAATAAAATACACCCAAGATATTTTGTTCACTACCATATGATCCTCCATTTCTGCTCTCATTCTTTCAACCAACTGCTGCTTACTTCAGTTGGCAATCCAGGGTTCTGGAAGTCTTTCTGCCCTCTTCTTGTCTTTATTTTTTGAAAAAAGGCAGCCATCAATTGTCTTTTTCTTTTTCACCTTGTAATCTGTTATGCCCTTGATGATAAAATTCAAAACATGTCCTCCCCAGTTCCGCTCTGTTATTGTGTTCATCTTGAAAATTAGGACCAGGTGCATCTCATCTGTCAGATTTTTTAGCGTCTTCAGAAAGATCCTTATAATTGACTTTCTGAGGAAATAGATCTCCTACAAAAAGAAAAACAACATAGTATGAAAATCAGTTCAAATACACCCAAGAATCAATTGAAACACACCTGAATATGGCTCATATACACCTATGTTTGTAGCGCCTGACGCATTGATGCCAAGCGCAACCCCTATTTTTTTGGTGTTACTTTAAATGAACCGTAGCCCGTTTTGAGTCTATTTTCCCCTAATTTAAAGGAGTTAGCCAACTCCCTTAATATTTGGTGATGTACCCTTAGTGGCGGGATGTGCATCAGGCCATCAAATCCCAAATCCCTAACAATTATTTTCTTTTACTCACTCATATTTCTGAATTTCTCACTTAACAAATGGGTTGCACACTTAAGGTCTTTGGTTTGCTGTAAACAAAGCAAAATTATAGTCAGATATATTTCTATTACATAAAACTGATTTCATCTACGACATATATTTGTTCTTACATTTTTTGCAGCTTGGTTTCTGCTTGCTATTTTTTCTGAAATGAAAAATGCACCCATAGATATAATTCAGATACATCCATAGATATCAGTAAGATACACCCATAGATATCAGTCAGATACACCCATAGATATCAATCAGATATCACTCAAACATGCATTAATATACAAGGTCAAGCAACATTACAAGGTCAAGCAATATACACCCATGGACAAGCAAATATTAGAACAGTTGCAACTGTTGACTATATTACAGTATATCAGTTCATAAATATACACCCAACAAATTACTCCATATACACCCAACAAATTACGCAATATACTCCCAAAAATCGGTTACGAGAAGAACTAGAACAACAACAACAGTAACACCTAGAACAACGAAGAAGAACAGTATAACCTAGAACCAAGAATAACAGTAAAACCTAGAACAAGTAGAACATTAAAAACTGTAAAATGAGACCTAGAACAAGAAGAACAGTAAAACCTAGAAGAACGTAGAAGAACAGTATAACCTAGTTCTTCGATTTCAAAATCTGGAAAATATACAAGATGAGTAAAATAGTAACGTAACGTACCTTGAGTATTATAACTTCGTCTTTTGATGGAGAGCTCTATGTTGTGTTGATGGAGAGTTCGAATCTTCGTGACGAGTTCTATCTCTGTAGTTTGCAATGTTGCTCGAAAATGAACGGTTTGTGTTTTCTTCGGCTTGGAGAAGTGGAAGAGTGCGCCATTGAGGAGCGCTTTTCGCGAAGCGCAACCATTGAGTGGCGCGCGTGTATTTTACGCTTCATTCAAAGTGAATGACTGCGCGTGTGAATGATATCTGGGCTGGAAACTTGTAATACTTGTAGGGCCTTTTTGCTTGTATGTGTAGCAGGCCGGTATTTAATAATTGATTATAGCATCTAATTAGACTATTGATTATAGATAGCATCTAATTAGTGCCATTCAATCATTGGCTGCAACAAAAAATTTTAGAATGTGCAATTCATTAAAAATAATAAATCACTGCTAGGCTGCTAGCTAATAAATCCGTTCAATGAATTTTACTCATAAAACAGCCAAATTATCCTAAGTTAATATCCTAAAATCCGGTTTCAGCTGTCTAGGTGTCACAACCCCAAGTATACTGGGTGAATCCTTTTTTTTCAGCACAGGTGTTTTGCGGTCTTCCTTTGCTTTAAACCATTCAACCAGCTCATGCGTTTGACTGTTGACAATTCTTATCTGTTTCCTGCTGTCATTCATTTCCGGTTTCAATCAAAGTATGGTACACAAAAAAATATATCTACTAATATATATGTATCCACTGACCCACTAAAGTATATGTTTCTGTAGGATAGTTACAGTTATATATTATATATATAATATATGTATTATATTTATTTATAATTTTTATATTATATTTATAGTTAAATAATATATAATATAATAAATAATATATAATATAATGTAATATAATATATTAATAATATAAAATATACTAATCGTTGCATGTATATTTTCTTTTTAAAGTTTTTGTTTATATGTATTAATCATAATATATATTTCTTATTTTTTGTTTACAACTTATATTCGTCATTCTCCATTGTGTTCTACTGTATGCTTTCGTTTGTGCATTTAAGTAGAGCGACACTCACGGTTGAGGAACCCACACCAACTAGAGAAATACTTCTACCTTTTACAGAGAATTTCCACCTTCGTGTCTAGGAAGGAATCTTACTATCGATTTGGAATGTCCCGAGCAACAATCGAAGAGGATGATCGTCCCTTCCACGTTGGACATGGTAGCGATGAGGCCAATTTCAACATTCCTGCCTTGCCAACCGACGTGATTTTGAAGATTTTTCTTCGTTCTGATGCAAAAACGATTGGAAGGGGGAGGTGTATGTCGCGCGATTGGTACGACAGATTGAACCGGGCGAATAACATGGTGACTTGCTTCAAATCGGTTGGTGGGAATGCGGTGGTTCTTCACTTGGACAACCCCCTGAGAGATGCTGATTGTGGGAGGCTTTCCATGTTTGTCTTTGAAACTCATGTAGCCATTCCGGTTGCGGCTCCTCTGGAATGGACATGGTTTTCCCTGGTGGGAACAGACTCCAGCAAGGTATGTGCAAGATTCTCAACAGACAGCCGTTCGAGTTCATTGATCACTTGGGATCCGTTGGGTTCTTGGAGGTCTGTTATTCCTGATCCCGGGTCTGACGGTTACCACTATAATCACCGTGACAACTGCTCTGCTTATGCCTTTCTCAGCATGGTGGGTTGTGATGCTTATAAGATTCTCAGTCTGACAAAGCATAATCTGGCAAGTCCTGGATACGACGTGCAGATGTATCTCTTGACAACCGGTCGGTGGAGTAGCGCTAACCGGACCTCGCCAATGATCGATAGACTAAGCAGTGGGTATGCCGTGGTCAGCAGCTGGGTTTTTTGGGTCAACTGTGAAGGTAGATTCACGAAGACACCGATCTCCGTGGTTCGATTTGCAACTATGGACTCTGCGTGGGATGAGATAGAGATAGGCGCAGGCGCATGTGTGGATCATCCCACCTTGATTGCTCACGATGATTATGTGGATTTGGAAACATATGAGCGGTCTGCTTTGAGATTTGGAGTGCATGTCATGACCATCAACCTTAGCCATGTTGGCCCAATGGCGTGGGGGAGACATCTCTTTATTGGGGTCGCAAACATGACGGAAACACCCTCTCTGAAGATAGGCCGCGATCTCCTCGGGATCAGCCACTGTGTCTGCGGGTTCGACGGTGCTGCGGCGTCGCTTGATGAGGTTGTTTCGGTTGCCCAATTCCGCTCCATTGGTTTGAACGACGGAGTTGTGAAGTTTATTGGAAGCATTACATGGCCGGAAGTTGTTTTCATCAGGGTGTGCATGGGGTTTTCAATATAAGTCTGACTATTGCTGATTATCGTGTTGTTCTTTTACGCGTTGTGTTTTCCTCTTTGGTTCCGTTAGTTTTTTGTATGCACTTGCTGAACAAGTTGGTGGTTTGCCAACTGTAGTATTTAGTTTTGGCACCCGAGTTTAGTGCATCATTTTACGGGGGCTCATGGGTTTGATATGATTTAGTACTTTTGTTTCCATGTATCTTGATCTATCGATGTTTCATGTCTTATTTATCTTTTATAATCCCCGTTTTTTATTCCCTGGTTATCATGTAACGTGTTGGGTATTGTTTATTGGTGATGCTACACCTGGATTTGATGGTTATGATAATGGTTGGTTTGGCCAAGTACATTGTGTTGCGGTTACTTTTCCTCTCTTTGCAACATATCGTAACTTAGTCACAGCCTGCCTGTTCCGTTGGGCTGCCGTTTTCAACCCGCCATTTCAATCCAAATGCATCAATAGATGCATCATGATTCTTTTAGGCATAACCGGCCTTTTGTCCTCAGATGGGCCCAATCTATTGCATTTGAAACTGTGGTTTAAGTTAGCATTGGCCCACACATAAGACATGACATAACCCTACTGCAACAACCCCCCGTTCATATCATATCCGCTTGAAACCCTTGTCTCGGCCGTCGCTCACGGCTAACAGCTTGGCACAGCAATGCCTCTCTGAGATCGGACCGCCGAACTGTCTTTTCGCTGTTATTGTGGCTCTTGCTCCTCACCGTGGCCAAGACACTTTCATTTTGCATTTAACCTCGGTAATTCCTGATTCATCCCTTCAATTGTTAGTTTCTTTTTTATTTTTTATTTTTTCCAATGTTCTCACAAATTTAACCCCCTCCGACAGTTTTGATGCTATGCTGTGTTTGTGTTTTTCAAGATCTGGTATTTTCCAACAACATGCATGGAAAAATCTTTTGTTCCAACTAATGCCAGACTATCCCATTTGTTGATTCTGACTAATTTCATTGACCGCATCTGTTAATACCATTCACTTTTGAGCAACCTCTTCTGCGCTGCAGCTCTGACTTTTGTGTGGCAATGCTAACTTAATGAACTTCGAGGATATGAGCTTTCCTGGCGCTGCTTTCCTTGACTGTGGCCTTCTCACTGCGCAGGTTATTAGTCAACTGTGCTTTTTGCCTATAATGATCATAGTTATAATAATACCATCAAATATTATTCATAATAGTTAATCACAGGTTATCCTTTTCTTGCAGTAAGGATTAGGGTGATGCAATTATTAATTACAGGCTTATTTTAATATTTTCTTCATCGTATCATTTTAAATAGCCAAATATGGCATTTGGCATATTAAAGAATCGTTAAATTGACATTTGTCAACTAACTCATCAAACACAACAATGATTTCTATGGATTTATTAGTTCAGTCTCTGTATGTAGTTATATCTTTATTTTACAATTACAAATCCACCGTGACTGTGATTCCGGGGAAAAAACATAGATAACCACTTTTTATTGAGTCAATATAGATTAAGATCCATTTTTTCTTAAATAACACAATTTGTTATTGTCTATTAAATTAAAAATCCTAAATTAAGATTTAAGATTTAGATTTTAGATATACAACATAGTTTAAAAAAAAATTATTCGTTTTTTAAATTAAAAAATTTTAACAGATTTTTAACAAACACAATATGAATTTTGGTAATATTTTTTTAAATGTTGATCAAACTTGCATAGGGACGGTAATTATAGAATGATAGTATGCGCTAAAAGAAAGAGAGATGTATGTGGTGAATTCATGTGTTCTCTGTTTTGATTTTCTCTTCTAAGTTTTTAAAGATCTTCTTAGCCCATATAAAGTTTTACATGTCTTGTTGTTGCAGTGCGTCTTTTTTTATTGGGACAAAGGCAATGTGTGCTTTGGCAAGAGATCGAAGCACAGTTTGGGCTTCTACTCATCAACCATGCAGTGAAGTGTTTGAACTCATGGATCCGTTGTACTCGCTCGAAGGTGGCAGTGCTATTTATTGTCGCCAAGCTTCTGAGGCATATGAGGTACCAGTCTACCAATCTATTCACTTTTGTGCACGTCATAATCTTGCCTATTGCAACATGTCAGTTTTATTGTTTCTGAGATTGTGTTCTGATCAGTCTATATTTTATACAATCATGCTTTTATATAACTAAATGTTCCTTTATCCAATGCATAATCTAGGTGCACTGTTGATGATCCCTACTAATCTAATTTAGGTTGCATATCTTTACCTATTTAACAATCTGATTTGGTTTGAATACATTTAGCTTATTGGGCCATGACTTGCTATTTGCTGAATTCCCCCAATAAGCTAACATTGGCAATGTAACTTTTGCTATTCAGATTTGGTGCTGATCATTAAACTGGTTAACAACCGAGTAGATGCAATCAACCAATGCCTCTACGCGTCCTCCAATTTATTTTTGGCTGCCAAGTATATTCTTTTGCTCCTGATAATTTTTGTCTCCCAAATTTATTCACTTGCTATTTACTTCTATGCTTATCTGTTAGCCCAGCATTTTCATTGCAAATACATTTACATATACATCAACGCTTTTGAAATCTGACACAGCGCTCATTTTTTGACTATGACGCCCCCGTACCTTTTTTGCTTGGTTCCAATACATCTCTCCATGTATGATACATCTCATCTTGCTTCCGTTTCAATATGCTTGGTGATTCAATGCAATTAATTAGTTTAGGTCTATTCTATTCTTTCCTATCCATCCTGTTCAACCCTGCGAATCTCTCGTGACAAGACAGATTCCTACCTGGAGTTAATGAACTTCATTTTCCATACTTGATTCAACACTTACTGTGAATTACATTTAATGATACTTTATCTTCTTTTAGTCATACTTATGTCAGGTGTAATTAAACTAAGTTATTATGAATGCTATTTTTAGTCTTCAGACTACTTGGTTGCTGACTAATCTCATTTCATGATCTGTATTGAGTACCTGTTTCTTATTAATTTTCGTCGCGCTATACTCCAAAGGCGGGAACGTTTTCTCCTTCAAAATTTTTAACTTTGTCTCATTCCTGCGTATAAAGTGCTCCCAATATTGCCCGTAATTAATTCTGAACCGTCGACATATATTATTTGGGTTTTTATTAACTATGCTTCAGGGGGCCCAAAGTTTTTTAATGAACACTGCTTGCTTGCTTTGATTATTGAACAACTGCGCCCTAATTTTTTGGTTTCCTAGCATTGTTAACATCTAAATAACTTTGGTCTCTCCTTTTATTCGGTTAATTAGTCATACTACCTTTTGCTTAAGTGTTGAATTTAACTTACGCAGTTTGTTATCATGAAAAAACTCATATTTGTTATCATGAAAAACTCATAGTGATCACATCTGTCATACCCACCTCACTCAAGGATTGCTTTAGTCATTAATTCTTCAATTTTTTATTTATGCCAATCCTTTCCTTTAGTATAGCTAATCCAATCTCTCCTTCCGTATCCGGGCCTGGTGGCCCAAATAACACACCTGCCCACGTCTACGGATCCCATGTATCTTATAACAATAACAATACCATCAATTATGACACCATCTCCTCACCTCACTAGGTTTCTTCCGTTGTTAGATATAATAATTTAATTTAATTTAATTAATTATTTAATTGTCAATTTTTTTTGTTCCAAAACTTTAGTCGAAGAAATTTTTCTTTTTTTTTATTTCTCATCTTTTGGCCAATTTCAACAATTATTATTGCTTTGGTCATTTATAATTATAATTTATCTCTCTATCTTTGATCAACTGCATCAACGATTATCATTACTATTTTTTATATTATTAGTATTTTTTTTTGTTACCCTCACACCTATCTAGGCACTGCTTACTATATATTATATTACTTACTTTGTAAATACAAGAATAGATAGATAAATAGATAACAGATAAATAGATATAAATAGATAGATATATAGATATAAATACATAATATAAAGATATGAAATATGACTAACTTAATATAAATATTTGAATAGGCCATTCAGAACCCCACTTATATGCATGAGCGTTTCTCACACACACACACACACACACACACAAGATTCCGCTGTTTTCCCCAACGTTGTTTTTGTTTTTAGCGATGCGGTCATTCTCTGAAATGTTCCAAAAGTTTATTTACAGCTTGGTGGACCATGGGTGAGTCACCAATATATATGTTGCTTTCTATTTATGTTCACACGCACAAGCCTATGCGTTCCTTTTATAGCGATTTCTATTTACAAGCTAAGGCAAAATGAGCTCTTGCTGTCCGTACATAGCATCTGACACTTTTGCTCTTTTTTGTGAAGTATGTGCCTTTGGCCAACGGCTGACTCCGGTGAAAATGGTGATCCCAACCCTAATTTTTCGGTGATCCCAACCCTGATTTTTATAGGCTTCTTTTCCTTGCATTGGATCCCGTGGCCGTACGTTTCCTTTTGCCTCGATACCTCTATTATTCATATTTTCATAAAACATATATTTGTTTTTTGCTATCTATTTCATATACTGTAACTGTAATATGAAGATAATCAACTGAAGCGTGATCTTTTGTGGTTGTCAAATTCGTAACCTTTTTTTCCTTTGGCTGAATGCCCGCATGCCATATATTCCCCCAATCTTTTAATCTATATCCTACATTTATAATGAAATTTATCAATATTTATAGCACATTATTTACATGATATATATATTGTCCATATACATGAGTTGAAAAGTTCTTGATAATAGAAATATTTAACATATTTAATATATTTAATATATTATGTCCATATACATAGGTTGAAAAGTTCTGGATAATAGAAATATATATTTACATATTTGTATATTTATATTTATTTATATTTTATATATGGAGATACTGCCAGAAACCAAAGAGCTCTTCATGCATGTATGTATACTTAGCTATTCTAATTTCCTTCTTATGTCAAGGTCTGTG
>NC_029778.3:49019280-49020983 GCF_000817695.3 Arachis duranensis
TAATGATGACGAGGTGTGTCTTTGATAACTATATATATATATATAGTTATATATATATATATATACACACACACACACCGACTTTTTCTGAGTTTGTCTATGCTCTCTCCATATCTTTTTCAGAGACGAGTTCCGGTCCCCGGTCCTTTTTTTCGCGCTTTTCGTCATGAACTTGGTGATTTCACGATGTTTAAGGACAACCATGGTAATGAGTTTCGCGTCATGTTAGACAAGGTTGGTAACAATGCTTTTTTTTCCGAGGGCTTTCGTTCCATGGTTGCCGCGTACAACATAAGGCATGGGGCTTGGTTGCGCGCCTACTATGAAGGTGACAGCACTCTATGCACGTCCATAAGGAACCTTGATGGATCCCGCATTGTGTACCCAAAGCCATGTTCTCGGAGCAGCTTTGCTGCTCCAGCAAGCAGTGGTGTTAATCATCATCGAACCCGAGTCGTTTCTCGTGATGTGATGCATACCGGCGACGTTATAGCTCCATTTTCCATTGAATACACTCCCCCGACTTCTCCTGTTTGTAACAACGCCTTCGGCAGCCCGTTGATCTCAACCAATAGCCTCGGCTGTCCTGTGTATGTTGCCTCGACTACGTCACACGCGAGTCCCGTGGGCCGTGTTGATCTTGGTTCGCAGATCCGATCACTTAGTCCGACACATGCAGGAGGTAACGACCAACTTATTTTAATATTATCCAACCGTGTTAAGAAAATTCTCTCACTCCCACAAATATTTTTCTTCCTCACTCAGTTCAATGGGTATCTAAGCACTAGAATAATCTGACCATGTTTTTAGTTGCAGATGCTGCCAGTTTCTCCGAGTGGATTCGTCGTTAGATTTGTTCTCGACCTTTCCTTCTGACCCATGATTCTCCTACCATATCTAATGCATGTTCCAAATTTAGTCTCGACCCCTCGCCTTTTCTTCAGTTGTAGTTTGGGAGTTCCTCTAGCCTCTTTTGTTTCTTTTCCTTTGTTAATTCACTATCGGGCGTGTGTGCCACTGTTTTTTTAAACCTTTACAGTTTGAGAAAGGCTCATATGTAACTATGCTTGGTGTTTTATAATTTCTTATATATATATATATATATGTATGTATCTTACCGACCTAATATATATTATACGATAATGCTATAATATTATATATTATATGTTATATTATTATATTATTTGTTATTATCATGCAATCTGCCACATGAATTAGTTGCGTATTAGTTTCGTCCCCACCGTGTTTTCATCGACGGTCGGCATGCTGATAAATATCCAAGTATATGCATGGATAAGAATTGTAATATACATCATTGTATAAATCATAGCAATTGTAGATTGTAGATATCTGTTTAATTATGTAAACAATGTACCCTCCTGATTTCGTTGTTAATTCTATGTAGGTGAGATACATTGATTGATATTCATTGATAATTGATATCTGAATTCTTAATTGATAAATTCATAAATCAAAATTTCATAATTTATACATTATTATACCTTATAATAGAATCACCGCATATACATTCTACGTTATTCTATTAGCATTATATTATTATTATACTATCAAGTCATATATATCTTATTTGTCTTTATTGTCTATGTTTTATAATCATTATACATTTTCTAATACCTTCTTCTTATATACTATATACTATACTATATACTATATACTATACTATATACTATATATACTATATA
>NC_029778.3:49021089-49029509 GCF_000817695.3 Arachis duranensis
ATATATATTATTTTTGTGTTATTTGTATATATGCATATTTAACACTACATTCGATGCACGGTTCTGGTCTGTTCGGCCGTTTAATTAATTTTGTTAGAGCTAGAAACCCTAACAGCTGCTTCTATTCAATAATTCCATCTACTTCTTTGACTTTGACGTTGTTCTCTCCTATTCCCTTAAATAAAAAAAGAGCATTGTCTACTTCTTTCTCGCTTCAATTTTGCTTATTCATCTTTTGCCGTTCAATCTCATTTGCTCGCATGGTGGTTTCTTTCTAACAAAAGGTAAATTGCTAATCTTTTCTTCTGCATTTTCAATAACTTTTTCGTGGTTAATGCTTATCATCGGCCAAAAAAGCTAATTTTGATTTCTTCCCGGTCCTTTTCCGTTCATTTGCCCACGAGATTGGAGCTCCTTTCGGTTAATTTTCTTCCGCAACCTCCCACAAGTGTCTTCTCCGTCTGGCTGGGTCACTCTTGATTGCCTGTTTCACACTGGGTACATTGGAAACCTGACCTTTGCTTTTCAAGAACTCAATCGTTCATTTCCTGTGTTGTTCGTGACTTCCTCTATTTACCTGGCTAATAGGGTGACTTCTCCTTTTGCTTCTGCTCGTTATATGCATCAGGAACATGTCTAACTTATTCCTCTCAGTAGTTGCACGCAGATGCATTTTTTTTGTTTGGACTCCTGCTTGGTGCGTCTCTTTCTTCCGTCCCTTAAGCGTATCATTCAGAATTTATATATGATTGAATTAAAAAATCATTGTAGTAACCATAAATTTTGCTTCCAGGCCACGGTTGCTCTTCCCCGAACTTTTTACCGTGAATTTCGTTCTGAACTGCCAGATGAGGTTAGGTTTGTCGATTCCTCTGGCCGTTGGTTTACCATCCTGCTCCACAAGACTCCTGCTCTTTGCCTGATAGTGGTGGGGTTTCCATAATTAATTAATGCCTTTACCATTAAGGGAAGATGCTAGTTCTTTATGGCCTACCTGGGTGATGCTGAGTTCCTTATGTTCCATGTGCTAGAGGTGAATGCACCCCTCCCAGCTGCTGGGGTTTCACCCATGTATCCTTTAGCCGTACATGAACTATTAGGGAATGCTTATGGCAATCTTGCTGCTTATTTTGTGCCCGCTTTGTCTCAGGATGAGGATTTCTTGCTACCACATTCAATCCACTATAATTTGCCATCAGTAATATATCCCATGGGTGATACATACACCATCCAATTTGCCTCCACCATACAAAATCTGCCCATGCTTTCGTTGCTTCCCGATATTTATTTTACTTTTGCTACTGATTATGAAGCCAAACCCCTTGACTATCGCGCCTTTGCTTCAATGCTTGGCCATTACTGAAATTTCTGCCCCGGAGCACTTCACAGCATGCTCCCAAACCGTGAAGCTATTGTTGTCGACAAACTGATTTCAAAATACCAAGCTGCGGAGTATATTTTGGTAAGGATTTATTCAGCCCTTCGATGCGTCCGTGTTTGGTTGATGTGGGCTTTTTGTCCTAAATGTCTACATGTACGAAGTAACAGCATTTAACTCACTTTGAGACAATTTTCTCTCATTTGTTTTGTAGACCCTTCCTATCAGTTTTGTTCAAAGGGCCTTTGGGATTAAACCTGATCAAGTCGACGTTGTCGATGATGCTGGTGTGTGTTACAAGGTCCACGTTCGCTCGAAGCCAAGTCGGCCTCGAGAGTGCTATTTCGCTAAGGGGTGGAGGCCTTTTAGTCAGCACCACATGCTGCGTACTGGAAGCGCCATTAGGCTAATGGTTTATTCCTTTAAGAACTGGCGTGTGCATTGTCATGTCCTATGTATTTGATGCCTTGTTCCCTGAAGCCGAAAACTGTGCTCCCACCATCAAATATCGAACTTGGTGTTTCATCAATGTGCAATATGCATTTTATTATGTGCTATGGGTTAACCCATTAAATTAGCATACTTAAGATTTACTATCCATATTGATAAGATAAATTTAATCACATTTAGTCAGAAGTTCTTTCGTTCTTGAATACAAACACTTGGACAATGCTGCCTATGTAATTGAATAGGATTCTGCTGCGTGACTGATGACAAACATTTTATTTTTTTATCCCCTTTCATATAATAGCCACTGTATTATACTTTATTATAGGATTTAGGACCGCACTGTCGCACCCTATGGGTTTATCGGAGATGACTCCCCGTGATGGTTTGGGAAAAATTAGTTCTCTGATACTTCTGACAACTTTTCATTCCTTTTAAGTAATGTTATATCCATCTTGCATTAAAGAACTTTTCTCACTCTTTAAATCACCCATTAACCAAAGGTTTAGTCTTTTTATATTAAACTTTGCCTTCAAAAAACCATTTAACCAGTTAGTTTTTAATTCATTTGGTTCCATTATTTTACACCATTAAATAGTTGTTTTTGTATTTTCATATTACAAAACCTTTTACTAATATGTCTATTATTTAGTTTATACTTAGAAATTTTTTTGTTTTTTCAATAATGGTTTTTTTTGGGTGGTCTGTATGCATTATTCTTACATGACATAAAAAAGCCTTCATGCTTCTTTCTTCCCATAACAATGCCTATACATTAATTCTTCTACACATTATCAGGGGTCAGATCTCTTTATTGTAGTGTTATAATGACGTTTATGGATATTATCGAATTAGTTGTATAATGGTTAAAAAAATACCCCCACATCTTCGCTATGTTGCAATTGATCCAATTTTTTTCTCCGTGTGAATCTATCCACGCGTTATTGTCATTGCTGTTAACTTCCCCTGTTGACACATGAGCAGCCATTTTTGACTAACTGAATAAGTTTTCATCCATTCCTCCCTTTAACCTAAAACGGTCAAATTCTTTTAACATGTTACCTTTGCTCTCTATGGATCAATTCTTTTCCTCTGTGGCGTGCTCAGTTCAATTAAAAGCATCAAACACGAGCTTTGATTATTCGGTTGGGTAACGCCTTTCCCGCAAGCTATTCAGCCCCAAACTTATTTATAGGTAATTTGTTATATAGTATTTATTATTAGTCAATTATTTAGCTTTTTATTTATTTCGTTTCCTAATTAATTAGTATTTACTCTATTATTTAATCACCTTTTTCCTGGATTTAATACTTAAGTAAATCTTCAAGTAAATCTTCATTTGGCATTTAATTAGTAATTAGATATTAGTTATATTTGTTATTGCTATACTAATACTTGTGGTCATAGTTCTAATAACACGAATATTATAATAACAATTGTATAATAACACTGATATTATAATATTATTATCACAACCGTCTAATATAATATAAAATATGTAATATGTAATATAGTTAATATGATTTAATGAGTTAAGATTGTATAATGGTTCCACATTTCACGTTGTATAATACTATACTATACTATACTATAATACTATAAAACTATAACACTATAACACTATATTATACTATACTATTGTTATATTATATTATTATTATTATTGTATAGTTGTATAATTGTATAAACTATATACTATAATACTTTACTATAATAGTATAGTATAATAATTCTATAATTCTATAACTGTATAATAATATTATATTTGACACATACTAAATAATGTTTATTTTTTACTTTTTTTAAATTCTTTAAATCTTTTAATTTTTACATCTATAATCTTTAAATCTTAAAAATAAAGTCTTAAACTGTTTAATTGCTCGGCCGAATTAGTATGCTACCTTTCAAGATGTATATCGAGTAAGGGTTCCAGTTTTTACAATAGTGGTCTATTTCGTCGTCTCTGTAAATTTATTTATTATTTATTCTTTATTAATTTCATTTTATTTTCAATTTAAAGTAAACTGTTGTCTAACCAGCGTCAGACGATGCCGACCGCAGACGATGCCGACCGCAGTCTCGTTTCCAGTTTGCTAAATTGCAATTGGTCAATGCTGGGACCTGGTGCTCTATAAAGCCTTCTCTTCTTTCCAACATCCTTGCACACTGAGTTTATCTGCATTTTTAATACTGGTTCGTTCTAAGACGTCCTTATCTCATGTGACATATGTTTATTGTGATTGATATTGTTATTGCTACTGCTACATGCACATGCGTTCAAGTTTTTCCTTTACTTCCTTAGATTTAATCATACATGCATCACATATCACATATTTATTCCATTCATTATTTGCACTGTGATCTATTTTTTTTGTTTTCCATGCCATTCTGCCGCCATTTTCACTATATTGGTTTCTATTACTTTGACTTTCATCGTGCCACATTCGTTGCAAGTTGATCTTTTTGTAATACCCAAGTAATGCACACTCCGTGACATCTCCTGAGTGTTTATGTGTTTATTCCCAATTTCTACATCGACCGTTTCCTTTTTTGGCATGTGATAGTTAGAAACATGGGCTACACTGTTGTTATTGTTGGGTTATGGACATGGTGTTGTGATCTTTACATGTCCTTTGCTATGGCACAACACGTGTTTAATAGATTTTCATTGGTGGCTTTGGTGGAACCCCCACTCATTAATGTTAAAAACATTAGTGTATGTTATATACTTAACACACTTTATTGGTTTTATACTTATAAATATTTTTGCTTTTTGTACTTCCGTCTCAGTTGATGGTGATTTCTTCCTTTGTATTTGTTTCTCCTCATGTTTACTTTTTTAATCAGCATCTACAATTCTCTGCAGTTACTCAGCTGCTGGACTCATATTTTCTTCTTGTGCTTCTTCGAGACCCAAATCCAATCCACCAAATGGATCAGAAATTTGATTCTGTGAAAGACCTTTCTCTCATTTCAAAGAAGAACTGGTGCATTAAAGTAAAAATTTTGAGGATGTGGAAGGTTCCGTCATATGAAAAGAGCTACTCGCAACCTTCAATGGAGTTGGTTGTCATTGACAAAGATGTAGGTTCCTGCCTTTTGTTGAGTCATGTATGGTATTCCTTTCAGAAGTTTCTCATCTCCCTGATATCATTGATCTCATTATTGTTTAATTGCACCGTTGTCAGGGAACTCAGATCCATTTTTTCATCCGGTCTGTCCATTATCGACTTTTTGAACCTATCCTTGAGGAGGGAAAGGTGTTTGTTGTGGGCAACTTCGCAATGGACTCAAACACACAGAAATACAGACCTACCAAGCATAGCATGCGGATCATATTTAAGAGGGACACATTGGTGTCTGGTGCTGATGACATGGATATTCCAATTGAGTCATTTGATTTCGTGGCAACCAAGGAAATCTTATCATCCGTTAAGGATGACTTATATCTTATTGGTATGCACTTTGATGTTGTCATTGTGCCACTCACATCTACATCATTTACCTAGCATAACATCTTTTTGCCCTTGCTAACTGTCTGCTTACTCCTTGAGTAGATTTTGTTGGTCTACTGTCCACAAAGAGTGAGTTGATTCCTTTTGAATATAGGAATCGGAAGTCACATTACATGAAAATCGAGCTTGATGATCTAAGGTAAGTATTTTCATCTCATACCTTGCCCACGTTGCATTTGAAACTTTCCTCAAATTGTGTTATCTAATGATCATCATTGTGCTATGTAAAACCCGATAAAAAAATGCGTGTGCACCCAAAAGTGGCAGTGAGAAACTTTCATGCACCTTGTGGGAAAATTATGCCTCTGAATTGATAACTCTTCTTGATGCGAACAAGGCCACTGAATTTATAATTGTGCTCCAATTTGCCAAGATGAAGTTCTACAATGGTATATTTAACAGTGCCCCACTATATACGAACCTCTTTATATCTAACCATCTATTTATCTAATCAGATTTCATTTTATTTTCAGGTGTTATGACTATAACCAACACAAACTACACCACAAGGCTCATGGTTAATGCTGATCTTGAAGTGGTTAAGAAATTCCGTCAAAAGTTCGTTTCTTTAACAAAGCCTTTATTTATTTGTTCCCCACCTTTTTTGTTTCCCAATCAACTTTTACTGTTCCTGTATTGTTTGTGACATGGTAATGTTGTTAATTTGATTGATGCTAGGCTGATTCGACTTGGTAGCAAGCACAGCACCAGCGTTGAAGTTATTGGCCGGGTAGTGAGGCATTCTCCATCTGAAGATTTTCTCAGCCTTACCCCTTATGCTACCATACATCAAATAAAGGAAACTCTTGAGGTGTGTTCATTGGGTGCTTTGAACTCGATGGCTTTTTTGCGACACCAACTTAAATACATTCATTTTGGTTACCATCATGAAACAATTAAATACATGACTCCTTTTTTTAGTGTGATACACCGCTCATTTCATTGTGACTATTTTCTGCTCCCAGAAATCAACCTTTGTCACATGTGGAACGGTAATTGACATTGACAGGGATCATGCATGGTGGTACAAGGCTTGCAGGCAATGCACCCAGGGACTGGAAGCACTTACTAACCAATTTTATTGTGCAAAGTGCGATGTTTACTCTACAATTTTTGCCCCCAGGTTTGTATCCCCTCATGTGGGGTTGGTTTATTCTTGTGTTAATTCATTAAATTCACAAACATTAGCCTTTCTTTTTCTTGTCGGTTGGATGTGTTTCTTAAATTTGGGGTTTGTTCCATCTAACAGCCCGGTTGCACTTACGTGTTTGTTGTTGAATATGGACTGACTATTTGCTGGCGCATTAACATGCCCCTCTTTTTTTTTTGTTGCTCTGTAAATGCGGATAAAGGTTCTGCATTCAGGTTTGTGTTGGTGATGAGTCAGATACCGCAACTTTTGTTCTATTTGAGAATTGTGCGTCAAAGTTCTTAGGTCTAACTGCCGCTGAGATCCGCACCAGACTGCTTGCTAGGGTTATTTATTCTTACTTCGTTTGCTCTTGCTATGATATTTTGTGATATTTTAAGCTGCCAACTTACTGGCTTCTTCTGTTCAACAACCAGGGATATGGAAGAGACCATTTCCCAAATGAGCTTAATACACTGATTGGGAGGACACTTCTGTTCAAGCTTACTGTTAGGCATGATAGCTTAAATAAATTTCAGCAGTGCGTGATTACCGTTTCAAGGATATGTTCTGACCCAGACATTATCTCCTCACTTGCTTTAGAAAAGAACATTAAATTGGTGTGTGTCGTTGAGTGCTCCACAGAGGACTTTCAATTACCATTGCTTATTCAAATGTTGTTGCTTTTTGTATTCCTTAACACTTTACAATCTCAATATCATATGTTCTAGGATGCACTGCAGAAATTGACCACGGATGCGGTTGTTTGAAGCAATGACTTGGTTGGGTCTGAGAGCATACTCGGCGTCCCTGGATCCACCACCACTCCGAGTCCCAATTCTGATGCAGTTTCTGGTCACGGGGCTGCCCACGTGGTTACACATACTCCTGTTAAGCGGGTTTGCATTAGATCCGGTGGCGACTTCTCATCCCGTGCCACACCCTCTGCCTCCAAGAGTCTCCTCCCTGCCTTTGAGAGCTGCGTCCCAGGGAATGTCACCAACCCTGATGCAGGGGACATATGAGGCCCTCATCCTTCCATACCAGAGCGTCTAAAATAAAAACAGCAAAACCCCAGCTGCTTAGCGTTTAATAAACCGCTCTGACTCTTTCGTTATATCAACATGATAACAACTTAATTTACGTTGTAACTGATGCATTCCATTTTTTTCCACCCTCACACTAGCAATGTGACTCAGACGTTGACATGCTGATCCATTGTAACGTTGTCATCATTGTGGTTTACTTTGGTCGATCATGGTGTTATATATAATGGCAGCTCTCGGCAGGGTTTCTCGCCTCGTCCCATGATTGCTGCCGCGCTTTTCCGCTTCCTTTGGTTTATCAGTTGTTTTTATGCTTCCATTAGAATTTGTAATGCCATTCATGTTTCATGTCACTACTTTGCTTGGTAATTGGTGCACGAAATTGCAATCACACTTTGCAATCCCGCACAACTAACCAGCAAGTGCACTGGGTCGTCCAAGTAATACCTTACGTGAGTAAGGGTCGATCCCACGGAGATTGTCGGCTTGAAGCAAGCTATGGTTATCTTGTAAATCTTAGTCAGGATATCAGAAATTATCAGGATTGATTGTGAAAAGCAAAAGAACATGAAATAAGTACTTGTTTTGCAGTAATGGGGAATAGGTTGAGGTTTTGGAGATGCTCTATCTTCTGAATATCTGCTTTCCTACTGTCTTCTTCTTCAAGCACGCAAGGCTCCTTCCATGGCAAGCTGTATGCAAGGGTTTCACCGTTGTCAGTGGCTACCTCCCATCCTCTCAGTGGAAATGTTCAACGCACCCTGTCACGGCACGGCTATCCATCTGTCGGTTATCAATCAGGCCGGAATAGAATCCAGTGATTCTTTTACGTCTGTCACTAACACCCCGCCTTCAGGAGTTTGAAGCTCATCACAGTCATTCAATCATTGAATCCTACTCAGAAT
>NC_029778.3:49029702-49029993 GCF_000817695.3 Arachis duranensis
TAGAGACTAATTCTGGAGTTAAACGCCAGCTTTCATGCCAGTTTGGGCGTTTAACTCCAAGTTTTATGCCAGTTCCAGCGTTAAACGTTGGAAATTTTGAGGCTGATTTGCCACGCCAGTTTGGGCCATCAAATCGCGGGCAAAGTATGGACTATTATACATTGCTGGAAAGCCCAGGATGTCTACTTTCCAACGCCGTTGAGAGCGCGCCAATTGGGCTTCTGTAGCTCCAGAAAATCCACTTCGAGTGCAGGGAGGTCAGAATCCAACAGCATCTGCAGTCCTTTTCAG
>NC_029778.3:49030174-49032970 GCF_000817695.3 Arachis duranensis
ACTAAAAACTAACTAGATCATACTAAAAACATACTAAAAACAATGCCAAAAAGCGTATAAATTATCCGGTCATCACAACACCAAACTTAAATTGTTGCTTGTCCCCAAGCAACTGAAAATCAAAGTAGGATAAAAAGAAGAGAATATACTATAGACTCCAAAATATCAAGGAAACTTAGCTCCAATTAGATGAGCGGGACTAGTAGCTTTTTGCTTCCGAACAGTTTTGGCATCTCACTCTATCCTTTGAAGTTCATAATGATTGGCATCTATAAGAACTCAGAACTCAGATAGTGTTATTGATTCTCCTAGTTAAGTATAATGATTCTTGAACATAGCTATGTCATGAGTCTTGGCTGTGGCCCAAAGCACTCTGTCATCCAATATTACCACCAGATACATACATGCCACAGACACGTACTTGGGTGAACCTTTTCAGATTGTGACCCAGCTTTGCTAGAGTCCCCAATTAGAGGTGTCCAGGGTTCTTAAGCACACTCTTTTTGCCTTGGATCACAACTTTATTTCTTTCTTTTTCTTTCTTTCTTTTTTTTTTTGATTTTTTTTTTGAATTCACTGCTTTTTCTTGCTTCAAGAATCAATTTGATGATTTTTCAGATCCTCAATAACAGTTCTCTTTTTCCATCATTCTTTCAAGAGCCAACAATTTTAACATTCTCAAAACAACAAATTCAAAAGACATATGCACTGTTCAAGCATTCATTCGGAAAAACAAAAATTATTGTCACCACACCAAACTAATTCAACTAGTTTCAAGGATAAATTCGAAATCCTGTACTTCTTGTTCTTTTGTGATTAAAGCATTTTTCATTTAAGAGAGGTGATGGATTCATAGGACATTCATAGCTTCAAGACATGAATTTTAAATTTTATTAATTATGAATTAAGAACAAGACTCAAAAATAGATATAAGATGAGACTAGAGAAAAAAAATAGAAAACAAATCTCTTAAATAGGCTCCTAATGATAGAGGTTTTCACAGAGTTAGGACTCAACAACCTTGATTTTGAGAAGTGGATGCTCCCTCAATTTGGGGGAGGAATTTTTGGCGTTTCAACTCTTGGAGTTCACACCCCTGCTTCTCTTGTTCCTTCAGCAATTTGCAGAGCATGCAGTTCTGATTCTGCTGTTCTTCCTTAAGTTGCTCCATAGTCTCTTGCAACTTGTTGATAGATGCTTCTAGGCTGGCCCAGTAGCCAATTTTAGGGAATTCAGGGAGGAACTCCTGGGCCCTCCTTTTGATAGAGTTGTCTTGCATTTGTCCTTCCATTGACTTCTTGGTGATTGGATGTTCAATGGGTATGAATTCATCTACTCCCATCTTTACCCCAGCCTCTTTACAGAGCAAGGAGATCAAGCTTGGGTAAGCCAGTTTGGCTTCAGTAGAATTTTTATTTGCAATTGTGTAGATCTCACAAGCAATCACATGATGAACCTCCACTTCCTTTCCAAGCATAATGCAATGAATCATCACTGCTCTCTTGATAGTGACCTCAGAACGGTTACTAGTGGGCAGTATGGAACGCCCAATAAAGTCTAGCCAACCTCTTGCAATTGGTTTGAGGTCTCCCCTCTTGAGTTGGTTTGGGACACCCTTTGAATTGGTTATCCACTTAGAACCCTTTGAATTGGTTATCCACTTGGTTCCAGGGAGGCATATGTCCTCTAGAACTTGATCCAACCCTTTATCTGCTCTCACCATCCTCCTATTAAAGGATTCAGGATCATCTTGCAGTTGAGGTAGTTTGAAGATTTCTCTTATTTTGTCCATATGGAAGTACATAACTTTCCCTCTGACCATGGTTCTGTAGGTATGGTAAGCAGTTCCAGTCATTCTCTGCTTATCTGTTAACCACAGATTAGAGTAGAATTCCTAAACCATGTTCCTTCCAACCTTTATTTCAGGATTGGTCAGAACTTCCCATCCTCTGTTTCGAATTTGCTCTTGGATCCCCGGATATTCATCTTCTTTCAGATCAAATTTCACTTCCGGGATCACTGACCTCAGACCCATTATTTTGTGATAATGGTCTTCATGTTCTTTGGTTAAGAACTTCTCTTGATTCCAAAGATTCTTTGGATTATTCTCTTTTTTTCCTCTTAAATTGGTTTGTTTTCCTTTAGGAGCCATGATCTTGATGAATCTTGGCTTAGTGATCAGGGAAAAGCACACCAAACTTAGAGGTTTGCCTTGTCCTCAAGCAAAAGAAAAGAAAGAAGAGAAGAGAGAGAGAGAGGAAGAGGAAATTCGAATGGTGTGGTGGGAAGAGGGAGCCAAACGTGTATTTATAAGGTGGGGAGGGGAGTTTTCGAAAAAAAGAAATTTGAAAAGAGATTTGAGAAGATATGAAACGAAATTGAGAGAAAGGTGAGTTTTTTGAACAAAATTTGGGAATGATTTGAATGATTTGAAGAATGATTTTGAAAATTTGAAAGTGAATGATGAGAGATTGAAATGTATTTTTGTAGAAAAATATGGGTGAGAAAAGGAAAGTTTAAAAAAATTTGATTTGAAAACAAAATTGTGGTCCCCCCACCTTTCTGGCGTTAAACGCCCAGAATGGCACCCATTCTGGCGTTTAACGCCCATTTGGTGCCCCTTTTGGGCGTTTAATGCCCAGCCAGGTGCCCTGGCTGGCGTTAAACGCCAGAAATCCTTTATCACTGGGCGTTTTTCTGAACGCCCAGGATGCTGCACACCTGGCGTTAAACGCCCAGAATGGTGCCCATTCTGGCGTTTAACGCCCAAAATGCCCCTTACTGGCGTTTTTTCGC
>NC_029778.3:49034389-49034966 GCF_000817695.3 Arachis duranensis
TCTTAAAGAGATATGGCTCATCCCAGAGGTAGTACTTGGCATCTGAAATTAATTTCTTTCTTTGCACTCTGCTGTACTCCTAGGGTATGAACCTCACAGCTTTATAGTTTGCAATATCTGTAAACCATGGAGCTTCCTGAATGGCAAAGAGTTGCTCATCTGGGAAAGTCTCAGAGATCTCAGTAGAAGGGAGGGACGCCCCAGCTACTGGTTCTATTCGGGACAGATGATCAGCTACCTGGTTCTTTGTCCCTTTTCTGTCTCTTATTTCTATATCAAACTCTTGTAGAAGCAACACCCATCTTATAAGCCTGGGTTTTGAATCCTGCTTTGTGAGTAAGTATTTAAGAGTAGCATAGTCAGTGTACACAACCACTTTGGATCCCACTAGATAGGATCTAAACTTATTAATGGCATAGACCACTGCAAGTAACTCTTTTTCTGTGGTTGTGTAATTCTTCTGTGCGTCATTTAGAACACGGCTGGCATAATAAATGACGTCAAGAAGCTTGTTATGCCTCTGTCCCAACACTGCACCAATGACATGGTCACTGGCATCACACATTAGTTCAAATGG
>NC_029778.3:49037633-49074776 GCF_000817695.3 Arachis duranensis
CATATGCAGCTGTAATGGGGTTAGCATATGACCCCAGAGTCCTTCTGGACTGTTCAATTCCACTTAGGTCCATAATGGATAAAGGGAAATAATATGGATTGCAAGTAGATAAAAATATATTTTTTTTGAATTAACTGAAAAATAAAATAAAAACAAAAGGAAAATAAAATCAAAAAAATTCGAAATTTAAAAGAAAATAGGATCAAAGCAGATTGAAAACTGAATCAATTAGTTAATTAAAAAGATTTTGAGATTAGCAATTAGAAAGATATGATTGAAAAATTTTTATGAAAAAGATTTGATTTTTGAAATGAGGAAAGAGAAAAACAACAAAATGACACCAAACTTAAAATTTTTAGAAAATCAAACACTAATTTTTCGAAATTTTTAAGGGAAAAACACAAAGAGGACACCAAACTTAGAATTTTTAAAGATCAAAAAGGGACTAAGGACATGCAAATTCGAAAATTAAAAGAAAACAAAAGCATGCAATTGACACCAAACTTAAAATATGAAACTAAACTCAAATAAAAGACTCTAAACCAACAAAAATAAAACAGTCCTAATCTAAGCAACAAGATAAGCCGTCAGTTGTCCAAACTCGAACAATCCCCAGCAACGGCGCCAAAAACTTGGTGCACAAAATTGCAATCACACTTTGCAATCCCGCACAACTAACCAGCAAGTGCACTGGGTCGTCCAAGTAATACCTTACGTGAGTAAGGGTCGATCCCACGGAGATTGTCGGCTTGAAGCAAGCTATGGTTATCTTGTAAATCTTAGTCAGGATATCAGAAATTATCAGGATTGATTGTGAAAAGCAAAAGAACATGAAATTAAGTACTTGTTTTGCAGTAATGGGGAATTGCGTCTGTCACTAACGCCCCGCCTTCAGGAGTTTGAAGCTCGTCACAGTCATTCAATCATTGAATCCTACTCAGAATACCACAGACAAGGTTTAGACCTTCCAGATTCTCTTGAATGCCGCCATCAATTCTAGCTTATACCACGAAGATTCCGGTTAAAGAATCTAAGAGATATCTACTTAATCTAAGGTAGAACGGAGGTGGTTGCCAGGCACATGTTCATAGTTGAGAATGATGATGATTGTCACGGATCATCACATTCATCCGATTTAAGAACAAGTGATATCTTAGAATGGAAGCAAGCATGATTGAATGAAAAACAGTAGTAATTGCATTAATCCATCAAGACACAGCAGAGCTCCTCACCCCTAATCCATCAGGACACAGCAGAGCTCCTCACCCCCAACCATGGGGTTTAGAGACTCATGCTGTGGAAGGTACACAAAGAAACGTGTAAAGTGTCATGAGGTCCAGATACAATGTCAAAAGATCCTATTAATAGTAAGCTAGTAATCTAGGGTATACAGAAATGAGTAAATGACATAAAAATCCACTTCTGGGTCCACTTAGTGTGTGCTTGGGCTGAGCATTGAAGCTTTCATGTGTAGAGACTAATTCTGGAGTTAAACGCCAGCTTTCATGTCAGTTTGGGCGTTTAACTCCAAGTTTTATGCCAGTTCCAGCGTTAAACGCTGGAAATTTTGAGGCTGATTTGCCACACCGGTTTGGGCCATCAAATCTCGGGCAAAGTATGGACTATTATACATTACTGGAAAGCCCAGGATGTCTACTTTCCAACGCCGTTGAGTGCGCGCCAATTGGACTTCTGTAGCTCTAGAAAATCCACTTCGAGTACAGGGAGGTCAGAATCCAACAGCATCTGCAGTCCTTTTTAGTCTCTGAATCAGATTTTTGCTCAGGTCCCTCAATTTCAGCCAGAAAATACCTGAAATCACAGAAAAACACACAAACTCATAGTAAAGTCCAGAAAAGTGAATTTTAACTAAAAACTAATAAAAATATACTAAAAACTAACTAGATCATACTAAAAACATACTAAAAACAATGCCAAAAAGCGTACAAATTATCCGCTCATCAGTAATCAAAATCTTATTGGTGTGTTTAACATGTTATGCATTATGTCTTTTTCCGTCACCAACTCTCTCTGTACACTCCTATTAGTGTTTATGCACTTTGTATGTCTCCACGTGGGAGGATTGTTCGCAGTCTTCATCCTTCCATGGGTTAACTAGAACAAGATGTTTGAGCTTCTATTTATGCCAACATAAACAACTCTTATTTATGGTGTAGCATCCAAATTGTAATTAAGCACTAAAAAACAATAAAAAATTATATTAACCCAAATGCACCAAGGAACTCTGCATGAATCAAGAGTTCGTATTCTCCCCGAACAATGCAGAATTCACGCTATTGCTTTTGAGCCTGAAGAATGAGTTCCAATGCCCGTTTTGGATATTAAGCTAAACCACATTGCTCGACTTCTTTTATCTTTTATAATATGCTTGTCTACTTATAATATTACCCCTAAATCTATTATGATGAATAATTAATAACTATTGATTTATATTTATACTGAATTGATTAAATACATTGTTATAATAAAGATTTATATTTAAACATTATATATGTATTAGATTAATAATCTATAGAATTATAAGTTTTTATTATATTGATAAAATGCACTAAAACAAAAATAATTACGAGATCTTTATTGTTTTATTATTAAGCGATTAAAATTATAAAATCTTCTCTTTGCTTCTTAATAAAAATTTAGCTCTCAATTTTAAATATTAAATTCATGAATATACCTTTTTATCTTTATTTATTAATTCTCAAATTTTGCATGTTGTTTTCTTTTCTTCTATTTTCTTGCCTATATCAAAACAGGGTCTAAAAAACCTCTCTAATTTATTTCATGTTCCACTACTCTTATTTTATGTTACAAGTAAGTATAACTATGACTCTGTAATAAGCATTTTCCCCTCACAGCTAACTTGGTTTCCTCTTTCTTTATTTAACTTCATATTTTACAATTGGAATCTAAGTCAAATTTTATTTGGATTCCTTAGTATTCTAAACTTTTTTAAAAAAACCACAAAGTAGGGAACATAAGGTATGATTATAAATGATAAAATTTGATCAAATGAGCGTGTATCCGGGAAATGGAAACAGAGGTTGCAAAAAAAAATGGTTTCGTAATGGTGCGGAATCAGGTTGGGACGGGTGAGTGCAATGGTGCAGGATC
Organism: Arachis duranensis; assembly: GCF_000817695.3. NCBI lineage: Eukaryota > Viridiplantae > Streptophyta > Magnoliopsida > Fabales > Fabaceae > Arachis > Arachis duranensis. The sequence continues at coordinate 49,040,766 of NC_029778.3, forward strand.
CTCCCAGCGTGACCACCGCAATTTATCGCCGGCAACGGTTTGCATGTGGCTGGGGCCAACATTGCTATGGTGGGCCGGCGCATCCTTTAATTTAGACCTCCATCTCAGTGCGCTCTAACCTCTCATCCCTCCATAGTCCAGACCTTTTATTTTGCCTGCTCTATGGTCCTTGCCAAATTTTCTTTAACTTCATGGTTCTTTTTATACAGTTTTTGTTAGTAGGAGTCTTAAAAATATTTTCCTCTTTTTTTTTTATAAAAAATTAACTTCAGCATCCTATTCATTTAACACTCCTTGAATAGTCAGAATAGATAAAACAACCTATGTTTGACTAATTTTATGGATTGCCAATGAATAATGCTGTTGAATACTTCTCGGCAATAATTGGGTACAATAAAGTGAAAATTACCTTTCGTCTTATTATTTTATTATGACAATCTTCTTCATAAACATTACCTAAATAAATATATACCTTTGTGATGTGGTCTATTTTCCTTAATGGTCAATGACTATTCAAGCGATTGAACACATGTGCCTTTCATAGTCGAACTTTGACATTATTCATGATATACCTATCCTGTTCTTCCTCCATATCCCCAAATCTATGTAGACTTCTGTCATTGCGTGTGGACTTTCCTGTCATGCCTGCCGGGATCCTATTTTGAACATGTATGCAAAGAGTTTGATTAGTTGAAACAAATTTATCCGACAAACCTCGCCCTCGGCAGGCGGTTTGCCTGCCTGGATTCCATGGAACCCGAAGCCAGGCTCGCACGACAACGACGGATGAAATTGCTTGGTCATAAGAGGCTCTGGATCAACGTGTCGCTTATCCCATCCGGCCCCGAGAATGGTTTCTTTGTCGTTCTGCCATGCATACTTCTCCGCTTGCTTGGCGACAATTTTTCGCTACAGTTTTTATTTTTCGCCGTTATCCATACTTTCGCCTGATAGGAGACATATCATTTTCTGCTGACAATCCTGCGTGCTCTTAACCTTGCTGCTCTGCTGGTCTGATTATGCATTATTTGTTAACTTTGATCTAAGCTTTCCTGTTGTTGCAGTTAACCCCAACACAGGGGTTTCTAAGCCCCTTCAACAGGACATCGGCCTGCTCCCAAAAAATCTCGTCGCTGTTGCTACAGGCCAAGGTGAGCTCTGACTTTTCAATATACGTTGGGTGCCTTTTCCAATATATTATTTCTTAATGAGTATGGTAATGATGGTCCGTGTTTAGTCTTCTCATCTATTTAAACTTGTTAAAAAATGAGGGAGCGATTTCTTAAAAATAAATTTATTTATCTATTTATCTATTTTAATTACTATTTCTAATTTTATAATTTTAATTTTAATCGAAATAGATTAAGTCGTCTAAAAATAATGTGTTGATTGTAAATGGCTAATTTTAAATTACGTAATATGCTCAGTCGTCTATTAGCCAATGAATTAAAAACGCTTATCTATCTAACTATATTAAATCATTAATTTTTTCTCTCATTTAAAACCGTTTATCTTCCCTATTATTTGGAATGTTTTATTTAGTAAATTTAGTTCACCTTAAATCATTAATATTTTTTCTTATTTTTAAGATTATATTTTTATATTCATGAATACATATCTATATATATATAATATAAAATAGTATATTATAAATATGAATATAGAATATAGAATACAGAATAGTATATTATAAAGAAGCATACACTCATTATAAAGAATGGAGAACATGACATGTATGATATATTCAATTTTATATAATTTATAGATATATATTACATTATGGTCATTATATAGATAGAATAGTATATTATAAAGAAGCATACGGTCATTATAAAGAATAGAGAACATGCCATGTATGATATATTCAATTTTATATAATTTATATATTATATTATGGTCATTATCATGATTAATCATTGTATGACACGCTAAATATTGTTAACTTTTTCAGATTTAGTTTTTTTCGTTTGACCTTCTCTTAACTTTGGAAACATTATTGCTGATTTAAAATTATTATTTTCAGAATTCATCGTTTCTTTTGGAATCGCACATAAAACAAGGATTAGGCAAGCATAGTCAATCGTGAGAACTAAATCAGTACCTACTTAACAAATATTTGACGTATAATATTAAAAATGGCATTACTATCTTATATATTTTTTATTATTATTAAAATAAGTATTTTTTACTTTTTTTCTATTATAACGGTATTATATCTCACAGTTAAAACACTTACAGCAACGACGTTTTTTATTATTCTTTATTTTTGGGATCACCAGTGCTGCTCTGTTTTGTTTTTTACACTCAGTTACTTTCTTCGTATCTGCACCAGACCATGGTATTGCATCCTCCCTCCATGGATAACACCTCTTTTTTCCTTGCAGGTTCCTCACCATGCAACATCGAAACATCCCGTGACAAACAACATCGTTATGTAACACCTACCACGTGAGTAATGCCTGAAAGTGCCATTTTACTTGAAACTCTGGAACCAGAGATTATGCTGCAATTAAAGACTTAACCAATATCCCCGTATAAGTTGGTGCGGTGTTTTTTCCTCCTTGGCATGGCACCTTTTTGCCGAGGCTCACCTGTAGGCACCATTGGGCATGGGTGTTTTCCCTAAATTTCCTCCCCTTTAATCACAATCCTCTAAATTTTTGCTACTTATTTTTGATATTTGATAACTTGTTCTTATCAAACATGCAGTCTGGTTGGCTATTCGCATTTCTCTCCGTCTTCACCTTTGCATATGGCTCAGGCTAGCGATGACCAACCAGAAGCTTTCAATGCATCTTCTATTGAACCAGGTGTCATTCTCAATGAACATGATTGTGAGTTTATATATATTTTGACCTATTATTACACTCATGTGACACTTGATTTTTTTATATATTTTGAATGTTCCCTAGATGTTTGGTCAATCGGGCAGCCCACCCAAAGTTGTGTTTTTTGTGGGGCAAAAATGTGGATGAACGAGCGCCTTGCGAAAAGTGGAGCCAATAACACAATATTATTTGCTATTTGTTGTATGAGTGGAAAGGTCACTCTCCCTTTGTTGCCGGTTCCGCCACCATTATTGTGGGTGTTGTTGAATGGTGATGATCAACAAGCTTTGCATTACCAGAAACATATCAGGGCCTTTAATGGTATGTTTTCGTTTACATCTATGGCTGGCAAGGTTCAGTACACACTAAACAAGGGTTCCGCCCCCCCATGTTTGTTATAAGTGGCCAAAATTACCATTCAATTGGAAGTTTGTTGCCACAGTAGTCTAGCAAGCCCAAGTTTGCTCAGCTCTACTTTTATGATACAGAAAATGAAGTCCAGAACCGGATTAATGCAATTGGGTAAGTAGGTGGTTGTTATGGTATCTTGATATTTTAATGTCTGTATTATATGATTCTTGCATGACCTGGATTTATGTTGTTTAATTTTATTTTTGGGTTAATGTAGCATGTCTAATCAACACCAAGCTATAGATCATACCATTGTAGCAGATCTAACCAGCATGCTTGATTCCCACAACTCTCTTGCTAAGTGCTTCCGATATGCTAGGCAAAGGTTCACTGAAGATTCAACGACTCCGCTACAGCTTCATCTTATCAAGAAGAGAAATATTGATGGTAGAAGATATAATCTGCCATCAGCGTCTGAAGTTGCTGCTCTTATTGTAGGTGACTTTGATTTTGACAACCTTTCGAGGGACGTTGTTATTCAGACACATTCGAACCTTCTGAAACGGATTGATGTTAATCATCCGCAATATCTTGCACTACAGTACCCCTTGCTTTTTCCGTACAGAGAAGATGGTTTTCAGAGTGATATCTTAATATCCGATGAAAGATCTAAGCAACAGTTACATAAGCGAGAAACAATTAGCATGAGGGAGTTCTTGTCTTTTCGAATCCAAATGAGATCACATGAGTCGCAAGTGCTTCTCAAGTCAAGATGTTTGTTCCAACAATTCTTGGTTGATAGTTACACTATGGTAGAAGCGGAAAGATTACAATATCACAGGTTCCACCAGAGCAAGTTTCGTTCCCATCAACTGCAAGGCCTACACGAGTGTCTCATACAGGGTGAAACACAGGCTGCAAGAACTGGAAAACGAGTTATCTTGCCGTCTTCATTTGTCGGTGGTCCCTGATACATGTACAACAATTGCAAAGATGCATTTGCTATTTGCAGGTATGCCGGATACCCTAGCTATTTCATTACTATCACATGTAACCCAAAGTGGACCGAGATTAAAGATTGCGTTGCGGCCTATTCATTAAACCCAAGTGACAGGCCAGATATCATATCAAGGGTTTTCAAAATCAAGTTAGATGTCTTGATGAAAGACTTAAAGGATGGGTCCATATTCGGAAAGCCTAAAGAAAGTGAGTTTTTCCATTCACTTTTTACAATGTCGCGCTAACACATTTGTTATTTTCCCATCAACGTTGACTTGCCCCCTAACATATTTTTTTTCTTTTTCCCATTTTCTTTGTTGCAGTTGTGTACACAGTTGAATTCCAAAAGCGTGGTCTTCCCCATTGTCATATTTTATTGTTTGTTCAACCAGCCGAGAAGCCTCGATCATCTGAGGATATCGACCATCATATATCGGCTGAGATACCCGACGAACACACACAACCTAAGCTGTACAGCTTAGTCCAAAAATTCATGATTCACGGACCATGTGGGGTTTTGAACATGAGTAGCCCATGTATAGTTAATGGGAGGTGTTCCAAGTTTTATCCAGTACCTTTCTGTGAGAAAACATCCATAGACAGTGCAGGTTTTCCTAGGTATAAACGGTCGGATAATGGTCGTTCAACAAGCAAGAGGAATGTTAATCTCGACAATAGGTTTGTTGTCCCATACAATGCAACATTGCTCCTTAAGTATGGCTACCACATAAATGTTGAGTATACTTGCCAGACGTCTGCTATTAAGTATTTGTTCAAGTATGTCCACAATGGTAATGATCGTGTCACAGCTTCGTTCTTCCGATTGCATGATTCAGTTGGTTCTAATGTCACTGTAGATGAAATCCAAAACTACTATGATTGTCGGTATATATCAGCGTGTGAGGCATTCTGGCGGCTATTCGGGTTTGAGATTCAGTACAAAAAGCCTAACGTCATCCGCCTTCCATTCCATCTTCCAAATGAACAGAATGTTTTGTACGAAGATCACCAGCTTATTGAGAATGTTATCGACGCTGCGGTCTCAAAGGATAGTATGTTTATTGGTTGGTTTAAGGCTAACAAGAATTTTGATCTGGCCCGTACACTGACTTACGTGGAGATGCCATCATTTTTTGTCTGGGATAAGCAGGGGTATTTGTGGAGGCCACGGAAGCAAGGGAATGTCATAGGTCGTCTCACACATATTCCTCACTCGCATGGAGAGGAGTACTACCTTCGTATGTTATTGAATTATCAAAAAGGGTGCCAGACATTTGCTGATGTGCGTTCCGTTGGTGGGGTTGTGTACGATACATTCAAAGAGGCCTGTTATGCCCTAGGGTTATTGCAGGATGATAGGGAATTTATTGATGCACTTAATAAAGTCAGCTCATGGGCATCGCCGAATTATATCAGGAGATTGTTTGCAATGCTTTTGATGTCGAACAACATTGTGCGTCCTGACATGGTGTGGGAGAAATGTTGGCAACATTGCGTGGACAACTCGCTTCTTTCTGGAAGACATCACTTAGGTAAAGTTTCCGGATTGCTTTTACTATCTGGTTACTATTTCGCAATAAATTCATACCACTCCATTCAAAAACGTCCGGTCTTCTCCACCTCTTGCAGTTTGTTATGCATTTATTTTATTTTCCCTTCGTCATCGTGTCCAGTTTGTTTCTTATGTAACTACGTTGCATTTTTTTCTTTTAGGTTTTCAGCGTTCTATTCATGAGATTAAGTCCATCACGCTTGCCGAAATTGAAAAACTCTTGCAGCCGAATGGTCGGAGCTTGAAAGACTTTCCTGACATGCCGTTTCCTAATTATGCTGGTTTACCTGAACCTTCTGACACAATCTTTTTTGATGAGCTAAATTTCGACAGGACAGAATTGGCAAGTGTCACCGTGGATTTGATTTCCCGGTTGAATCGAGACCAGCACATTGTGTTCGACACAATAGAAAATGCAGTTCGTCGTGACGCTGGTGGTTTTTTCTTTGTCTGTGGTTATGGTGGAACTGGTAAGACCTTTCTATGGAATGCGCTGTCTGCTTCGATAAGGTCTAAGGGTGATATTGTCCTCAATGTTGCATCCAGTGGCATTGCAGCTCTATTGTTGCCTAATGGGCGAACTGCTCATTCACGCTTTAAGGTTCCGCTCAGTGTTAACTAGGACTCTATTTGTAATATAAAGCAAGCCACACCCCTCGCGCGTCTTATTTCATCTGCAAAATTAGTTATATAGGACGAGGCACCTATGTTAAATAAATTTTGCTTCGAAGCGCTAGACAAATGCCTTAAGGATGTTCTTCGATTTGATCGTGGATATATTCCTCATGCCCCATTTGGTGGGAAAATTGTTGTTCTAGGAGGTGATTTTCGTCAGATATTGCCTGTGATTCCTCGTGGTTCCCAGGAAGAGATCGTTCATTCGTGTATTAATGCTTCGAACTTGTGGCAATCTTGCCAAGTGTTACAGTTAACTGAAAACATGAGACTGTCCCGTGGTTCACGAGATATCCATTGTGTACAATTGAAGGAATTTGCTACATGGTTGCTTCAAGTTGGTGACGGGTTAATCAGAGACAATGCCGATGGCGAATCAGTGATCAGAATACCCAACGACTTGCTGCTTAATGTTGAGTATCCCTGTCTGCATGATTTGGTGTTGTTCGTTTATCCTGACATCTTACTCTATTCTTCTAGCGTGGATTATTTTAAGGGTAGGAGTATATTAGCACCAACACTTGATGTCGTTAATGAAGTAAACAATCATGTGATGTCTTTGATCCCTGGCAACGAGAGGGTATACTTGAGCTCTGATACACTAATTAGTGAAGATGGTCACCTGGAATCTGAATTATATACAATGAGCACCGAATCATTGAATGCGCTAAATTGTTTAGGAATTCCCCGACACCAGTTAGTTCTTAAAATCGGTGTTCCTGTGATGCTTCTTCGCAATATTGACCAATCCAATGGACTATGTAATGGTACGCGCATGCAGGTTAAACGTCTTGGTGACCATATCATTGAGTGCGTCATTTAGCAGGTCGTAATACTGGTGATGTTGTATTTATTCCCAAGATGAACATGTCACCCAATAACGATACATTACCAATCAGGTTTACTCGACGCCAATTTCCGGTTGCTCTTTGCTTTGTGATGACAAGTCCCAAGGCCAAACGCTGTCAACCGTTGGCGTCTATCTTTCGAGGCCTGTTTTTACTCATGGTCAGCTTTATGTTGCGCTTTCTCGGGTTAGCATGCATTCTGGACCGAAGATTTTATCCGTTAATTCTAACGGCAAAGTTTCAGATCATACTATTAATGTGGTCTATAGAGAAGTTTTTACCGGGATGCTACCTAACATTCTCCCTTGATCAGTTGACCACTCATGTGCTCCTTCTGTAATCTTTTCGGTACGCAGTTCTTCTAAGTCTTAAAGAATAAATAAAGAACATTTTTCTCTTACTTAATTACACATTAAATATTATTCTTTATATAATACATATCTATACAAACAATTATTTTTAAAGGAAAACTCTAGTGGGCTAGCAATTTTATTTAATTTTGGATAGCATGTAATCCTTCGAGAACATTGAGTCATTTTATGAAATCTCACACCAATCCACCACCATTAAATCATCATTGATGATTATTTGATGTTCCCAATCATAAACTTTGCTGGCCACAACCATTTTTTTTAAATAATTTAATTCGTTTTTTTATTGAATATTATTTATTTACAATTATAATCTTAATGCCCGTGCTTGGCACGGGAGATAAAACTAGTATTACACTATAAAACATGTAATAATTACTATTTTTAGCCCTGATTATAAATAATTGTAACCATATGTATTGTTGAGCGAATTTGTTGTTTTTTGTTGCAAAAGAAGCAGGACTACCGAGCTACCATGCATGGCAACGAGGATCTCAAAGAAAGTGATGGAAGAGGTGCACCAGTGGGGATCCATGAAACAACATGGTGTGACCTTAAAGTACATGATGGAATTCGGGTCCAACCCTACTGACAAGAACCTCCTCCTCTCTGCTCAGTTTCTTCACAGTGAGCTTCCCATTAGAATTGCACGAAGATCCATCGAGCTCGAGAATCTTCCTTGTGGCTTATCTCAAAAACCTGCTGTTCTCAAGGCACATTACACTATCGTTGCTTTTACTTTTCTTTTATGTTGCATTTATACCAGTACGAATCTTGTTGGTAGGTAAATACGACAATTTTAACAAAAATAAGTCGCAGATTTAATAAGTGTTATATATTATTTGTGCATAATAAGGTTTCTTACTTTGTGGTAATTATTGATCTTCAATTTCATCTTTGATTGTGCTGCGTTTTGTGATTTTTAGGTTAGAGATTGGTACTTGGATTCGTTCCGTGATCTTAGATCTTTTCGTGAGATAAAAGACATGAGTGATGAGAAAGAATTCACTAAGATTATCAAGGCTATTAAGGTGAGGCATGACAATGTGGTGCCAACAATGGCCTTGGGTGTTTCGCAATTAAAGAGAACTATGAATGCAAATACTGCTATTGAAGATCATACTGAGATTCATGAGTTCCTTGACCGTTTTTTCCTGTCAAGAATTGGAATCCGTATGCTTATTGGTTAGTTCTAATTCAAAAAATATTTAATTTCTTTTAAGTTTTGTTTGCTCTAAATTTGGTAGTGGTTCAAAATCTAGTAAAGTATTGTATGTTTATCTCTGTCCCTTTTTCATGTTTAACGTGTTGGAACAGGGCAACATTTAGAATTGCACAAACCTAATCCAAATCCAAATTGTGTTGGTTGTATACACACAAAAATGTCTCCTTTGGATGTGACTAGGAATGCCATTGAAGATGCACGAGCTATGTGTTATCGCGAATATGGCAACGCACCAGAAGTAACAATATATGGCGATCCTGATTTTACTTTTCCGTCCGTAACTACCTTCTTACTTCAATGGTGGATTCAATTTTCTTGTTTATTTTCTGCTTATACAATAGAAATGCTGTTGTTGTTTCTTTTTTCTTTTCACATCAGGTATGTTCCAATTCACTTGCATCATATGGTATTTGAGTTGGTTAAGAATTCATTGCGAGCTGTCCAAGAGCGATTTATGGATGATGACAGAGTTGCACCTCCCATTAGAATCATTATTGCTGATGGAATAGAAGATGTTACCATAAAGGTATTTAGCCAAATTCAATGAATTCAACTGAAAAATGTGATTCCTACTTTCTGGATAATGCTTAGTCACACATGTTTTTTATGAGAATGCATGAGTTATCATATATTATTTCTCCAAATTGGACTTTTTCATTGCATCTTTTCATGATTGAAGTCTAACTTTGTATGTATAAAATAGGATATTATTTTATGTTTCTGGTTGTTAAAAAACTGATGAATAGAAGATCACAGAAAGTTGAATATAACGATTTTAAGGTAAGAACTAAGAAGGAATAGCTATTGTCCCCAAGCATAGTTGTTATTAAGTTAATGACAATATTTTCCAAAGATATAATACGACTTTATAAAATTTTAACATAAAAGTAATAAAAATTATCTATTCTCTTTAATGATGAAACTTTAAAACACTGAATGTTTAAAATATACATATAACAAGTGAAATCTGAAATATTTGTGAGAAATATTTATAATTGAACAAATCAAAGCGAAAGGAAGCATTATTAAACGTGGTGGCCTTTGCAAAAGTCTCTTAATGATAAGGAGCAAAAATGTGCACTTGATGATGAAGGGATGATTCTCAACTGACTTAATCTAATTTGTAAATTATTCTTTAATCTTAACTCTAGCTTACTAGCAATGTTATTGTCAACTGCCAAATGATTGTTAAAAATGAAGCATTTGCTTAGCATGCTAGTTAGGGAATATGAAGGAGCTATAAACTTTTATGCTATTCAATGATTGATCAGTTGAACTTATTTTATTTTACCATACAAACTCTCTTGTTTATTCCTTAAGTAGTTTCTTTAGCAAAACTTCTAAGATGATCACCAATGCAAAACCCATGTCACAGGGTGTACCACAAGCTAAAATTTATTATCTGAATTTTGACCTTAATTTTTGCATGCTATTGGTGCTATTGATGAGGTTCTTTGTCTTAATTATTAAGTGGTTGGTGTGAATGATATTAAATTATTAATTATTGTAGATATCAGATGAGGGAGGAGGCATACCAAGAAGTGGACTTCCAAAGCTATTTACATATCTGTATAGCACAGCAAGAACAAATCCATTATTGGATGAAGATTCAGACCTTGGAATTGCTAATACTGTCACAATGGCTGGCTATGGTCATGGCCTCCCAATTAGCCGCTTGTATGCTAAGTATTTTGGTGGTGACCTTCAAATATTGTCCATGGAAGGATATGGTATTGTATAGCTCAACTATAACTAACTAACTAACTAATTAAATTTTGCTACTCCCATTTCATTTTCCTTCACAATATTTTTCATTTAGTGGACTTATTTATTTCCATCATTTTATCATAATTTGGAACTATTTTCATTGAAGATGAATTATTGTTAAACTTGATTCCATGTAATAATGTCTCATTTCTGCTTACTTTTCATATATAGTTATCTCAACTATGTTGACCTCAATTCTCCACATTTTGTTATTTATTATGTATAGTACATCAATTCAATATTCATTCTTTCTATGTGTAATGTAATTTATTTTTCCTAGCATTTCTACAATCTTTAGAGTGAGGCTTTGAATTTTCTCAACTATATATTTTCTATTTTATATACTCCCAAATTTCCATTTGAGGCTAAATTTTAGTATCCATTTGTATTATAATTTTTTTATCTCTATTTTTTGGATTGGAATTCATCAGCAATTCAGTTAGTTGTTAGCTTTTGTTTTAGCTTTTCATTATCGAGAACTCTCATAATTCAAGGGTATTACTTGCAGGCACAGATGCATATCTGCATTTATGTCGTTTGGGAGACTCAGAAGAACCTCTGCCTTGAAAAGTCTCTATTTTCGTATTCTTTTATCCTATACAAGAAGTTGCGATGGAGAGCTACGTAATTGATAACTAGGCATTTTTCTTGTGAATAGGTCTATAGGCGTATAGCGCTCAGTCGCACTGCCTTGATTTTTTTTTCATTGAAGTTTTTTCATTAAAAGTAAAGATCATGTCACACTGATTTATAGTTTGTTTATATTTTTTCTGGGTACACTACAACATTTTTATCTACCAAACAACAATTAGAAAAAGGTAACTAAAAATTGAAAACGGTTACTTTTGATCTAGAGCAATGCTTTGAAGTCCGAGGCAATGTTTTTGGTAGCCTGCAGATGCAGTTGTTGTATTAGGTCAAAAGCAATGCGTTTGCTTTGAAGACCACGCTTATTAAGACTATTTTTTAAAAATGTTGCCTATTCTCGAAAAATAATGTTTCATAGCAGAGTTTTAGACCACACTTTTCACCTATTGTTTTTGCTCTAGCCATTAGTAGAAAGTGTTACCTATTCTTTTGAATATACAACCGGTGAAAGTGTTGTCTATTTTTTTTTAATATGGAACTTACAGAAAGATTTTTTTAGTGTGTTTAATAAAATTCTAGTAGTAAAAGTAAAAGCACTATAAAAATCAAAAAAATATTTTTTTGAGAAGGTACAATTTACATCTTTTTTTAAAAGAGATTTTTTCTTTAAAAAAATATTTTTTACATAATAAATAAACAAAAATTACTTTTATATTATTATATCCAAACATAATTGATAGATAAAAAGATCCTTTGGTATGAGATATCTAAACATAAAATTATTTTTTACTTTTCTATAAGATCTTTTAAAAAAATAACTTGAAAACAAGATCTTTTCTTAGAAATCCACCTAAACAAGCATGAAGAATTACTCTTTCAATTGAATACACCATCGTATTTTTTATTTTTAACCTATGAAACACGAACACTTCGTTGAGTTGTGGTATTCGCATGTCAGATACGACATTCATCGACACTCGTCCGATACGCGTATCTGCCGTGTCCAATCATGTCTTAATAAAAAAATAAGAAATTCTTCTTCGGACACACATCTATGCATAGTTATTAGAACCGGACCTGACCGATCAGTTCGACAAAAAATCGATTAAACGAATCCTATACCGATCCGGTCTAATGCTTGAACCGTATAAGGGGTTTTGAACCCCTCTCCTCAATGAGAGAAATGCCATTCATAGGCACTAAGCTATCATACTTCTTATAAATATATTTGCAAATTATAATACATATAGATATCTTCTATCAAATAGTTTACTTCTATTTAATTTATTTTAATTTTAGTTATAAACTCACTCATTCTTAAATTAATTATATTTTTATTTAACAATGGTTATAAATTCACTTATTTTTTCTTTTCATAATTATATAATATCAATTAATATTATTTTTCAATAAATACTTATAGTATATAATAGTACAATAGATATAAATTAATTAATAAATTATTAAAATTTGAAAATAATAGTTATTTTAATATAAAAATAAAATAAAATATTTATGATAGAGTACAATTAACAAAATACTTATTGTTCATGTTCCATATTATTTTAGAATAGCTAGATATTCTTAAAATATTAGTGAAAATATGTATTTTAAATTTTAATTTTAATTTTTTGGCTATTTTTTATTTTTTATTTACATAGGACCGGGTCAACCGGTAATCCATCGGTTCAACCAGTGATCAAGTGACCTAGTAGTCTAATCGGTTTGATTATCGGTTCGGTTCTGACAACTATATCTATATGGCATCACGTGTTAGCATGTCCAACCTTATTCTTAACATGTATTCTTGAAATTATTTTAAAAATAATATATATTATTATTTATTAAAACAAAAAATATTTTAAATACTTTTATATAATTAAAAGATGACATTAAAAACAGTTAAAAAATATTTTATATTTTAATACCAATAAAATATCAAAAATTCATTGTAATTTATCTAAAAAATATTTTATATTTTATATATATGCTGTGTTCCCGTATCTTATAAGAATTTAAAATTTGTATGTCCGCATATTCTATATCATATTGTATCTCATGTCCGTATATGTGCATCATAGTTTTTAACTAAATATGCCACCCTTAAATCACGTTGCTCTTTCATGAAAATATTAAAAAAAAAACAAAAATTAAAGATGAAATAGTCACATCTTATTCCAAAAGCATGGATTGTTGTTCCTATAATATAAAAGTGAATACTATGATGCTTTTGAGATTGTGCCTAACTTATTAAAAAAGGCAAATAGATAATATTTAATAAATTCTAAATATTTTACTTTTTGCTTTAAATATTTTATTTTTTACCTTTAAAAGCAAGTTAGATAATTTAAGCACTATAATAAAAGACACCATAGAACTCACCATATATAAATTGTCTATAAGTACATATTTAATAACCATCCAATAAACTTGTGCATGCTAATAAAAATTACAAAAAGAGAAAAAATCTTTACAAATAAAAATAAAAAATGCTATTCATATATTAAAATTAGTTATTAAAGTTAACCACCAATGTATTTATGTATAAATATATGTACGGTTTAATTTATTTTTTTCTAAGATAGATGTTATTTTATTATTATAAATAAAATAAAAGTATTAACATAACTAAGTACAAAAGAAAGTAGGTATTCCCAATTATCACCAAATGTGATTGGATGACAACTAGCTTAAAAGAAGTAAAGTAAGAGTAAAGTGGAAATAGAAGCTTTTCAAAGACACTTCGATTTCTCGCCTTTCAAATTCTCTAGCACATAGTCGCGATGAGGAGGATCTGTTGGCTACCCTCAAATTGAGCTGCTGTCCAAGATAAGGCTCGTTGCCATCAGTTGAAAAAGGTCTCATCTTCTCTCTGCCATAGATCAGGAGTTATTGAGCTTATTCTCTAGATTATTGAAGACAGAGGACAGGCATGAAAAATTGATTCATCTTTCACCATGCATCTTGGGCAAGTAGTGGGGTGGATGCAAACCATCGGTGAATTTGTTGCAACACCAGAAGCTTTTCATGAAGACTCTTCTACATAAAAGCCTTAATCTTATGAGGTAATTTCAATTTTCAAATGCTATTCCATACTCTGTTATTTTGGGTGTTCTGAGGCCTCAGTAAAGTAAGAGAATAGAAGAACCCATAAGTAATCTTGTATCCTGACCTAACTTCATATATTCCAGATTTTGTCTAACACCAATTAACTTCATCCTCCTCTTCTGTTGGTTTGATTGAAAAAATTTTATTGCATATATCAAATTGAAAAAATTGATTCAATCGGATTCCTGTTCCAGCTTCTATTAGGATTTAGTAGAACACTAACATAATACACTTGCAGATTCGGTGGGATTGTGGTTGCAGCTTGTGGGACATTAAAGGGCAATGGTGGTGGAGCCAGGAATCTTAGAAGATGCGGACATTATCACCAGACCCAATTTTTCATATCAAGCCTTTCTCGATCACCTTGCGTCCTTCAAGAACACTTCTCCAGCCCCACGACGGTATGCTTCTCATCTCTACATTTTAGAAATCTGTAGTTTAATTTATTTTCAATGTGTATTTATATTTTAATATGTATTTTATACTAATGACTAATTTTTGTGACTGATTTTAGTGTACAAATAACATAGTCAAACAAAAATATATATTATAAGGTTCAAGATTTCAAATACATATATCTATCTTTGTCAATCATTCAAATAAAAATCTAATAGTTCGTGTTTACCGAAAATTCTAATAATAACAATAACATAAATAATAATAATAATAATAATAATAATAATAATAATAATAATAATAATAATAATAATAATAATAATAATTAACCTATTCTGTGTATTTGCATCTTGCTTGATGATTATTCCGTCAATCAACAAATTCTTGATTGGGACAATTGGAATAATCATAAAAAATTAAAGGGAACCAAAAGCAACAAATTTGTACATAAAAAAATGAACTGGAAATTTCAAAACTTTTTTAAAATTAATTAAAGAATACCCTGAAAATATTGATTAAAAAAGTTAAAAAATATAAGGTGTGTTTGGTTTGTATTTTCGTTTTCTATTTTTTATTTTTAATATTTTCTGTTTTTTAGATTTTATGAAGGAAAAAGTAAAAAATAGGAAGTGAAAACAGAAAATAGAATTTTATTATTTTCATTTTTTCCTTCACAAAATAAAAAAAATAGAAAACACTAAAAATAAAAACAGAAAATAAAAATAAAAAATCGCAAACCTAATACATCCTTAAAATGCAAAGCTTTACTCTTTCAGAGCATTTAAAATATTGAAAACTTGAAAATATATGTATATTTTCTATTTATAATATCTCTCAAAATATTTTTAAAATACTTGTTAACAAGTCTCATTTGTTATTTTTTTAATAATTTCTGATAATTAATTAGATTATATAAATGCACTAAAAATTCTAAGAGTTTGTAAATTTTTTCCTTTTACCTTTTTTAACAATAGTATTCATTAGCTTAATCATTTTGTGATTAGCAAGAGACTCACAGAAAGATGGCCGAAACAACTTTTTTTTTAAGTTGCTGACGTGTCACTCCATGATTGGTTGTTTATTAAAAGTCATTTAATGAAATCTGTTTCCAAACTAGAAACTTTAAACCCGGTTAGATCCGTCCGGTTTAAATAAAATGGTCCGGGTCTTTTTTCTCCTTTATATCTATGAAACTACATGGTTTCACAATCTTCTTCTCTTCCCTTAGCATTACAGTCACAACAGTTCTCTCATCTTTCACTGTGCCTCTGTGCCTCATTGACACGAACCCAAGTTCTCTCCCTCTATCGGCATCGGTTTCTCTCAATGTCTTCGACAAGCTCGTCGTTGCTCTCCTACGGTCTCTGATCTCGCGTGCCTTCCCTACCCACGGTGTTGCTAGTGGCAATAGCAGCAGCTTTTGGAACTGGACGTCATCATCACTCCCTGTCTTATCACCGCCTTGTAGTCAGTCTCGCGCCGTCGTTTCGCCCCTCGTCGTCGGAGACAGAAGCAGCAGGTCCCCGAACTTCCTCCTTGCCTTCATTAACTCTCGCCTTCAGCAACTCCTCGACTTCCTTCGCACAACCTGGTCCCAATTTGGTGAGTTCTAACAAATTTTTCTGTTCTTCCCTTTTTTATTTTATTGCTGTCTTTGATTTTTTTGCTGAAAATATCAATGAATTAGTCTCTTTGTTGCTGAAAATAATCACATTGAGAGAAGGTCACCAATGAGTGTTCATAAAACCATGAACTTTATCAATGATTGAAGCCAAAATTGAGATTTTTACTATTTTATTAATAATTATATAATTGGGATCAAACAGAATTAAAGGGGTTATGTAGAAAACTGGTAACTGAAATTAAAAAGGACTTTTGAAAAAGTAGTGGCACGAGTAACTAACAATGTTGTTAAGGAATTTATGCATGGGGTTATGGAGATATATCTATGATGAATACATTTGTGTTTGTTATGCACACAGCATCAAAGGTTCTTGGGTATGAAGTATGAAGAGGAGCTTAACACAAATGAATGAAATATGTGACGTTATTTGTTAAACCCAAATGTGTCACATTGTTATTTCATTGAACTTTAAATAATTTGTTGGTGAAAATATACTATGCTAGTTCTTTTTGCTGCTGAAAAATTATTGAGATGAATTTGACGTGATAACATTCACCTGAATTTGAATTTATTGCGGTTCTACTCAAATGATTACTATGCTAAAAATGTTGCCCTAGATTTTTCATAGGATATTACTAGTAGTATTACAAAACTGATTGCTTTGAAACCTATGTTTTGATGCATATACTATCTGAAAAATTGTACGTGTAATGTTTGCTATCTTGAATTTGAAAAAGCTTTGATAATATAAACACGAACATCGGCCTTAATATTATATGGAAAATGCTTCTAGACATAATAATTTGTTTACCATAAGGAGTTAACATGCCCAGCTTTTTTGCCATTTTTATTGAATATTCTATTGTCGAATTTGAATTTGTTGCTGTTTTACTCAAGTAATTACTTAGCTAAATCTTTGTATTGCTGAAAATCATTACTAAGTTGAATTTGTTAGTGATTGAATATTGAATTTGTAACTTCATTGAACTTTAAATAATTTGTTGATGAAAATTGATTGAGCTATTTTTTTTGCTAAAAGATCATTGAGATTAATTTGGTATTGATAACATTCACTGAAATTTAAATTTGTTGCTGCTCTACTCAAATAATTACTTAATTAAATCCTTTTTTAGCTGAAAATCATTAATGAGTTGAATTTGTTAGAGATTGAACCTTGAATTTGTTACTTCCATACCCCTTGGGCTACAATTGCTCTTGTTATGTTGCGTTTTCTCTCCATAACTAGGTTTTAATTTATAAACTTTTGCTTTAAAGTTTGAGTTGCATACAGAGCTCTCGTTAACTTTTATTTTAGTCTATTCTTTTAGTTTAGGTTAAGATGTCTTATGTAGCTATCTCCTACTTCAACCTGTTCTTGTTTACGGGGTAAAATTTTCACTTTTTTACATATATAGAATTAGAAAGAAAACGAGTTTGGGCAATGGATGTTGATTCGGAACTACTTAGTTCACAAGACAACATTGAAGTTTGCATGATGACTGCTGTGGAAGAGAATGTGAATTGCACTTGTGATTGCAGTGACAGTAGTAGCAAGTGTGTTGTTGTGACGGCTGATGATATTATAAACCAGACATTTGAAACATCGGATGCTGCTTAAAACTTTTATGTGTGTTATGCGAGGTGTGTCGGGTTAGGAGTTTGCAAGGGTGATACAATTCATGGAAAAGATGGAACACAACGCAGAAGGCAATTTTTTTGCAACAAGGAAGGAAAGAGAGCCAAGAAATACATTTCTAAATCGAATAGGAAGAGGAAGCATAAAGCGCTGACTCGTACTGGTTATAAAGCCATGCTTGCAGTGTAGTTTGACACCAAAACTTCAGCTTGGAGAATTAAAAAATTAGTTGAGAAGCACAACCACGATCTTGTCCCCCAATGCTTGGTACACCTAATTCCAAATCACCGTGGGTTAACTGAGGCTCAAAAACCTCAGGCAAACACCATGCATGATAACGGTCTACCAACTTCTAAAATAGTGGGACTAATGGTAGGCCAAGTCAGGGTTATGCTAATGTTGGGTTCACAAAGAAGGATCTGGATAACCACATTGAAACCAATCATCGTGCAAAGCTCATCGGTGGAGATTCTAATGCGACAATTAGCTATCTACTTACAAAAGCCGATGTTGACCCCATGGGCATAGCAAGGTACAGTGCTACTGATAAAAGTCAACTGGCGAATTTATTTTGGGCAGATGGCATTTGTAGGGCCGATTATAAGTGCTTTGAAGATGTGCTTGCATTTCATACAACCTATCAAAAGAATAAGTACAGAAGGTTGTTGGTAATCTTCTCGGATTGTAACCATCACTGTCAAACATGCATATTTGGCTTTGCCTTGATAGAGGACGAAAAAAGGCAACATATACATGGTTATTGCAAAACTTTCTAGAAGTCATGTTGAATAAGTCTCCTAGTGTTGTGGTCATAGACGGTGATGAGGACATGAAGACAACAATTCAAGAAATCTTCCCAAATGCAACTCGCCGATTATCTGATTGGCACATTCAGAAAAATGTAACGTCAAACATAAAAACATAAGTTTTTTCTGATGACTTCAGAAGATGTTTCTATGCTCCATGGCATCTAGATGAATTTGAAGAATATTAAGAGAATATGATAAAAAAATATGGGTTAGAGGAAAATGATTGGGTACTAGATGAATATCAAAAGAGAAAAAGTTGGGCAAGCGCCTACTTGCAAGATAAATTCTGTGCTGGATTTAGAACAACATCAAGGTGTGAGGGGATAAACAACTTTATCAAGAGGTTTATTGGCATTCTCCAAAGTCTTTTAGAGCTGGTCCATAATCTTGAACATGCTCTTAGGGATTATAGACACAATAAATTAGTTTCTCAATTTAAGACGGTGTACGAAGAGCCTGTTATAACAATTCATTTAGTTGCATTGGAGCTATGTGCTGCAAATTTTTACACAAGGGAGATTTTTGGCGAAGTAAAAAATAGAGATTGAAGAAGTGGTTGCATTAGATGCTATAGATGAGGAAAACATATGAATTACTGTTGTGTTAAAAGTTAAGGAGAGTGATAGAAGGCAACATATATACACCGTACTGTATGATCGCAACACTGAGAATATGGAGTGTGAATGTAGTAGATGGAGTAGTGAAGGCATTTCCTGCAGCCAGATGTCTTATGCCATGAAAAGGTAGGTTTACAGAAGTTGCCAGAAAGTCTTCTTTTGAGAAGATAGTCCAAGGATGCCAAGACAAAAGGTGAACCCAAGGGAAAAAAAGAAAGAGGGAAACGGAGGTGCAATAAATGCAACAATGTCGGTCATGTCAAGAAGAATTGTCCTGTGAGGAATGACGGTAACAATTCGGGTGATAAGATTGGTGGTGGCATGCAGGCTAGCTTTAGTACAGAAGAGGTCAGTAAGATTCAAAATTGCATTATGCTTTACTTGAATTAAAATAAATTGGTAAATTCTATGTTGTAGTTATACTTGATAGCAAGTTTGACTTTATGCCTTCTTTTCTCATATGAGCTTTCCAAATACCCTATGGCTTCTCAAGGGACATCAGCAGAGCCAAAAACAAAAGTAGATGCATATGTATAGCAAGGGTTTGAAATAGGTAATTCAGGATTGAATAATAGCCATGAAACTCCCATCCCACCATATGGAAGTCATCGGTGGTTATTACAGGTATGAATAATAACGACAAAAATAATTGTTAAAACTTAGTGATTAGTAATTTCTTAAATATTGCATATCAAATTTTGATTCGCTGAAATTATACTTCTTTTCTTTCAAATTTGTTTGTACCGTAGAGAACAGGTTGTACAACAAGGACAATATCCGATGTTCAACGGCATGCAGTAGCATTAACTGTTTATTTTGACATGTTATTTAAATTGTTAGATTTTAATTAGTAGTATATTGATGATGATAGAATATTTCCAAGGAATCAACTAAATCTAGTTATTTTACTCAGACAAGATATTTTTTATTGGTTAATGTGTTGTTTATCTAATTCATATTTATTAACTTATAGTTTTCGAAAATGACAATCTGAATTTGTATTCAAAAAGTATGTTAACGTATTTATATTGCAAGTCAGATGTTTGTTGCTTACTAGTTTTACAAATGCTTATGGTGATAAGAAAATAATCACTAGATTTTCAATTTTTTTCTTAAGCTTCTGTATGTCATATAATGTATGTATTTTGTATTGGTTTTAATTTTTTATTGGGATCATTGAATTTGGGAACTAGAATATTAGAAACTTAAAATGTAGCTGAAAATTAGCAAGGTATGCTAGTTAAAAAATTTTTGGGCGGGAGCCCGTTTCACTTGTAAAACAATATCATGAATCTAGAGGAAGATAACGAGCATGAAAGGAGAGGGAATATGAGGCAGCCCAACAAACTCCAGCATAGCAGCGGAAATAAGAGGAAGCCCAACAATCTTTGCCTACTCCAGTTTCATTGAATTCAATTCAGAAAGATGAAATACACGTTCAGGTTAGTAATTGAATATGATTCAGTGATTGGAGCAAATCAATTTTTTAATTAATTTTTTTAAAAAGAAAAAATATTATTAAGTGTTAAGTATTGAAAATTACATCCATGCTAGTTTCAAAAATTAATAGGATAGTTATATCCAATGACAGACCTAGAAAATTATAATAGTGGAGAAAATAATATATGAAAATAATAAAAAATATCAATGTATTTAGATATTTAAATCTTGGAGTATATTAGTTAGTCAATTTTTTAATAAATATAATTAACACATTAAAAAACATATTAACTTATATAGTATTTTTTCTCATTTCAATATTTTGGCACATTATTGCGTGATATGTTTATTATTAATACCAATGCTATTTCATATTTGTCAAATTATATTTTTATTGATTAGTTTTTATGTAATACAAAAGATATTATAGTTCAATAATTAAAGAATCTATCAGGAATATAATTCGAATGAACTAATTTTACATTTTTACAAAAATTGTGTGAGAGACAAAAAAAATTGGGAGAAAAATAAAAATGTAAATCAAACAACTGCAATTCTCTTTATATATAAGTATAAATAAGATAATATCTCTTTTTATATTATGCAAATATTCAAATAATTTGTTAGCATTTAATTGCAAAATTGCCATTTTTTAATATTTATGGTAAAAAAATTTCAACAAAAATAATTATTATATGTAAGTGTAAGACCAAAATTAAATTAAATTAAATTAAATAATAAAAAATAAATAAGTAAGTAATATATATATTATATATAAAAAAAACTACTAAATACTAATAATCTCATTTATATTTAAAAAGCTATATTGACTTTAGATAATTTAGCTAATTGAATTATTATTATTTTTGTTATTATTTGTTTTGAATATATATGATATAGTAACTTTTATCATTGTATTAATATTTAATAACAATTTTTTCTTACACAATTTTTTTTAAAGTATAGGAGACAAATGAATTATAATAATGAGAGCAATTATCAATATACATATATACTTACTATTGTTTTTCTATAAACTTAATGGGGTAACTGTCCCCACACAAACCAACGTGGGTCCGTCCCTGGTTATATCTCTTCCCTAGCTGGTAGTTGTTTATATGTGTCATGTAGAGAAGGATAATAGTCTGTTTTAATTATTTTGTGATACTCTTGTAGCTACTTTTTTTCTCTTTTATTTTTGTTTTTGTCATTGACATTTAAGTAGATTTTGTGCCAAATACCAATAGATTTGGAGTAATAAAAATTATCAAGGTTTTTTCACAATTAGAAGTATTCTGCATACTTTTAACACCATGGGTCATGTTATATCATATCTGATTCATGCATTGGGTTTTCTTAATATTGTATTCTCCATTGGTGGACATCTTATAAAATGTGACTATTGTTGTACGATCAAATCAATTTGGCTAAATTCAAGTATCCACTGGAACACTCTAAGGTGGGCTAAAGCTTCTGAAAGAGTTTTAATTCATTTGTTGTTGTTGCAAAGTTGCTCCTGAACTTCTCTTGATCTTGTTAGTTGTTAATGAAATTTCTGTAAGTTAATAGGATAAACTTTGGAGAGAAAGGGGACTTGAAATATAAAGAGACCTATATGATATATATTATCTGCTATAGAATATATATATTAGTATATAATATATATTACTATATTAATGTATTAATATAATTACTGTAACTGTAATAGAATTATTACAAATTCGAAATGATAATAAATAAAAGAAATGAAATATATTTTTTTTCTAATTTTATTTTAATATTCTATTTGTAAAAATTGAATTATGACATATTCATTATGTTCGGAATAGCAAATTCCAAACTGTTAATAACTAAGATCCTATTAGTTTATTTAATTCCTATGCATGCACATTTTTTTTATATGAGCTTGCTTAGCCCAGAGGTTAGAGCATCGCATTTGTAATGCGATGGTCATCGGTTCGATTCTGATAGCTAGCTTTTCTCTTTTGTTTTATTTTTAAAAAATGGATAATGTCTTTTTTTAGGAATCCAAAATTGGTAAAGTTTGATATCTGTAGAACAACTCAAGAAACAAACCTCCTTTTTTCTCTATAAATAGAATAAGGTTCAGATATTGATAGAATTCATACAATTCTTCTTTGTACTACAATGCTTTTGTGAATTTTGCTTCATATATACATACTAATCCTGCCAGAAATTCATTCTAGAACTGAAAAAATCTTTCTGGCCATTGAACTGGTACTAAAGGATTGGTTGTATACAAGTAGTTGGAAGATTACCAATTCTTTTGTTTTTTACTTTTTTTTATCAATCAAGCCCTTGTAAACATGATTAGCAATCTTATGAACTCCACTGTTTCCATTGCTGCCGAGGTTTTCGAGAAGGCAGAGACATATGATGAAAAGAGGTTCTTTAGGGTCACCACCCTTGACGTAGTTTTTTTAGTATGGAAGCCTTGAGCAGAGGAGGGAACTTGCTAGTTGACTAGGTGGTCAGATATTGCCTTTAAGTTGCAGATATATGGCTGCCATGTAATTCAAAAGGTATGCAATTCATATGGCATTAGTATGCATTAATTTAGTAATATGGATGAAAGGCCACATTTTTAATTGGATCTTCTTTCTTTTTCTGCTTACCCTGTATTCTACATCGGAGGGTTGAGAAAAATATGTCTGCTTCAGCATCATCTATTCTTCAACTGCTTTATTAGAATTTATAACACATCAAAATGGTTAAGTCATAAAGAATCTCAAAATCAGAGATTTTCATTTGAATGGAAGGGGGCAAAACAGGAGGAATTTTGTCGAAGAATTTTATTGGACATGGTGAGAATTGTGCATAATAAGCATATTATACTTTCATTTATTTTAGGCTACAGGAAACTCCATTGTTGCACAAGTGCTAAGTCACAATGCTGTTACTTGGTTGTCCCTGGTAACTAGTTTCATTTACCTTAAAAAGTTGTACAAGAATTTTGAAGGGTAATGGCTACTGTTAAGTTTTGAACAAGTTTTTAACCTTGTCTCTGTTCCAAATTTAATAGTATTGTCATGTTTTTATTTTGGTTTACTCCCATGCAGGCACTTGAGGTCATTGAACTTGAACAAAAAGCCCAGCTTGTTCGTGAGCAAGATGGACATGTTATGAGATGTGTACGTGATCAAAATGGGAATCATGTTATACAGAAATGCATTGAATACTTTCCAACCAAGAAAATTGCATTTATAATTTCTGCATACCATGGTCAAGTAAATTAGGAAATGTGAAACCTCTTATATGACTAGATATGGAAAGAAGAATGTTGTAAGAATGAGTTGTATCCTTGTACCCATAACCCATTGAAATGGTTTAGTGAAAATATGCAGGTTTCTCCTTGGCATGATATTCTATTGCAATTAGGTGATGGTGTCTTCAATTATATTGTTGAAATACCAAAATGATAATGCAAAGATAGAGGTCGCAACTGATGAGCTATATACTCCCATAAAGCAGGATACCAAAAAGGGAAAGCTTTGATATTACCCTTAAGATTCAAATTTGGAGTGGTCTTTCTATTTCACTTACTGCACAATTTGGTGCTGGTATCCTAGACCTAAATAACCATAATTCTGTTGTTTAAAATTGGTCCAGTCAGCTGGCACAGATTTTGGTAATACCTATCAATATTTAGCAATTATAGCTCCTTCTCAATAGCCCCTTTATTTTTTTTATTTTCCTAAGTTTAGTATATGGCTCTGGAAAAATAAATCAATAACATGAAAGAAAAAAGTGCGACATGTAGTAGCTGCAACATTGTCATAATTGATATATCATGGTAAATGCCCTATTTTGGTCTAGTTCTGTTATAAACTAAAATTTGGCAAACAGGATTATGTGCTTAAGGTAATTGAAGAGACTAATGAGTTAAGGACTAAATTTATCAAGAGATTAATTCCTACATGAGATTTGTCACTGGTGTAAATACATCGGAGGATAGCAGTTATTCAGTTGCACTCTATACAGTTTGATGTATGAGTTTGCAATGCAAGCTCTTCTATTTAGGATCCCCTTTATAAACCATTGAATTGAATGAGTAATGGAAGAAACGTATGACAAGATGATTACGTAGCAAGAATAAACATGACCACTGGACGCAAATTTTGCTGGATAAGGCAAGAATATGTAAGCTAATGTTCTAGTCTTGTCTCAGATGAACAAGTTTGTGGCCTTTGGTGAAGCTATTAATCAGGTTTTGTTCCTGAAAACACTAATGAAATTCAGACAAAAGTATATCCAATCAAGCGATATATATAAATAGACCAAAATAAATAACGTATAAATGATTATAAATAAAAAGATCAACATATATCTAAATAGTCCAAAATATAAAGATAAATTATACTTCAAACAAAATTAAAATGGCCTAATCAATCCAAAGCTATTTTAACTAAATAATGTGTTCTTAGAAGACACGATTACGATTAATAAATTTTTAATAAGAAGTATCCTAAAATCCTAAGTTTGAAGCACAGAATGCTGCATCTTTTTATTCCAATCAGTGATAAATCGTTATTTTACGGTTTATTTTGTATTGAATTGAGCGGATTTTTCAATTATTCTCACACTTATGCATATAATTTGCATGTTTTACATTTTCCTTCCTAGCTTTGTGCTATGATTGAAAACATGCTTCTTTGGCCTTTAATTTGCAAATTTTAATCCTCTCTTATTACCATTCGATGCTGTGATATGTGTGTTAAGTGTTTCAGAGTTTATAGGGCAGGAATGGCTTAGAGGATGGACAAGAAGCATGCAAAAGTGGAAGGAACACAAAAAATTGAAGTTTTGAGAAGCTGGCAGCGATGCACACACGTAGACGATGCGTACGCGTGACTGGTGCATGAGACGAGCGATGCGCACGCGTGGATGACTGACGTTAGGATTTTTGCTAGTAAAGAATTTTATAAAAATAGTCGCGTTGTAGATATAGATTCTAAACCAACATAAATTCCTTCGTGCAAATGTTTTGGTTGTCACAAGTAACAAACCCCTTTGAAATTGATAACCGAGTATTCAAACCTCGGGTCGTCTTCTCAAGGAATTGCAGGGAGGTATGTTCTTATTATTGGCTATGAAAAAGGTAAAATTGGAGTTTTGAGAATGAGGAATAAATATGGCAAATAATTTAAATGACAATTAAAATAAATAAATACTGTAAAGCAAACTTTTGGCAAGGTATGAGAAATTAGAAGTCCAGACTTAGTTATTCTTATCAATAATAATGAAAGTTGAATCTTAATTCCACTTAGTTGACCTTTGCTAAAGCAAAGGAAAGTCAAGGGACTAATTAATTTGACCTTCGAATCCTATTTATTTCCTAAGAAAAGGTTGGGATTATTGAAATTCAATTCAATTAGCAAAGATAACAGTTATCAATTATGTTAAGCTAAGATAACTCCTGAGTTACTGATTTCTAAACTAAGACCAAAAAGGGAAAAGTAAATTAATTCTACTGGAATGAAAATGTCTTCAGATTGGGAATAGTCAATGGCATAAATAAAAGAAGGCAATATTAAACTGAAATACCTCAAATAACATTAAATAAGAAAATCATCATGAATATGGCATAAGCCAAATAGGCAACATAACTAATATAAGCATTCAAATATCTGAAAATAAGAAATAAATGTAAGGTAAAAGAACATTGAACCTGGGATCGAGAGTCATTCCTAAAACTAAGAGAAGTCCTAAATTCTAATTTCTAAAAACTCTACCTAAATCCTAAGAGAGAGGAGAGAACCTCTCTCTCTAAAAACTACATCTAAAACATGAAAAGTGAATTATGAGAGCATGGTGATGACTGGATGCATTCCCCCACTTTATAGCCTCTAATCTGTGTTTTCCAGGCCGAAAACTGGGTCAGAAAGAGCCCAGAAGTCACTTCCAGCGCTTTATGGTCTATACAGGTCGCGGGCAAGTGACGCGGAGGCGTCGCCCACGCGACCGCGCGGATTGAAGTTTGCAGCTGTGAGGCGTTCGCGTGGATCACGTGTTCGCGTCGCCTAGCGTCAGGGCAACTATGGCATATTATATATCAAATCGAAGCCCTGGACGTTTACTTTCCAATGCAACTAAAACCGCGTCATTTGGACCTCTGTAGCTAAAGTTATAGCCGTTTGAGTGCGAAGAGGTCAGGCTGGACAGCTTAGCAGTTTCTCCAACTTCTTGTATTCCTTCTACTTTTGCATGCTTCCTTTCCATCCTCCAAGCCATTCCTGCCCAATAATATCTGAAAATACTTAACACACATATCAAGGCATCTAATGGTAATAAGAGAGGATTAATAATAAGCAAATATAAGATCAAAGAAGCATGTTTTCAATCATAGCATAAAATCAGGAAGAAAGATGTAAAACATGCGAATTGTATGAATAAGTGAGTAAAGAGTTGATAAAAACCACTTAATTGAGCATAAGATAAATCATAAAATAGTGGTTTATCAACCTCCCCACACTTAAACAATAGCATGTCCTCATGCTAAGCTCAAGAGAAACTATAAAGAGATGAAGAGGAATGATAGAATGTATGAGATGCAACCTATCTATATGAATACAACTACATGCAAAAATGTTTCTACCTACTTGGTTAAAAATAAATAAGTTCTCCAAGACAAACATAAATCAGATTTCACTAATTCAAATCATATAAAATAAAGACAAGTAAACTTGTAAGAAGATAGCTCATGAAAGGAAGGAACATAGAATTAAGCACTGAACCCTCACTGGTAGTGTATATGCGCTCAAATCTCTCTAGTGTATAGGGTAATCACTCTACTCTTCTCTAGTCATGCTTTCTAAAACTTGTTCTTAATCTAACCAATCAACAAATATTTAATGTACCAATGCAAACATCATGAGGTCTTTTCAAGGTTGTAATGGGGCTGAGGTAAAGGTAAGGATATATGTATGGCCAAGTGAGCTTTATAAATTGAATCTTTAATTATCCTAAGCTTTCACCTAACATACATATACTCTATATAATTCTAGTTCATGCCTAGTTACCCAAAATTCCCACTTTTACATCACATACTCATGTATCAACTTTTTTCGTGAGTAGGTTCCCAAATTCCCAATATTCAAATAGATTAGAGACATGATACATTCCCTTATTTACCCATGTTCCCACATTTTTTCCCACACTTAGTTGATGCACAATCTCTATCTTAAGCTAACCAAAGATTCAATTGGGATATTACTTTTATTTTTCTGCTTAAAGCTAGTGATGTGGTAAAATACATAACAAATGGGGATTAAAAGGCTCAAAATGGCTGACAATGGTGATTTAAAGGATAGGCTTATCTGGGATAAGTGAGCTAAAATCAAACAATGGCCTCAATCATATGCAAGCATGTAAATACACTAAATAATGGACATATAGATTGGAACAAAATATAGATTACAATCATAGAGAAGAAAACACACAAGAATAAAAATTTATAGTTAAATAATGTAACCATATAAATAAGCTCAAAATCTCACAGGTTGTGTGTTCTTTGGCTCAAAAACCATATTCCAAATACAACTTCAAAACAAGTTTAACACAAATTTTTCAATTTAAATTAGTGAAATACTATAAAAATTTCTTGAAAAAGAAAATATTTCTTCAACCAAGTGGTAAAATATGCACAATATCAAATAAATATGCAAATGCAACAACTAGCTACAAAGAAAATTTAAACATTGGTGTTGAGACAAGAAAGTACTAACCCATGGAGATCGGTGTCAACCTCCCCACACTTAAAGATTGCACCGTCCTCGGTGCTTGCTAAGATGTGCAGGTGGACGGGTGGTTCCAACTGATGCTTTTCTTCAAGGATTGTGCAGATGGACTTGTTTGTCTTCCCTTTTAGAAGTTCCTCCCTTTTCCCGTCTTCGGTGGCCAGCCTAGAAGAAGAGAAAAAGAAGAATAGTAACCCAGAGATAAGGATAAGAACATAAATAAAATATGGGTGTTAATGCCAAATAATAAAGGTCTCAATTACATGGTAGCCACAACATGCAAGTGAGGAAATAATAGAAGCACATGGCATACTAGTGGTGCAAAATTTTGCAACAATTAGGGAGAGTGTGGGTAGGGAGAGGTAATGTAAATTCATGTCAATGCAAAATTAATACAGGTATAAAAGATAGGCATTGATTTAAATAATATTACCTAACCAGAATAAAACAAGTCACTAAGCACCCAAAATAATTTAAGAGAAGATGCAACAGCTAAATAAGAAAATTTTTTAACACCAAAAGAAAAATAATGAAATTAGAAAAGAAAAGAAAAATATGTACTAAATTAAAATGCAATGAATGAAATATGCAAATAAATTAAGTAAAATAAAATGAAAGAAAAAAAAAGAATGGGAAGAGAAAGAAGGGAAGAAGAAGTAAAGAAGAGAGGAGGAAGATAGAATAAGAAAAGATAGAAAAAATTAGGATTAGAGAAGAAAAGATAAGAAAATTGGCATTGATCTGGATAGATTGTGCGACGCTGGCGACGCGGTTGCGTGGGTGACATGGCCGCGTGGAGTGCAATAAGTTCAGGCGACGCGGACGCGTGGGGCACGCAAACGCGTGGCCTGATTTGTGCGATTGGCGCGAGTGCAGCCTTGCGTTCGCGCAACTCTCTGTTCGAAACTATTTTTGCCAATTTTTAGGGTGACGCGGTCGCGTGGTTGACGCGATCGCGTGGGTGGCCAAGATTGGAGGATGACGCGGACGCGTGAGGCACACGTTCGTGTGGTAAGGCTTGTGCGTCTAGCGCCAGTCCAGCCTTACTCCAGCACAACTTTCGGCCATGCACCCCTTATACATCGATTACCAGGTCACGCGGCCGCGTGGGTGACGCGGACGCGTGGGAGGCGTGGTTCCCATGTGACGCAGACGCGTCAGCGACGCGGTCGCATGGGTCAAATTGTGCCAAAGGCACGCCTCCTGCCATGCTTTCGCGTGACTCTCTGTTCACTTTTCTTTTCTTCTAATGCACTTGTGACGCAGACGCGTCAGCGACGCTGCCGCATCGCGTGCATTTTTTTTATGCAGTATGCAGAATGCAATGCTAATATGAATGTTATGAAAAATTCCAAGTTCAATACAATAGAATAAAATAAAACTCGAAAACAAATAAAACTAAATAAAAAATGAAAATGGAACGATCATACCATGGTGGGTTGTCTCCCACCTAGCACTTTTAGTTGAAGTCCTTAAGTTGGACATTGGAGGAGCTTCCTGTTATGGCGGCTTGTGCTTGAATTCGTCCAGAAATCTCCACCAATGCTTGGAATGCCAACAGCCTCCGGGGTCCCAAACTAGGCATGTGAAGCTTCTGAGCAGCTTCAAACAAATTTTCAGACTCCCGGGGTGATGAATATCAGAGTATTTTCCAGGATCCCAAACTTTGGTTCCAAATCCGCTTTCGTTTTGATCTATACTTTTCCATCCGGGCGGTTTGGAAATTAGATTCTCACCAAGATGACCAAACGTTTTCCGAGATCCATTCGATTGAACATGATACCAATCCGTGCACTTCGAATTGAAGCATGGAACCTTATTGAACCTTGTACACCAGCTCTGAGTGCAAGCCATTTCCCTCTTACTCTTAAAGCCGCAGAGAGCTCTAAGCTGGCCATCTGTTTCAAGCAAACCATATTCAAGTGGAAGATTGAAGATAAAAGACAAGGATTTTACCCACTTGTAGTTTGTGTTGGGCGGTAATGGCCTTGGGATAGGTGTTTCCAGTAGTTCTGCAAGCTCTACTCCCTTGTGGTCTTCTGTGAACTCCTCCACTTCTTTGCAAATTTTTTCCATTCTAGCCATGTCCTGGTCAAAGTCTTCCATATCTTCCTCATCACTTGAGTCATAATTAGGAGGTTGAGAAAAGTCGACCTCTGCATCATCTTCGTATTCACTTGGGGAAGATTCTTCTGTCTCAAAGAAATCACTTGCGGATGCAAGTTCATCACTAGGAGGACTTGACTGGTGACTATCTTCATTAAGGAAACATGCGTCTTGAGTTACTCTGTCCAGTTCTTCATAAGATATCTGCATTGGAGGCTGTGCAACATCCTCTTTAGCGTCAATTGTAACATCCTTGATGGGGTCTTCCATGACTCTGTATTTCCTAGGAGGCTCAGCATCTCCTAAATCTTCAACCAAGTCTTCTTCTTCTACAATGACCGCATCCTCTACTTGTTCCAGTACGAAGTTATGCTCTATGTTGTCCACTGGAGTCTCTAGCGTCTTCTTCGTGCTGTGTTCTTCATTAGATTCTCCACATGAAGCCATGGGAGTCTGTTGAGTGTTTGAACGTCTGTAAGATAATTGAATTATTGCTTGCTCCAGTTGATGAAGGGTTGCAGTAAATTGTTTTACTGATTCTTTGAGGCAAACCTGTGATTCTGGCTTTGATGGATAAGGACATGATGTATGGGGGAGTAGTGGTTCTTGGGAGTAATTGGATTGGTGTTGGGGTGGATAAGGATCGTATGGTGGCGAATGGTGAAAAGAAACTTGTGAGTGTGGTGGTTCGAGGTTATGTTGAGAGGATGGTCTATAGGCACGGGGTGGGGCTTGTTGGTAGTTACAAGGTTGTCCACCATATCTTTCAGCTAGGTATGCATTGTAGAATGGTCGTTGTCCATGATATCTTGGAGGGTGTTGTTGCCTAAAGGGTTGATTAGATCCTCTTGGCTCCATCCATCCTTGATTGGTCTGACCGTGATGCATATTCCTTCTGTGGTTTCTATTTCCTTCAACAAAGTTAGAACCAAACTCAAAGCGAGAGGGGTGAGAATTCATGGTAATTATCAGAAATAAGGGGGAAAAAGGAGAAACAAATAAACAAGTAAAAGAAAAATATTTTTTTTAGAAAAATATTTACAATAACCAATAATAAGGCACACGTTTGCAATTCCCTGGCAACGGTGCCATTTTGACGTTAGGATTTTTGCTAGTAAAGAATTTTATAAAAATAGTCGCGTTGTAGATATAGATTCTAAACCAACATAAATCCCTTTGTGAAAACATTTTGGTTGTCACAAGTAACAAACCCCTTTGAAATTGATAACCGAGTATTCAAACCTCGGGTCGTCTTCTCAAGGAATTGCAGGGAGATATGTTCTTATTATTGGCTATGAAAAAGGTAAAATTGGAGTTTTGAGAATGAGGAATAAATATGGCAAATAATTTAAATGACAATTAAAATAAATAAATAATGTAAAGCAAACTTTTGGCAAAGTATGAGAAATTGGAAGTCCAGACTTAGTTATTCTTATCAATAATAATGAAAGTTGAATCTTAATTCCACTTAGTTGACCTTTGCTAAAGCAAAGGAAAGTTAAGGGACTAATTAATTTGACCTTCGAATCCTATTTATTTCCTAAGAAAAGGTTGGGATTATTGAAATTCAATTCAATTAGCAAAGATAACAGTTATCAATTATATTAAGCTAAGATAACTCCTGAGTTACTGATTTCTAAACTAAGACCAAAAAGGGAAAAGTAAATTAATTCTACTGGAATGAAAATGTCTTCAGATTGGGAATAGTCAATGGCATAAATAAAAGAAGGCAATATTAAACTGAAATACCTCAAATAACATTAAATAAGAAAATCATCATGAATATGGCATAAGCCAAATAGGCAACATAACTAATATAAGCATTCAAGTATCTGAAAATAAGAAATAAATGTAAGGTAAAAGAACATTGAACCTGGGATCGAGAGTCACTCCTAAAACTAAGAGAAGTCCTAAATCCTAATTTCTAAAAACTCTACCTAAATCCTAAGAGAGAGGAGAGAACCTCTCTCTAAAAACTACATCTAAATCATGAAAAGTGAATTATGAGAGCATGGTGATGAATGGATGCATTCCCCTACTTTATAGCCTCTAATCTATGTTTTCCGGACTGAAAATTGGGTCAAAAACAGCCCAGAAGTCACTTCTAGCGCTTTCTGGTCCGTACAGGTCGCGGGCAAGTGACACGGAGGCGTCGCCCACGCGACCGCGCGGATTGAAGTTTGCAGCTACGACGCGTCCGCGTAGATCACCCGTTCGCGTCGCCTAGCGTCAGGGCAATGATGAGCGGATAATTTATACGCTTTTTGGCATTGTTTTTAGGTAGTTTTTAGTAAGTTTAAGCTACTTTTAGGGATGTTTTCATTAGTTTTTATGTTAAATTCACATTTCTGGACTTTACTATGAGTTTGTGTGTTTTTTCTGTGATTTCAGGTAAATTCTGACTGAAATTGAGGGACTTGAGCAAAACTCTGAAAAAGGCTGACAAAAGGACTGCTGATGCTGTTGGAATCTGACCTCCCTGCACTCAAAATGGATTTTCTGGAGCTACAGAACTCCAAATGGCGCGCTCTCAACGGCGTTGGAAAGTAGACATCCAGAGATTTCCAGCAATATATAATAGTCCATACTTTATTCGGAAATTGACGATGTAACTTGGTGTTGAACGCCAAGTACATGCTGCTGTCTGGAGTTAAACGCTAGAAAAACGTCATGATCCGGAGTTGAATGCCCAAAACACGTCATAACTCGGAGTTTAACTCCAAGAGAAGCCTCAGCTCGTGGATTGATCAAGCTCAGTCCAAGCACACACCAAGTGGTCCCCGGAAATAGATTTATGCATTAATTACTTACTCATGTAAACCCTAGGAGCTAGTTTATTATAAATAGAACATTTATCTATTGTATTAGAGATCTTTGATCACTTTAGGTCTTTGATCAGTCGGTCTTGTGACCACATGGGGGCTGGCCATTCGGCCATGCCTGAACCTTTTACTTATGTATTTTCAACGGTGGAGTTTCTGCACACCATAGATTAAGGGTGTGGAGCTCTGCTGTACCTCAAGTATTAATGCAATTCTATTCTTTTTTATTCAAATCTCTCTTATTCTTATTCCAAGATATTCATTCGTACCCAAGAACATGATGAATGTGATGATAAGTAACCCTCATTATCATTCTCACTTATGAACGCACGTGATTGACAACCACTTCCGTTCTACCTGCAATAGAGCTTGAATGTGTATCTCTTAGATTCCCCAACAGAATCTTCGTGGTATAAGCTAGATAGATGGCGGAATTTAGGAGGATCCGGAAAGTCTCACCTTGTCTGTGGTATTCCGAGTAGGACTCTATGA
>NC_029778.3:49074959-49076097 GCF_000817695.3 Arachis duranensis
TGTGATCACAATTTCGTCCACCAAGTTTTTGGCGCCGTTGCCGGGGATTATTCGAGTTGTGTGAAAGTATAGATCACAATTTCGTCCACCAAGTTTTTGGCGCCGTTGCCGGGGATTATTCGAGTTGTGTGAAAGTATAGATCACAATTTCGTCCACCAAGTTTTTGGCGCCGTTGCCGGGGATTGTTCGAGTATGGACAACTGACGGTTCATCTTGTTGCTCAGATTAGGTAATTTTCTTTTCAAAAATCTTTTTTCAAAATTTTTCCTTCCTTTTTCGTTTTTTTTCAAAAATGTTTTTCGAAAAAAATCAATAAAAATACAAAAAAATTAGAAAATCATAAAAATCAAAAATATTTTGTGTTTCTTGTTTGAGTCTTGTGTTAATTTTAAGTTTGGTGTCAATTGCATGCTTTTAAAATTTTTCTTGCATTTTTTCGAAAATCTCATGCATTCATAGTGTTCTTCATGATCTTCAAGTTGTTCTTGACAAGTCTTCTTATTTGATCTTGATGATTTCTTGTTTTATGTCTTTTGTTGTTTTTCATGTGCACTTTTGCATTCATATTTTCCATGCATTAAAGATTTCTAAGTTTGGTGTCTTGCATGTTTTCTTTGCATCAAAAATTTTTTCAAAATAATGTTCTTGATGTTCATCATGATCTTCAAAGTGTTCTTGGTGTTCATCTTGACATTCATAGCATTCTTGCATGCATCTTGTGTCTTGATCCAAAATTTTCATGTTTTGGGTCATTTTTTGTGTTTTTCATTGTTTTGATCTAAAAATTTCATGCATTGAGTATTTTTGTTGTTTTTCTCTCTCATAATTAAATATTCAAAAATAAAAAATATCTTTTCCTTATTTTCCTCCAAAATTTTCGAAATTTTGGGTTGACTTGGTCAAAAATTTTTAAAATTAGTTGTTTCTTACAAGTCAAGTCAAAATTTCAATTTTAAAAATCTTATCTTTTCAAAATCTTTTTCAAAAATCATATCTTTTTCAATTTTTTTCTTATAAATTTCGAAAATTTCAAAAATCTTTTTCAAAATATTTTCAAAATCTTTTTCTTATTTTTCAAAAATTACTTCCCTTCTTCTCACATCCTTCTATTTATGGACTAACACTATTCCTTAATGC
>NC_029778.3:49079441-49080491 GCF_000817695.3 Arachis duranensis
AATTTTTATTTTATTGTTATTTTATGTTTTATTAGGTACATGATCATGAGGAGTCACGAAAAAAATCAAAAAAATTAAAAACAGAGTCAAAAACAGAAGAAAAAAATTTTTCACCCTGGAGGTCGCGCAGACTGGTGTTCAACGCCAGTAAGATGCATCTGGCTGGCGTTCAACGCCAAAACAGAGCACCATTCTGGCGCTGAACGCCAGATACAAGCAACATCCTGGCGTTGAACGCCAGGAATGTGCCTAGAGGAGACAAACTGGCGCTGAACGCCAGTAACAAGCATGAAACTGGCGGTCAACGCCAGAAACATACTTTACATGGGCGTTGAACGCCCAGATCGTGCACCAATGGGCGTTTAAACGCCAGAATGATGCACGAAGGCATTTTACATGCCTATATGGTGAAGGAATGGTATTTCTTTTCACCTCAGGATCTGTGGACCCCACAGGATCCCCACCTACCATATTCCCACCTTACCTTTTAATCCTAATCACACTCTCCTAATCCTAAATCTCATTTTCCTACTCCCCATGCCACACTTCCCAATACCCATCACCAATCACCTCAATTCCTCTTCCCAATTACCCCATTCACCATTCACATCAACCCACTCTTCCCCATAAACCCCACCTACCTTCATCAAATTCAAATTCAATTTCCCACCCATTCCCCCCCAAAATGGCCAAACACCCACCCTCCCCTCTCCCTATAAATACCCTTCCATTCTACCTCATTTTCACACAACACAACCCCTTCTTCTCCCACATAGCCGAACCTACTTCTTCCCCTTTCTCCCATATTCTCTTCTTCTTCTTCTACTCTTCTTTTCTTTCTTGCTCGAGGGCGAGCAAAATTTTAAGTTTGGTGTGGTAAAAGCATAAGCTTTTTGTTTCTCCATTACCATCAATGGCACCTAAGGCCGGAGCATCCTCTAAAAAAGGGAAAGGGAAGACAAAAGCTTCCACCTCCGAGTCATGGGAGATGGAAAGATTCATCTCCAAGAGCCATCAAGACCACTTCTATGATGTTGTGGCAAAGAAGAA
>NC_029778.3:49081538-49095167 GCF_000817695.3 Arachis duranensis
AAATCCATTAATCCTTCACCTCTCTTAAATGAAAAATGTTTTAATTCAAAAGAACAAGAAGTACATGAATTTCGAATTCATCCTTGAATTTAATTTAATTATATTGATGTGGTGGCAATACTTTCTGTTTTCTGAATGAATGCTTGAACAGTGCATATTTTTGATCTTGTTGTTTATGAGTGTTAAAATTGTTGGCTCTTGAAAGAATGATGAACAAAGAGAAATGTTATTGATGATTTGAAAAAAATCATGAAATTGATTCTTGAAGCAAGAAAAAGCAGTGAAAAAGGAAGCTTGCGAAGGAAAAAAAAATATAGAAAGAAAAAGAAGGAGCAGTAGAAAAAGCCAATAGCCCTTAAAACCAAAAGGCAAGGGTAAAAAGGATCCAAGGCTTTGAGCATCAATGGATAGGAGGGCCCAAGGAAATAAAATCTAAGTATTTCCCCCGAACCCAGGCAACTATAGCATATTATATATCAAATCGAAGCCTCGAACGTTAGCTTTTCAACGCAACTGGAAGCGCGTCATTTGGACCTCTGTAGCTAAAGTTATAGCTGTTTGAGTGGGAAGAGGTCAGGCTTGACAGCTTAGCAGTTTCTCCAACTTCTTGTATTCCTTCCACTTTTGCATGCTTCCTTTCCATCCTCCAAGCCATTCCTGCCCTATAATATCTGAAAACACTTAACACACATATCAAGGCATCTAATGGTAATAAGAGATGATTAATAATAAGCAAATATAAGATCAAAGAAGCATGTTTTCAATCATAGCACAAAATCAGGAAGGAAGTTGTAAAACATGCGAATTGTATGAATAAGTGAGTAAAGAGTTGATAAAAACCACTTAATTGAGCACAAGATAAACCATAAAATAGTGGTTTATCAATGACGCGTACGCGTGACCAGGATTTTGCCAAGCGACGCGTACGTGTGGGCGACACGTACGCGTGACAGAGCGTCACGTGCTGCAATTTACAAAAAATGTTGGGGGCAATTTTTGGGCTTCTTTTTGACCCAGTTTCAGGCTCGAAAATCCAGATTAGAGGCTACATAGTGGAGCTGGAAGGGGGAATCAATCATTCATACTTTCATTGACAATTATTAGGTTTTAGATGTAGTTTTCTAGACTAGGTTTTAGGATTTTTAGGTTTATGTCTTCTCAAATTCAGATTTCTACCTTGCTTTAGTTTAGGTTTCTTCTACTTTTATTCATTCAAGTATGTTAGTTCATCTACTTCTCTTGTTGATTTCTTTATTTTCTCAATTTAGTTTATGAACCCTTATGGTTAGATTCAATTTCCTTTTAATGCAATTTGAGGTATTTCATATTTATTACTTCTTTCTTCATTTGCTGTTATTGATTTCTTGCAATTGTTGGTTTAGATTTTGTTATCTCTTATTATTCATTTATGCTTTTATTTTGTGCCTACCAAGTGTTTGATAAAATGCTTGGTTGGATTTTAAATTGGAATTTTGGTATTCCTAGCTTAGACTGAGTAATTTGGAGACTCTTGAATTGTCAAAGTCTCTTATTGCTTGGCAATTGAAAGTTGCTAGTTGGTTTGAGCTTCACTAACTCTAGTATTTGATTAGGACTTGTGAACTCAAGTTGAATTGCTCACTTGACTTACCTTCAATTGTTAGAGGTTAACTAAGTGAGAGCAATTTGCAATTACCATCACAATTGATGATGATAATGAGGATAGGAATTCCAATTCTCAATCCTTGCTATGACTTTTCTCAGTTGTTGTTTTATCTCCTTGTTATTTACATTCCTTGCTTATTAAACTCAACCCAAAAAGATAAAATCTCATAACCAATAATAAATACACTTCCCTACAATTCTTTGAGAGACAACCCGAGGTTTAAATACTTCGGTTAATTTTATTGGGTTTGTATTGTGACAAACAATTTAAATATTGATTGAGGTTTAATTGTTGATTTAGAACTATACTTGCAACGTGATATTTTTGTGAAAATCTTTATCGACATTTTCCTCCATCAATCAGCAACAGCAAGTTCCTTTATCATATCCCACTTTGAGTTGTGCCATTTGTATACCAAATCCACAGCCATTCGCATCTTTGAGTAATCATTGACAACCTAACAAACATTAACAATGATATTATTTAATTGAATAAACCTAACAGACTAAACATTATAAAATTCGTAAACATTTTCTCTACCCATGGCTTATTGACGCCTCAATAGTGGTTAAGGATCATCCATTCAGCGACCCAAATATCACAATTATTCCTTCATCATAATTCAAGGCACACATTAACAAAGCAATATTATAAAAGAACAAACAGCCAGAAAATTAATTTGTACTCTAAAATTTCATATTTTTAAACTTACGACTTGACATGTTATTGCGGGACAACTAGCTCAAAAAATTTATACTTAGAAAATTAAAAGTTTTTATGCGAAGGCATTTTCTTGGAAGTTTTTTGTCGGATACAAACTTCTCAAGATAAGTTAACACCTCGTTAATAACACTCTTATGCTCTGTCATAGATGTACAACATTTGAACAAGTCTAAATATCTCAT
This sequence comes from Arachis duranensis, assembly GCF_000817695.3. Taxonomy (NCBI): domain Eukaryota; kingdom Viridiplantae; phylum Streptophyta; class Magnoliopsida; order Fabales; family Fabaceae; genus Arachis; species Arachis duranensis. The sequence continues at coordinate 49,084,089 of NC_029778.3, forward strand.
AGTCTCATAAAGCAAATTAACCACTATGAGAAAACAATGGCAAGGTAAATTGGCACAAAAATCTACAACAACATTCAGAAGATTATTTTTAATATAAACAACCATGAAATATTACTATTCTAATTAATTGAATGTTGACTAGAATTAACAAACCTCATGTAAACCGCTGAGGTCTCCCATGAAGTTATCCTTGATGAAGCCGAAACATTTCTATTTCGGACTTAAAACAATTTGCTACAGTGAATATTGAACTAAGTGGGGAATCTTATTATATTTATAGTATAACTAGGAAGATATATTTATATTGAATATTCTATTTTGAATTGGTAATAAACTTACAGAGAATGTCGGTGACAAAAACCATTGGTTGCCATATTTGATTTTACATGGCCCAAATGGCCCTTTGGTCATCATCGAACAAACTAAGGTAAAGACATATGGATTAAAGACAATCACGGTTATGCTGCAGTAATTAAAATTTTATAATTTTGCAAGCATAATAAATAAATACAGCTAAAATAATTCTCACATCACCAATTATTAGCTTGTCGGGCATAACAGTCAGAAGAGTCTCGCGTGTGCCCATACAATGATCGTTTGGAACAAGCACTTTTCTTAAATCATGTAATCAAAATATTATACTATGGTGTTAGAATGGTTAAAAAAATACATAACAAATCAGCAATTAAAGTGAGAAATAAATTAACTTTACTTACTTCGGATCCAAGTAATTTTCAAAGATGTAAGCAGCAATGACCAGTTCATATTAAAAAAATTTCATCTCTTTAGTTGGCCAAAATAAAAGGTCCAAACACTATAAAAATAATGTCAACATTAATTATTTAGTCAAAGTATACACACAAAATTCTATTAATAACAATGTTATTCTAAAGACCGTAACTTACATGTGACATGTCATCTTCATCGATGTTTGGATTGTAACTGTTGTAGCAAAGCCATGAACGACTTGGAGGAAACTTCTCCCCAAAATATAATTCTTTCTGCAAATCCAAAAAATATGACAATTAGTTTAAGCATTGCTAGACTTGCACCAAATGGTGATAGGAGATAATAGTTGAACATACATATACATTGAGAAGGGTTCCCGTCATTGAACAAAAGAAAGCAATATATTGAACAAGCTTAAAAATTCACAAAACAAAAGAAAGTAATATACTGAAAAGGTTCCAGTCATTGAAAAGCCCGTTTATTTGTAATTTACAATTTAAAACAAAAACTAGTAAAGAGGTGGAATACTAAGATAGCCATGACTTATTGGCCACAAAAATCTGATAGTAATCACATGTTAATTAAATTATAGTAGGTGGGGTAGTTATGTAGCTCTGCAGGCTGCTGGCCATAAAATATTATGCATTTAATTTAGAAAAAGTTTATCATTAAATTTTTATTAGTTGTTATCTAAAAAAACATAAAACCTTAACGTCGAAGACCGGTAATCCACGCTTTCTTACTTTGCACCTCGGTATCCTCTTTTTTGTTACTGGTTCGTCACCCAAATACATTGATGGGTTGGCGACAAGGAAGCATTTCAAACTATCTGACGATGGTGTAAGAGTTGAAGCAGTATTCGAAAGCTTTACACCATGACTCCCACTTTTTGATGAGGAACCAACTATTTCCACAAACTTTGGCAGAACTATTGTTATCCCATGCACAACAGCTTTGTGTATCATCGTTGATAATGCCTTGGCAACACTATTTCTAAGCTTCAAGATGCCATAAAATAAGACACGCAATACTAAATAATAAGGTAACAACACAGCAAATCTAAACATCACAGAAGATAACTAAACATGTGTTTAAAAAGTATGCTAAGAAAGTAAGGCATCTTCGGCTATGACAGCCAAAAAAGAGTTATCTTCTAGTCCAAAGCGGAAAATTGCATGTTTGATTCTCCCTTAAAAGTTACAAAGGCAGCCGGTGTGTGCTAGTCAAACCAAATAAATTTCACTATTGATATTAGACTAAAGAAAAATAAAAAAATAAAAACATATTACAAAATACTGATAATCATATTTTTTATTTAACAAAAACAAATATGATTACCTTACTCATCCTCTTTACTCCTCTAGTTTGTGGTGCCTGGAAAAAAAAGAGTGCTTAGGTTTAAAACATCACATAAAACACTATTATTTATAGAGATAACTAACAAAAATAGTGAAGAAATCTAATTTTTTTTATAAAGATATCTTAATAAATAATAACGATATTCTAATTTCAAATCTGATATTCAAAATCAAATTTAATCTAGTATTTTTTTATAAAGATGTCCTACAAAAAAATAAAGCTAATCCAATTTACGATCTCATATTCTAATTAAAGATCTTATATTGAAATTTTGATTTACCTAGTTTTTATGAGAGTGGCCTGCTTCCACGAATCTCCACCGTTGCTACGAAGAATCACAAACCACCACTCAAGAATCACACAATTACAGAGAGTTGGCATAGACCTTGTTGTCTCTACAATCTCAATGACAATAACTGCAATTGTTGAGGTGAAAAGAAGGGATAAAGGGAGAAAAGACCCTTCTAACCCCATAAGTCTGTTCTAGCTTTCATTTTAGTACATTATATTTGGTGTTGTGGACATGTTCACATTTGTGGAGCTGTTGAAATTCTTCTACAGAGAAGCACTTTCAGGGATGAAGTCATTGTCAATATCGTTCACGTGACTATCCATGTCTTTTGGATACTTTCTGAGCACGGTCTTCTACACGTAAATGCGACTAGGAAGAGAATAAAAGACTATTGCGATGTGGAGAGGTGTTGGGGATGCGAGATCTGGAAAAGAGGAAACGGCAGCAGTGATGGTCAAGTAGATTGGGGATTGAGAGATTTGGAAAATAGATGGAGGGAGAAGGAAAAAAGGAAAATGTGGAGTGCAAAAATGAATGAAAGTATTAGGGACTAAGGTTTCATAATTGAACAAAATAACTAATGTATTTTTTATTTATAAATTTATTTTAAAATAAAATTAAGATAACTCTATTATAATTTAGAATTAAATAATAATGAATAAATATAATGAAAATAGTAGAACATTTAAAACTTATAATTTTATCAACTATACTACCAATTAATATAATATTAAATAATTAATATTATATTAAATTGTTTGATATTTGAATATCTAAACAAATTAATTATTGGATATGATATTCTTTTGATTTTTTTTCTAATTTTGTAACTTTAATATGGGTACAAGATAGATAAATTCTTATAATATTTAGAGAAAGATAATATAATTTATTACTAATTATACTAAATATAAATTATATGATGATTGTACAAATAGTTTACTTTTCATTTATTAAGTGTTCGAATATGCGAACCTACAGATCAAATCTGGGGATAAATATCTGTGACTGATCGATTTAGATAATAAAACATAGCAATTAATATTTTTTAATTATAATTTAGAGTTAAATACTAATGAATAAATATAACGAATAAATACTAATTAATAAATTATTCTTTAATTCAAAATTTACACCCAAATTCTATATTTTTATTTATTATTTTTAGGAAATTATGAAAAGAACTCAATTCAATAATAACGTACCAATTATGTCTGTCATTGTAAAATTCTATAATCAAATCAATTTTAAAATATGTATAAATCCTTACGAAAAAAANATTTTTATAAATATTATAAAAATTAATCTTAATTAATAATTTTTATATTAAAGGTCTTTTTTAATAATTAAATATCCCTAATAATTTTTTAGAGCATTTTTTTTAAATTAAATCTTATAAAAGTTTTCAATCTAATGATAAAAATGGACAGAAACTCTAACTTCAGTCATATAGTAGAGAAATAAAAATCTAGAATAGTTATACTTTGAACATGTATTGATGTTATTAAGGTATAATGTAGAGGATGCTAACAAGTAAAAACCATAATTATAAAACTAAAAACAAATCTATTACCTTTTTTTAAAAGAATATAATATTATAACTATGAATAAAATGGCATATCTTTTATTTTTATTTTTTATTTTTTATATATATTAATCTTTTCTGTAAAAAAAATATATTTTTAGGTTATTTTTTATTTATTTCTTTTTTTTAACCTATTTTTTCTCTAATTTTCTATCATATTCAAGAGATAAATATATTTTTAGAGTATTGATAAAATGATCTCTCTAGATTGGTATCCATCCTAGACCAACAAAAAATTAGTCGCATTCTATAACCACACTGATCCTTTTAGAGTGTGGATCTTATCTGATGCGGTGACAGTGTGGATCAGATAATATCTGCCGTTGTAATCGTCAGCGTTTATATTAGGTAGCGTTTGGAAGAGTGATAAAGATTGAGAGACTGAGATTGAAAGACAAAGACTGAGAGACTGAAATTGAGAGAGAGACTGAAATAAGTCTCGGTATTGTATTTGGTGTAAAGTGGGAGATAAATACTAAAATAAGAATGAAGCTCTAATTTAATTTGTACAAAGAATAAAGTTGGAATTAATTAATTGAAAAGAGGATATTTTTGTATAAAATGTTATTAAAGTTTTAGTCTTCGTCCCATCAAATTTCAGTCCCCTGTCCCCACTTATTGGAGGTAATTCTGAAATTTTTGGAACAGATACTGAAATTTTAGTACTAGTCTTTGAACCAACAAACATGATATTGAGTCTCAGTCTCCCAGTTTCCGACTCTTCGTATCATTACCTCAAAACAAATGCTACCTTAGAGAACACGAATTCTATATTTGATTTGCTTGCAAAGAGAGAAAAAATTAATGTAGTCGAATATGCAGAGTGTATATCTTCTTGAATGAACATTTATGTAATTGCTCTTATCAAGGTAGACACTACATAGACTAGAACTTTTTGTTTTCTCCTTTTCTTAATTTGGCTATCTTTTATATCATAAAAGAGATCTTAATTTTCTTTCAGTACCATATTAAACAGATACTAAAATTTTAGTACTAGTTTCTGAACTAACAAACATGATACCGAGTCTCAGTCTCCCAGCCTTCGTCCTAGATACTAAAATTTTTGTTTTCTCTTTTTCTTACTTTGGCTATCTTTTATGTCATAAAAAAGATCTTAATTTTCTTTCAGTATCATATTAAATTCACATTAATATATAAGTTCAAATTAAAGTTTAAAATCTGCCATCAACATCATCACTTTAATTATCAAACTGTTAATGAAGTAAGTTCGAGTTGGCTATCGTTCTTCCTTAACTCAATTATAAATCTAAAAACGAATCAAATTCATGATGTCACTATATTAATAAAATAATAGTTTATCATAATTTCATTTTAATACTTGATTAAATTCATATTAATTGCTAGTATTTTATTTTAGACTTGCTCCTGAATAATTTTTATTTTCATTAGTTGTTGTTGCAAAAATAATTCTAATGAATATACTCTAATTAAGTGAATTAAGTTATTAAACATCATTTTTAGATTGAATTTTGAGAATAGAATAATATTTTAAATTTTATTCAAGCATTAAAATCTCGTGATTAATATATTTTACATAGTTATACCGATATTTTGTTTCCAAATATGTTCATGGCTTTACTACAACAATTACAATCCAAACATGAACGGAGATGACATGTGATGCCTGAGCATCTTTTCTATCTTTTCCTAGTGAATTTGCATCTAATTTGTTGAGTTTAATCAAGAATTAATTATATTTTAGCCACTATGGATGCTATTTTGAGTTTGGTGCAATACTGTTTATTTTAGGTAGCATTCGGCTAGATTTGATAGAGTTTCTGCAGCACAAGAATCAAAGGAGATGGCTGTAAGGAGCGACGCGCACGCGTGCCTGACGCGTGCGCATGAATTGGAGGTATCCATGGCGATGCGTGCGCGTGACTGACGTGCATGCATGAATTGAAGATTTGCTCAGCGACGCGTCCGCGTGACCGACGCGTCCGCGTGACTTGCGAAGAAGACCAGCGACGCGTCCGCGTGACTGACGCGTACACGTGACATGCACCACGTGCAAAAAAATGCAGAAAAATGATGGGGGCAATTTCTGGGCTGTTTTGACCCAGTTTCCAGCCCAGAAAATACAGATTAGAAACTACAGAATGGACAAAGCAAGTGGTCCCCACCCATCAGCTGAAGACTTGTTAATTAATTCGAATTTAAATTCAAATCTTATTTTTAGGAAAATATATTATTTTTAATTTTAGATAATTAGATTTTAAATTTATTAGGATTAGTTATAAAAAGAGATCTGATGCCATCAGATTGGAACACAGTACATTTTACCAGAATCCTAGTTTTATTCTCTAAACCATGAGCAACTAATCCTTCATTGTTAAGGTTAGGAGCTCTGTCTATTTGTATGGATTGATTCGTGTGATCTTTCTAATCTAATCCATATTTTGATTTATATTTCAATAATTATTTTCGTCCTTTATTTTATGAATATTGGGTGGAACGGAAGTATGACCCATGTTCTAATTGAGTTCTTGTAAAACTTGGAAAAGCTCTTTACTTGAACAACAGCTTGAAAACATATTATCCTAAATTTCTAATTGTTTGTATTTAACGGGATACGTGACATATAATGTAAGACCCAAAACCTTTGAAAAAGGGCTATCATTAGCTAATTTCAAATTCAGTATTTCTGTAGCTTTAATTTAAAAAAATGATCTTATTAAAGATAATTAAGGCAAGTTTTGATTTATTGAATTTGAGGCGAGTTATGATTATTATCCAATTTTATAATTATTGGATTATTTTCTATATTTGAATTATAAATTTGATAGTTATGAAATAATAAGGATTTTATATGATTTGGATTGGATAAGTAATATTTTAAATATTACTATTGCTATTTTGGAAAAATGAAGAAATTAAGTATATTATTTCTAATTATTTGACTTGAGCATTTTTATTGAAAATAATTTGTAAAATTGATGAGCAAATGGTATTTTCTATTAGTGTTGGATTTAATTACTATATTATTCCCAATTTTATGTGAAATTACTAAAATACCCCTAACCCTAATTTTTGAAAATGAAACTGTAACCCAACGACCCGTTACCCGACCCGGTTTCTTTCTCACCCAACCCAGCAGCAAACAAACGCCTTCCCTTTCCCAAACCAAAACGCAGCAACGGCTGCAGAATGAAGCAAAAGAAAGAAAGGGGTTAGGAGGAAACGGGAAGAAGGAGAGGGGAGACGGGAAGAACAGCACCAGTAAGGAGCCACTATTGCCGCCGCTTCACGAAGAGAAGAAGAGCGCGAGCCAGGGCACGCAAGACGGGGTAGCCACTGCTGGTCTCCGTTCTGCCTTGCCATCACCACTAGAGTCGCACCCAGTCCCTAGTCGTCGTTGTGCTACCCAGGACAGCCATCGCGTTGCGTCGCCGTCTGCATCAGCGCCGAGGAGACCACTCGGGAAGGAGAGACGCACGAAGGAGAGAGCGGATTTGAGGCCAAGCTAAGGTCCAGCCACCGCGTCGGAGCCCTTTCACGTCGCCGGCGTCGCCGTCGAGCCCTGACGCCATTGATGGAGGACGCCGTCGCGAGGAGAAGCGTCGCCTCACCGCCGTTGCTGGTGAGCCCAACCGCTGCCGATCTGGTCCGAGCGAGAGAGAGAACGCGAACAGAGGGCAAGCTGGGGAGCCACCGCTTCTGTTTGCTATACCCACAGTGTTCCCTATCACCTCCGCTGTCTGGAACTGCGTCGCCCTGCCTGGCTGCCGGGGAACACCATTTTCGTCGCCGGAAGAACACTGTTGGTAAGGTCTTGTTAATGGATTCTATTTCTTTTGAATTCTGAGAATACCATAGTCACGACTTGTTGCTGCAACGGTCACTTGAGTCGCGTAGAGGGAGAAAGAGCCACTGGGTGTCGCCGCACCTGGCCTTCGCCGCCTCTGTCACCGGAAATAGCCACCGAGTCCTCTGTTTTGGTAAGAATTTCTGAGTGGAAAGGCCTTTTGTCGCTGCTCTGTAAGCTTATGCTGAGGCATTGCGGTGTTGTCCATCATAGGGTTGTGGATTCATGCTTGTATTCTGTGCTCGGAGTTGTAGCCGCCTCGTTTTGTTATCCCAGTAGGTATTTATGTTTTGGAAATCCTTGCGTTATTGTTCTGTACGTGTATTAATGCATTTATGAAATAAATGTTCTTAGGGTTTAGTAACCGAGGTTGCTTGTTGTAAATTAGAGCTGTTTATGCTGCTGCAAAAAATGTGTGGGCTGTGCTTTGAAGCTGCCTTTGACTAGTAAACTTTTGGTTTACGATGGCATGTGATTCAATTGCACTAATCTTGGTATAATACAATCCAGATGAAAATGAGGGTAATTTTTCTAATATAACTTTCTTATTTGAATCATGAGTTGTGATACATAAATACTCATGATTTCCCTCATTCATTGTCTCAACATGATATCCATTTCGGCGAATATCTTTGAAACTCAACAAGTTCCTCAGAGACTTGGTAGATAATAGTGCATTATTTATTATAAATTTTGTTCCTCGAGGAAACAAAATTATAGCTCTTTCGGAGCCTTCTATCACATTGCCTGAGCCAATAATAGTATTAACATATTCCTCTTTTGACACAAGATGGGTAAAATATATATCACTTTTGAGAATAGTGTGCGAACTTGCACTATCCGCAAGGCATACATCTTCATTATATATGCTTGTCATTTTCTTCAAAGACAAATAATAATAAAATGAGCAGTATGCACAGTTAAATTGAATACTTGATCGGAATTATTTTTCTAAGAAATACTGCACATAATATCATATACTAAAATTTTATTTTAAAACATGACATATTTAATAATTTCAAAATTCATAAACATTGATATTTCATTATTTATATACATCATATTTGAAACTCAAATACATAGAAAATAAAACTTAACAATAAGTTCTTTATATTATTTATTTACATGGATACTTAACAATCTCACATATTAAACTATTCAATCATTGATCAAATGACCAATATTCCCTTCAGGATCCTCAAAGAAATCAGATACATCATAATGAGTGGTGGAATTTTCAGCATCATTTGAAACAAAATTTGTTTACTTTCCTTTGTCATCCTTTTTCAAAGATGCCTGGTAAAGATTGACTAAGTGCCTTGGGGTACGACAGGTACGTGACCAATGGCCCTTTCCACTACAACGGAAACACTTATCCTCTATTGATTTATTCTACCTGATATTTCTTTCTTTATCCCACTTCTGGTGAGATCCTCTCTTTTGAATATAATTCTTTTTCCTCCCATAATTTTTCTTGTTATTAAAACCTTGCCATTTACCTCTTCTGGGGTAATTTGCCGCATTTACTTCAGGAAATGGGGCAGCGCCAGCTGGGTGCACTTCATGATTTTTTAATAACAACTCATTGTTGTGTTCAGCAACAAGAAGGCAAAAAATCAACTCAGAATATTTATTAAACCCTTTCTCTCGATACTACTGCTGCAGGAGCACATTCGAGGCATGGAAGGTTGAGAAAGTTTTCTCCAACATATCATGATCAGTTATTTTTTTCCCACACAATTTCATTCGTGATGTGATTCGAAACATTGCAGAATTATATTCATTTATAGATTTAAAATCTTGTAAACGCAAATGCGTCCATTCATATCAGGCTTGAGAAAGTATCACCGTTTTCGGATGATTATACCTTTCTTCAAGGTCTTTCCAAAGATATGCATGATCTTTTAATGTGAGATATTCATTTTTCAATCCTTCGTCAAGATGACGACGGAGAAAAATCATGGCTTTGGCTTTATCTTTTTGGGATGCATTATTTTCATCTATAATGGTATCTTCAAGATCCATTGAATCAAGATGAATTTCAGCATCTAGTATCCATGATAAATAATTGTTTCCAGATATATCAAGAGCATTGAATTCAAGATGAGAGAGCTTTGACATAATAAAAAAATTTTAACTGAGTCTTCCTAAAAATTTGATCAGAGTCTCCTCATGATAACGTGTTGTAAAATAAATATCAAATAAAGAAGTATAAATAGAAGACTCTAATACTACAATTACTATCTCAATATAATAAAGATAATTAATACTGTTATTAATATTATATGTAAAGAGTAATAGAAAAGAGTATTTAAAATACTGATGAGCGGATAATTTATACGCTTTTTGGCATTATTTTTAGGTAGTTTTTAGTAAGTTTAAGCTACTTTTAGGGATGTTTTCATTAGTTTTTATGTTAAATTCACATTTCTGGACTTTACTATGAGTTTGTGTGTTTTTCTGTGATTTCAGGTAATTTCTGGCTGAAATTGAGGGACTTAAGCAAAAATCTGAAAAAGGCTGACAAAAGGACTGCTAATGCTGTTGGAATCTGACCTCCCTGCACTCGAAATGGATTTTCTGGAGCTACAGAACTCCAATTGGCGCGCTCTCAACGGCGTTGAAAAGTAGACATTCAGAGCTTTCCAGCAATATATAATAGTCCATACTTTATTCGAAAATTGATGACTTAACTTGGCGTTGAACGCCAAGTACATGCTGCTGTCTGGAGTTAAACGCCAGAAAAACGTCATGATCCGGAGTTGAACGCCCTAAACACGTTATAACTTGGAGTTCAACTCCAAGAAAAGCCTCAGCTCATGGATAGACCAAGTTCAGCCCAAACATACACCAAGTGGGCCCCGGAAGTGGATTTATGCATCCAAGTGGGCCCCGAAAGTGGATTTATGCATCAATTACTTACTTCTGTAAACCCTAGCAGCTAGTTTATTATAAATAGGACTTTTTACTAGTGTATTAGACATCTTGGGACGATTAGTTCTCAGATCATGGGGGCTGGCCATTCAGCCATGCCTGAACCTTTTACTTATGTATTTTCAACGGTAGAGTTTCTGCACAACATAGATTAAGGGTGTGGAGCTCTGCTGTACCTCAAGTCTTAATACAATCACTATTACTTTTTATTCAATTCTCTTTTATTATTATTCCAAGATATACGTTACACTTAACTTGATAAATGTGATGATCTGTGACACTCATCATCATTCTCACCTATGAACGTGCGTGACTGACAACTACTTCCGTTCTACATGCAACAGAGCTTGAATG
>NC_029778.3:49095427-49098085 GCF_000817695.3 Arachis duranensis
GGATTCTATTCCAACCTGATTGAGAACCGACAGATGATTAGCCGTGCTGTGACAGAGCATAGGAACGTTTTCACTGAGAGGACGGGATGTAGCCATCAACCATGGGTGATGCCTCCAGACGATTAGCCGTGCAGTGACAGAGCATAGGATCATTTTCCCGAGAGGATTAAAAGTAGCCACCGATGATGGTGATGCCCTACATACAGCTTGCCATGGAAAGGAGTAAGAAGGATTGAAGGAAGAGTGAGTAGTGAAGCATAGTTTCAAGAGGAGCACAGCATCTCCATACACCTATCTGAAATTCTCACTATTGATTTACATAAGTATTTCTATCCCTTTTTATTTTCTATTTGAACAACTGACGGTTCATCTTGTTGCTCATATTAGGTAATTTTCTTTTCAAAAATCTTTTTCAAAATTTTTCTTTTCTTTTTCGTTTTTCCAAAAATATTTTCGAAAACAAAAATTAATAAAAATCCAAAAAAAATTAGAAAATCATAAAAATAAAAAATATTTTGTGTTTCTTGTTTGAGTCTTGAGTCAATTTTTAAGTTTGGTGTCAATTGCATGCTTTAAAAAATTTTTCTTGCATTTTTCGAAATTTCATGCATTCATAGTGTTCTTCATGATCTTCAAGTTATTCTTGACAAGTCTTCTTGTTTGATCTTGATGATTTCTTGTTTTGTGTTGTTTGTTGTTTTTCATATGCATTTTTCGTTTGTTAGAGTCCATGCATTAAAGATTTCTAAGTTTGGTATCTTGCATGTTTTCTTTGCATCAAAAATTTTTCAAAATTATGTTCTTGATGTTCATCATGATCTTCAAAGTGTTCTTGGTGTTCATCTTGACATTCATAGCATTCTTGCATGCATTCATTGTTTTGATCTAAAAATTTCATGCATTGAGTATTTTTGTTGTTTTTCTCTCTCATAAATTTTTATGTTTTGGGTCATATTTGTGTTTTTCTCTCTCATCTTTAAAATTTCAAAAATCAAAAAAATATCTTTTCCTTATTTCCCTCCAAATTTTCGAAATTTTGGGTTGACTTGGTCAAGAATTTTTAAAAATTAGTTGTTTCTTATAAGTCAAGTCAAAATTTCAATTTTAAAAGTCTTATCTTTTCAAAATATTTTTCAAAAATTATATCTTTTTCATTCTTTCCTATTTTTCGAAAATTTCAAAAATCTTTTTCAAAATATTTTTCAAAACCTTTTTCTTATCTTTACATCTAATTTTCAAAAATTTGCTAATAATTAATGTGATTGGTTCAAAGAATTGAAATTGGTTACTTTCTTGTAAAGAAAGATTCAATCTTTAAGTTCTAGAATCTTATCTTGTAGTTTCTTGTTAGTTAAGTCAATTTTAAAATTAAATCTTGTTATCTTTTATCTTATCTTTTTCAAAAATTTTATCTTTTTCAAAATTTAATTTCAAAATATCTTATCTAACTTCTTATCTTCTTATCTTTTTCAAATTTGATTTCAAATCTTTTTCAATCAACTAACTAACTTTTTTTTTGTTTGTTTCTTATCTTTTTCAAAACCACCTAACTACCTTTCCCTCTTCAATTTTCGAAAATACCTCTCCCTTTTTCAAAAAATTCTTTTTAATTGTTTCATGTTTTAATTTTAATTATATTGTATCTTTAATTTCCGAAATTACTAACCCTTTCTTTTTCAAATTATTTTCGAAATTTCCCCTCTCTTTCCTTCTTCTATTTAATTAATTAATTACTAACACTTCTCTTCACCTCTCTTCATCTAAAAATCCGAACTTATTATATCCCTTGTGTTTGGATTCTTCTATCCCTTTCTTCTTCTACTAACATAAAGGAATCTCTATACTGTGACATAGAGGATTCCTCTTCTTTTTCTTGTTTTCTTCTCTTTCATATGAGCAGGAACAGGGAAAAAGGCACTCTTGTTGAAGTTGATCCAGAACCTGAAAGGACTCTGAAGAGAAAATTAAGAAAAGCTAAATTAAATTATTCTAAAGGTAACCTTTCAGAAATTTTCGAACAAGAGAAGGAGATGGCAACCAAAAATAATAATAATGCAAGGAGAATGCTTGGTGACTTCACAAAGCCAACATCCAAATTTGATGGAAGAAGCATCTCCATTCTGGATAAATTCTTTTCTCCTCAAAAGCTGAGCAAGCTGAGAGTGGATGTTCAAACCTTCAAACAAAAAGATGGTGAATCCCTCTATGAAGCTTGGGAAAGATACAAGCAGCTGACCAAAAGATGTCCATCTGACATGTTTTCAGAATGGACCATATTAGATATATTCTATTATGGTCTCTCCGAATTTTCGAAAATGTCACTGGACCATTCTGCAGGTGGATCTATTCACCTGAAGAAAACGCCTGAAGAGGCTCAAGAACTCATTGACATGGTTGCAAACAACCAATTCATGTACACCTCTAAGAGGAATTCCGTGAATAATGGGATACCTCAGAAGAAGGGAGTTCTTGAAATAGATGCTCTGAATGCCATATTGGCTCAGAACAAAGTGTTGACTCAACAGGTCAACATGATCTCTGAAAATCTGAATGGATGGTAACATGCATCCAACAGTACTAGAGAGGCAGCTTCTGAAGAAGCTTATGATCCTGAGAACCCTGCCATGGCAGAGGTTAATTACATGGGTGAACCATATG
>NC_029778.3:49098231-49100596 GCF_000817695.3 Arachis duranensis
CCATCATCTTCTCAGCAACAGACAGAGAATTCAGAATAAAACACTTCTAATTTAGCTAATATAGTCTCTGATCTGTCAAAGGCCACTTTCAGTTTCATGAATGAAACAAGATCCTCCATTAGAAATCTGGAAGCACAAGTAGGCCAGCTGAGTAAGAAAGTCATTGAAACTCCTCCCAGTATTCTCCCAAGCAACACAGAAGAGAATCCAAAAGGAGAGTGCAAGGCCATTGATGTGATCAATATGGCCGAATGCACAAGGGAGGAGGAGGACAAAAATCCTAGTGAGGAAGACCTCCTGGGACGTCCCCCAAGCAAGAAGGAGTTTCCTATTAAGGATCCAAAGGAATCTGAGGCTCATATAGAGACCATAGAGATTCCATTAAATCTCCTTCTGCCATTCATGAGCTCTGAAGACTATTCATCCTCTGAAGAGGATGAAGATGTGACTGGAGAGCAAATTGCTCAATACTTATGAGCTATCATGAAGCTGAATGCCAATTTGTTTGGTAATGAGACTTGAGAAAGTGAACCTCCCTTGCTCATTAGTGAACTAGATACTTGGATTCAGAAAACTCTACCTCAAAAGAAACAAGATCCTGGCAAGTTCCTAATACCTTGTACCATAGGCACCATGACCTTTGAAAAGGCTCTATGTGATCTAGGGTCAGGGATAAACCTTATGCCACTCTCTGTAATGGAGAAGCTGGGGATCATTGAGGTACAACCTGCCTTGTTCTCATTACAATTGGCAGACAAGTCTTTGAGACAAGCTTATGGAATAGTGGAGGACATGTTAGTAAAGGTTGAAGGCCTTTACATCCCTGCTGATTTCATAATCTTAGACACTAGGAAGGAAGAGGATGATTGCATCATCCTTGGAAGACCTTTCCTAGCCACAGCAGGAGCTGTGATAAATGTCAACAGAGGTGAATTAGTCCTTCAATTAAATGGGGACTACCTTGTGTTTAAGGCACATGGCCATCTCTCTATGACAAAAGAGAGTAAGCATGAAGAGCTTCTCTCAGTTCAGAGTCAAGAAGAGCCCACACAGTCAAACTCTAAGTTTGGTGTTGTGAGGCCACAACCAAACTCTATGTTTGGTGTTAAGACCCCATATCCAAACTCTAAGTTTGGTGTTGGTACTACACAAACATTGACCTGATCACCTTGTGGCTCCATGAGAGCCACTGTCAAGCTATTGACCTTAAAGAAGCGCTTGTTGGGAGGCAACCCAATTTTATTTATCTAATTTTTATTTTATTGTTATTTTGTGTTTTATTAGGTACATGATCATGAGGAGTTACGAAAAAATCAAAAAAATTAAAAACAGAGTCAAAAACAGAAGAAAAAATTTCCACCCTGGAGGACGCACAGGCTGGCGTTCAACGCCAGTAAGATGCATCTGGCCAGCGTTCAATGCCAGAACAGAGCATCATTCTGGCGCTGAACGCCAGAAACAAGCAACATTCTGGCGCTGAACACCAGGAATGTGCCCAAAGAAGAAAAGATGGCGCTGAACGCCAGTAACAAGCATGAAACTGGCGTTCAACGCCAGAAACATGCTTTACATGGGCGTTGAATGCCCAGAACGTGCACCAAGGGGTGTTTAAACGCCAGAATGGTGTGCAAAGGCATTTTACATGCCTATTTGGTGCAGGGATGGAATTCCTTGACACCTCAGGACCTGTGGACCCCACAGGATCACCTCAGGATTTGTGGACCCCACAAGATCCCCACTTACTATATTCCCACCTTACCTCCTAATCCTATTTTTGGGATTTGTATTCCCCATATCACAATTCCCAACATTCTTCACCAATCACCTCAATTCCTCTTCCCAATTACCCCATTCACCACTCACATCAACCCACTCTTCCCCATAAACCCCACCTACCTTCATAAAATTCAAAATCAATTTCCCACCCATTCCCACCCAAAATGGCCGAATACACACTACCCCCTCTCCCTATAAATACCCTTCCATTCTCCTTCATTTTCACACAACACAAACCCATCTTCTCCCACTTAGCCGAACCTACCTCTCTCCCTCTCTACCATATTTTCTTCTTCTTCTTCTTCTCTTCTTTCTTCTCTTGCTCGAGGGCGAGCAATATTTTAAGTTTAGTGTGGTTAAAGCATAAGCTTTTTGTTTTTCCATTACCATCAATGGCACCTAAGGCCGGAGTATCCTCTAGAAAAGGAAAAGGGAAGACAAAAGCTTCCACCTCCGAGTCATGGGAGATGGAAAGATTCATCTCCAAGAGCCATCAAGACCACTTCTATGATGTTGTGGCAAAGAAGAAGGTGATCCCCGAGGTCCCTTTCAAGCTCAAAAAGAATGAGTATCCAGAGATCCGACATGA
>NC_029778.3:49100781-49101280 GCF_000817695.3 Arachis duranensis
TGGTTAGAGGATGGTTGGAGTTCATTCAACGCTCCATCATTCCTACTAGCAACCGATCTGAAGTTACTGTGGATCGGGCCATCATGATTCATAGCATCATGATTGGAGAGGAAGTAGAAGTTCATGAGGTCATCTCCAATGAAATCTACAAAATAGCAGACAAGTCCTCCACCATGGCACGGCTAGCTTTTCCTCACCTTATTTGCCATCTATGTTACTCAGCTGGAGTTATCATAGATGGAGACACCTCTATTGAAGAGGATAAGCCCATCACCAAGAAGAGGATGGAGCAAGCAAGAGAGACCATGCACGGTTCTCAAGAGATGCATGAGGAAGCTCATCATCAAGAAATCCCTGAGATGCCTCAAGGGATGCACTTTCCTCCCAACAACTATTGGGAGCAACTCAACACCTTCTTAGAAGATTTGAGCTACAATGTGGAACAATTAAGGGTGGAACATCATGAGCACTCCATCATTCTCCAAGAAATAAGGGAAGA
>NC_029778.3:49101499-49101712 GCF_000817695.3 Arachis duranensis
TCTACTTCATGATCATTAGTATGTAACCATGCCTTAAAGCTATGAATAAAATCCATTAACCCTTCACCTCTCTTAAATGAATGAAAAATGTTTTCATTCAAAAGAACAAGAAGTACATGAATTTCGAATTTATCCTTGAATTTAATTTAATTATATTGATGTGGTGACAATACTTTTGTTTTCTGAATGAATGATTGAACAGTGCATATGTCT
>NC_029778.3:49101950-49102884 GCF_000817695.3 Arachis duranensis
ATGTGCTTGTGGCATGCAGGTCCAAGTGAAAAGCTTGAGACTGAGTGGTTAAAGTCGTGATCCAAAGCAAAAGAGTGTGCTTAAGAGCTCTGGACACCACTAACTGGGGACTCTAGCAAAGCTGAGTCACAATCTGAAAAGGTTCACCCAGTTATGTGTCTCTGGCATTGATGTATCCGGTGGTAATACTGGAAAACAAAGTGCTTAGGGCCACGGCCAAGACTCATAAGTAGCTGTGTTCAAAAATCAACATGCTTAACTAGGAAAGTCAATAACACTATCTGAAATTCTAAGTTCCTAGAGAAGCCAATCACTCTAAACTTCAAAGGAAAAAGCGAGATGCCAAAACTGTTCAGAAGCAAAAGGCTACAAGTCCCGCTCATGTTCAAAGGAAAAAGTGAGATGCCAAAACTGTTCAGAAGCAAAAAGCTACAAGTCCCGCTCATCTAATTATAATTAATATTCATTGATATTCTGGAATTTATAGTATATTCTCTTCTTTTTATCCTAATTGATTTTCAGTTGCTTGGGGACAAGCAACAATTTAAGTTTGGTGTTGTGATGAGCGGATAATTTATACGCTTTTTGGCATTATTTTTAGGTAGTTTTTAGTAAGTTTAAACTACTTTTAGGGATGTTTTCATTAGTTTTTATGTTAAATTCACATTTCTGGACTTTACTATGAGTTTTTGTGTTTTTCTATGATTTCAGGTAATTTCTGGCTGAAATTGAGGGACTTGAGCAAAAATCTGAAAAAGGCTGACAAAAGGACTGCTGATGCTGTTGGAATCTGACCTCCTTGCACTCGAAATAGATTTTCTGGAGCTACAGAAATCCAATTGGCGCGCTCTCAACGGCGTTGGAAAGTAGACATCCAGAGCTTTCTAGCAATATATAATAGTCCATACTTTATTCGGAAATTGACGACGTAACA
>NC_029778.3:49103597-49109825 GCF_000817695.3 Arachis duranensis
TGCAGTGACAGCGCATAGGACCATTTTCCAGAGAGGAAGGAAAGTAGCCACCGATGATGGTGATGCCCTACATACAGCTTGCCATGGAAAGGAGTAAGAAGGATTGAAGGAAGAGTGAGTAGTGAAGCAGAGTTTCAAGAGGAGCACAGCATCTCCACACACCTATCTGAAATTCTCACTATTGATTTACATAAGTATTTCTATCCCTTTTTATTTTCTATTTTATTATTAATTTTCGAAACCATAAACCAATTTAATCTGCCTAACTGAGATTTACAAGGTGACCATAGCTTGCTTCATACTAACAATCTCTGTGGGATCGACCCTTACTCACGTAAGGTATTACTTGGACGACCCAGTGCACTTGCTGGTTAGTTGAACGGAGTTGTGACTTCAAATAGAGCCAATTATTAAATTTCATACAAATACAAAGAGTATGTGATCACAATTTCGTCCACCAAATACTTATAAAATAAAAGAAGAGAGAGAATTGTAGTAGTAATATAAAGAGAAGAGTATTTGATTGCAACATAAAGAGAGAATTGATTTCTTATTACTTGCTTGTGTGTAAAACCCTCAGCCTTATTCCCCTATTTATACTAGTGAAAAGTTTCACTTTACAAATATTGGGAAAGCATGTACCGCATATCCTTTAATATGTGTGCTTCCCAATAGAACTTCTGAAGGTTGTGGTAGGCCTAGAGAAGGGGGGTTGAATCTATGCCTTCCTTTTTGGTTGCTGTTATTACCCTTTTAAAACAAATTTGCAGTTTTGATTCTGTTTGAACTCAGCAGCGAAAATTTATGAGACAATTTGTTTTTGTCTCATGAATATCAGAAAACAGAACACAGCAGAGAAGAGAAAAGCTAACACCAGCATGTATCTTGGTTCGGTTGCCTTGTGCTATGCAACCTACATCCAGTCTCCTCCACAACTATGGAAGAATTTCACTATAGTTAACAGTATTACATACACCAATAACACAGGATTGACCCAATCCTTTCACACTCAAGTTCTAACCTAACTTGACATTGGCTATGCTAATACTTAACTATACCTCTTTGTGCTAACCCAACTAAGAAAGGGATACCTTACAGGTACAAGATACAAGACACTTAACCATCCTAAAGAAATCTGAAAATAACTCTAGACTTTTCTCTCAAGTGTTTCACTCAGCCTTTTTCCACTCATGGCTTTTTCTTGAGCTTTCTCACAATGCCTTTTCTCACAAGAAATTACAGAAAGATAAACTTAGAAAAGTACATTACAATCAGTAAAACATGAAGGAGATAGACTTCATCAGCAGCCTCTTTGCTATGTGCAAAACCAGATTCGCAAACCTCAGATATAGTTCTTCAGTATTGGCCGAATGCTTCTTTGAAAGTAAGCATTATCCAAGTAGAGGAACTCCTTTTCAGGACACTGTTCTCACACTCTGGTTTTCTTTCCTTGGTTTCTGAATGAACAGCAAACCTCTTTTATCTCCTTGCATGTTGATGGGTTCATCTTCCTAGGTCAACTCCTTGAGCACTGAGCTTTACCAACCCACAAGCTCACTTTTTCTTCTCAAACATCAAAGTAGGACCTTTGCTTTTGACTTTTCCAACTTGACTGAAAGCCATGAAGGAGTAACCGAAATTGTCTTCCAATGGTCAACCAAATCTGAACCATAGAGATGCAACTTGGTCCCCAAGAATCTCTTGTGACCGTGGATTTGTAGCAGTGAAGAACAGAGATCAACTTTTCTTTTGAATGCCATTTTCAGATAGAGCAGAGAGTTGGGAAGAAGGGATGAAGATCTGATGCATGCAAGATGAGATGGATTACCTTTCTTAAGCTTGATTTGGTTTGGAATTTCTGTTTTTAGCTTCTGTGCTTCAAGCTTCAACTCTCTCTTTCTTGCTTCTTTGGTTTCTTGCTTAATGAAAAAGCTCTCTCTCTTTCTTACTTTTTCTAAAGTTGATTTTACTTGGTCAGAAAGTAGAGGAACGTTGCACTTCAAGAGGGAGAAGACTTCAATCTTACAAAAGAAGCTTTGTGAGATGGATATGGGTTTGGATTGAATTTCCATTAAGCAACCTGGTTGGCCCATCAGATCCTTTGGCTTTGTTTCTTTTGGGCTGAGTTTGTTTATTTACCCATCAGCCTTGCTAAATTATTATTATACCATTTGGGCTGCTTAAAATGAATTTGGCCTGCAACATGAAATAAATAATTAGCAACATATACTTATTAACATTTAACACTAATTATTTATTTTGCCCAAAAATAATGTTTGTCATCATTAATTAATTTAGTTAATTTCTTAACTCAACAATCTCCCCCTTGATGACAAACATGATTTAAGCAATAATCAAAAGGAATTGAGTTTGAGTAAGGTTTGGAAACTCCCTTTGATATTTGTCATTTGCTTTTATGTTGCTCCCTCTTTCCTTTTCAATATTAGCTCCCCCTAGATTTATGCTTTTCTCTTTGTCCCTGTTTTACATTGTACTTAAAGAAAGCACAATAAAGAGCTATGCACACTATATCTTGTATAAGGAATATCAAATGAGCATCACATAATCAACCCAATCATCAAGCTAATATCATCAACATCAGTATTCAGCATGCAGAATCAAATCTTAGTGCAGCAATTAAAAAATTTCAAAAGAAATACTGATAGCTGCATCAATGCCAAAAAAATTGCTTATCCTAAAAATTGCTTATCCTACTATTACTCCCCCTTTTGTCATCAAGGGTGGACGACTAGCAAGATCAACAAAACAGTAAAACAAATCCTGCAAGAAAGGTTAGATCACAGTTCAAAGTCCTAACTAAACTATCAACAGTGCAGCAGTATTTAGAGTTATTACAGTCATCCAAAATAAAACAGTTCAAGAGTAGTAAAATAAATAGAATTCATGAGACAAAAAGAGCAGCAGCAACAGTTTTCATGAGGCAAAATCTAGGCATCAGAACCACTCCCCTCCGAAGCAGCTTCCTGTTCAACATCAGTGGCAACGTCTTCATTATTTTGAAGGTTATTAATGAAGGTCATGAGCACAGCCACCCTATCCCTCAATTTCTTCAGAAAGTTCTCATGCTTGCTAGCTAGTTTCCTTTGTTCCTTGCTCATAGCAATCAAGTGATTTGATTGGGAGACAAACTCTGGAGCAACATCCTTAACCACATTTAGCAGAGTAGATTTCTTTCCAGTGGAGATGGATGTTCCCTCAGTGGAAGGAGCAGGAGAATCCTCGGGGACAAACTCATCATCTTCATCATCTAGGACAACTCTTTCAGATCTAGTGGGTCCTTTGTTCTGTTTCACTGAACCACCTCCCTTTAGATATGAATGTCTATTTTTATATTTCTCATTGGTCAAGTCAACACCAAAATACTAAAAAATACAAGTTAGAAACATGCCATAAGGAAGAGCTTTGTCCTTTTCACTTCTAACAGAATCAAACATGTATCTAACCATCAAATATGCAAATGAAATTTCAGTTTTGGTGAGAATGGCATATAAAACAAGAGTCTCAGTGTATGAAACCCTTTGATATGAACCACTTTGGGGAAGTATAATGTGGTTAACCATTTGGTGCAACTGAGCACGTTCATATCCTAGGGCTTTGTGTGTGGGTGTAATGCCATCTATTAAGGAGACATGTTCACAAATACTAGCCAGGGCATCATTGTAAGAAACACCAACTCCTTCATCCCACTTAACTGACGTGTAGGCACAAGGCCCAACATCAGTATACTTCAAAGCATCACTGATGGTCTCATTGTTTAAAACTATATCTCGGCCCTTGACATACGAATGAGCAGTACCTTCATGATAAGTCATGTTTGCATAAAACTCTTTGACCAACAAGGTGATTCCAGTCCAGAAAAATTAAGTTGTCAACAAAAGGAAAACCTTTTCTTTTCAAAGATGGCAAATCAACGAGAAATGAAGGACACAGGGTACGATACTGGATAACCCCTTCATAAAAATTATTGTTCATGGCAGATTTGAATCTATAAGGGTTATAGTTCGAATGAGAGGTCAAAAAGTGAGCTTTGTGATCAAACGGCCCAATGTCAGGTTCACTAACTGATTTGAGAGGAACTCGAGTTTTATCTCTCTGTGATTGCACAGGAACTGACCTTGCCCTGGGTTGTGGTGGTTTGGGAACAGGTTCCTCCGTTGCCGGACGCTTCCCTTTGGATGAGGATGGCTTTGCAAAACCAGGTTTTGAGGAGCCAGGCTTGGAAGATGTGGCCTTTGGCGGTGGCGTCGGCTTGGCTGAGACAGGGATCCTTGGCGTGGTCTTGGTTCGGGCCATGGGACTAGAGTGAGGAGGAGAGGTAGGAGGAGAGGGTGAAGGTGTGAAGGTTCGGTCTTGGGAGCGAGTTGCAGGTTTGGTGGGTAGCTTGTAAATCTTTTCACGAGGAGCCCTTTTTGCATTGGTTTTCTTCCTCATTTGGTTAGATTCAATCTTTTAAGGGAAGATAAGCAGTAAAGTGAGTGGGAAGAAACCGAAGAGTGTGTGGAGAAGTTATGGAGGGAAGAGAGGGAGTGTTGGTAATCGTACCCAAAAAGTGGATTTCTAAAACCATGCAACTGCATCACCATTTGAAAAGACTTGAAAAGACATGACATCATTCAAGAAAGATTTTATTTGATTTAATAAAAAGAAACAGGGAATTAAATTTTAAATTTTGAAAGACAACAAAATTAGACTGAAACCCTTTTTGAAAAAAAAACTTAATTAGCTTGAAAACCTTTTCGGGCCACAAAACAGACAAAAAAAACTTTTAAGGAAGACTTAAGCACACAAGCCATCAAAAATCAAGTAAGCAAGAATGTAACATTCATATTGGGCCCATATGTGGTTTGGATTTCTGTGTAACTAACAAACCCCAATTTGAGGGTTTATCGAGATTGAGTTTTATAAAGGAAATGTGGTTTTTGGATAAAAAGGGAGGTTTGGCATGTTTTGATAAACTTTGGTTTTTAATGAACCTTGTGACAAACCCCAATTTGACGGTTTGTTTTGTATTGAATTCAGAGCATCTTGATAACCTTTTGTCACATTTAGCCTATGAATTAGCATGGTTTTGTTATCTCTCCCATATTTGTGCTTAAGTGTAAAAACATGCTTTTTAAGCCTTATCTTGATGAATTCTAATTTCTCTTTGATTCCATAAGATGTCTTGATGTGTTTGTTAGTAATTCCAGGATTGAAATAGGCTAGGCATGGATCAAAGGAAGCAAGGAAGGAAGCATGCAAGTGGAGAGAAGCACAAAAAGCCAAAGAGTTGATCTCAGCCGAGCACGCGTACGCGCACAAGGCGCTCGCGCGCACATCGCGAAACAGGCTGAGGACGCGCACGCGTACCGTGCGCGCACGCGTCGTAGCCGCACGTGATTCTTTTATTACAACACGTGCCTGGCGATTTTGGAAGGTTTCAGCAACCAACTTTGGCGCCAAAATGCATATAAGAGCCAAGGATTGAAGGGGATTGACATTCATTCACACCTTGACACACATTCACATCCATAGACTAATTTTAGATCATTAGATAGATATTTTTTTAGTTAGTTACATTTTTGTAGAGAGAGAAACTCCAACTTCTCTCTAGGATTCATCTTCATTTTCTCAATTCTCAACCATTACTTGGTGAGATCTATTGCAACTCTCACTTTACTTTGTTCATGTTGTAGATCATCTTCTCTAATCTCAATTAGTGTTTGTAATTGTTCAATTCTCATAGATCTTAGATTTAACTTTGTTGTTTTGGATTCTATTAATTCATTGAAGATCTCATTTTCATTGTTGTTCATTGTTGATTCTTGTTGATTTCTTGTGTTGAATTACTTTGATTCTAAATTTCCTCTCAATTTTACTATGTCTTTCATTCTCGCTCTCCAAGTGTTTGAGAAAATGCCAACTTTAGATATGGAGTAGTATCCCCTCACTTGGCCTAGTGGTTGAGTCATTGGAGACACTTGAATAATGGATGTCAATTGTTGATTAAGAATTGAGAATTGCTAATTGACTTAGAGTGCACTAAAGCTAGACTTCCCTAGGGTAAGACTAGGACTTGTGACTCAAGTTAGTTACTTTTACTTGACTTTCCTCTATAATTAGGGGTTAACTAAGTAAAGCAACACTCCTTTGTCATCACAATTGAAGGAAGCTATAGTGATGGAACTTCCAATGTTCAACCTTGGCCAAGGCTTTTAATATTGATTG
>NC_029778.3:49109838-49112620 GCF_000817695.3 Arachis duranensis
GAATCCTACTCGGAATACCACAGACAAGGTTTAGACTTTCCGGATTCTCATGAATGCCGCCATCCATCTAGCTTATACCACGAAGATCTGATTAAGGAAGCTAAGAGATGCTCATTCAATCTGATGTAGAACGGAGGTGGTTGTCAGGCACACGTTCATGGACTGAGGAAGGTGATGAGTGTCATGGATCATCACCTTCTCCATAATTAAGCGCGAATAAACATCTTAGATAAGAACAAGCGTGTTTGAATGGAAAACAAAGGAATTGTATTAAATCATCGAGACGCTGCAGAGCTCCTCACCCCCAACAATGGAGTTTAGAGACTCGTGCCGTCACAAAGTATGTAGTTCAGATCTGAAAATGTCATGAGGTACAAGAAATGTCTGTAAAAGTTGTTTAAATAGTAAACTAATAACCTAGGGTTACAGAAAATGAATAAACTAGGATAGTTGGTGCAGAAATCCACTTCTGGGGCCCACTTGGTGTGTGCTGGGGCTGAGACTAAAGCTTTCCACGTGCAAAGGCCTTTCTTGGCGTCAAACTTCAGGTTATGACGTGTTTTGGGCGTTCAACTCCGGATAATGACGTTTTTCTGGCGTTTAACTCCAGACAGCAGCATGAACTTGGCGTTTAACGCCAAGTTACGTCGTCTATCCTCGCTCAAAGTATGGACTATTATATATTGCTGGAAAGCCCTGGAAGTCTACTTTAAAATCTACATGAAATTACCCCCAAAAAGCATATAAAATATCCGCTCATCACAACACCAAACTTAAACTGTTGCTTGTCCTCAAGCAACTAGATGAATAAAATAGGTTCTAACAGAAATAAAGAAATAATAATATTCTCGAGTTTTAAATGAGGTTCAGATTCTTATTAGATGAGCGGGGCTTGTAGCTTTTTGTCTCTGAATAGTTTTGGCATCTCCCTGTATCTTTAAATTTTCAGAATGATTGGCATCCTTAAGAACTCAGAATTCAGATAGTATTGTTGATTCTCCTAGTGTAGTATGTTGATTCTTGAACACAGTCATTTTATGAGTCTTGGCTGTGGCCCTAAGCACTTTGGCTTCCAGTATTACCACCGGATACACAAATGCCACAGACACATAACTGGGTGAACCTTTTCAGATTGTTACTCAGCTTAGCTAAAGTCCCCAGTTAGTGGTGTCCAGAGCTCTTAAGCACACTCTTTAGCTTTGGATCACGACTTTAACCATTCAGTCTCAAGCTTTTCACTTGGACCTTCATGACACAAGCACATGGTTAGGGACAGCTTGATTTAGCCGCTTAGGCCTGTATTTTAATTTCCTTGGGCCCTCCTATCCATTAATGCTCAAAGCCTTGGATCTTTGCTAAAATTTTCGCCATTTTTTTTTTGAACTGCTTTTTCTTGCTTCAAGAATCAATTCATGAATTTTTCAGTCCATCAATAACATTTCTCTTTATTCATCATTCTTTCAAGAGCCAACAATTTTAACACTCATAAACAACAAGATCAAAAATATGCACTGTTCAAGCATTCATTCAGAAAACAAAAAAATATTGCCACCACATCAATATAATTAAATTAAATTCAATAATAATTTCGAAAATTATGTACTTCTTGTTCTTTTGAATTAAAAAATTTTTCTTTTAAGAGAGGTGAAGGACTAATGGATTACTTTATTCATGCCTAATGATGATGAGAAAAATAAATTATAGCTTAATTGGAAATAAAATCAAAATAGACATCCTAATTACTACTAAATATCTTCTAAGGTCAATTTCTAAAGGGAATAATCTCTACTAAGTTAGAACAGAGAAATTGGAACTCAGCAACCTGTTGTTTTGAGGAGTGGATGCTCCTCTAATCCTTTGGGGTGTGGTTCAAGGATTAATTTTTGGCGCTTCAGCTCCCTTAGATCACGCCCTTGCTCCTCCTGTTCCTTGAGCAGTTTGCAAATCATGCTACCTTGATTATTCTGTTCTTTCTTTATTTGATCCATAGCTTCTTGCAATCTGGAAACAGAAGCCTCAAGCTGTTCCCAATATTCGAATTGGGGCAGTTCTGGGAGGGCTTCTTGTGCTCTCCTCTTGGTTGAATCATCTTGTTGCTGTTGCCTGATCATTGATGTTCCAGTAATGGGCTTTTCAATTAGGATATATTCAGTTATTCCCATCTTTACTCCAGCATCTTTGCAAAGCATAGAAACTAGGCTTGGATAAGCCAATTTGGCGTCCTTAGAATTCCTATTTGCTATTTTATATAGCTCACAGGAGATTAGCTGATGGACTTCCACTTCTTTTCCCAACATGATGCAGTGAATCATGACAGCTCTTTTGATGGTAACTTCTGAATGGTTGCTGGTGGGCAATATGGAACGACAGATAAAGTCCAGCCAGCCTCTGGCTACTGGTTTTAGATCTTCTCTTTTGAGTTGAACTGGGATGCCAGTTGTACTGGTAGTCCACTTGGCTCCAGGGATGCATATATCCTCCAGAACCTTGTCCAACCCTTTATTGACCCTCATCATTCTCCTATTAAAGGAATCTGGGTCATCTTTCAGTTGAGGAATCTTGAATATCTCCCTGATCTTGTCAGAATTGGTATGAATAATCTTTCCTCTGACTAAGGTCTTATGGTCAAAGAGAGCAGCTCCAATAATTCTTTGCCTTTCTGTCTGCCATAGATTAGCATAAAATTCCTGAACCATATTCTTCCACACTTTCGTTTCAGGATTGGCCAGAATTTCCCAATTCCTGTTTCGAATTTGCTCTTGGATCTCCGGATATTCATCTT
>NC_029778.3:49120463-49154981 GCF_000817695.3 Arachis duranensis
ATTGCTTTGATTCTAATTCTTTTCTCTCCATTTTACTATGTCTTTCATTCTTGTCCTCCAAGTGTTTGAGAAAATGCCAACTTTAGATATGGAGTAGTATTCCCTCACTTGGCCTAGTGGTTGAGTCATTGGAGACACTTGAATAATGGATGTCAATTGTTGATTAAGAATTGAGGATTGCTAATTGACTTAGAGTGCACTAAAGCTAGCCTTTCCTAGGGTGAGACTAGGACTTGTGACTTGAGTTAATTACTTTTACTTGACTTTTCTCTATGATTAGGGGTTAACTAAGTAAAGCAACACTCCTTTGTTATCACAATTGAATGAAGCTATAGTGATGGGACTTCCAATGTTCAACCTTGGCCAAGGCTTTTAATATTGATTGTTTGTTGTTTTCTTTTATTCACACTTTTATGCTACACTCTTTAAACCACAAAAGACCACTTTACCAATAGCATGCATCCTTGTAGCATTCCTAGGGAAGAACGACTCGGGACTAATACTCTCGATTATAGATTGTAGATTTGTTTGATGATGGATTTTGCGTCGGTTTAGACTATACTACGATTGATTACTTGAGAAATTCTATACCGACAAAAATTCATTTGTCAAAATGGCGCCGTTGCCGGGGATGTGCAATGGTGTTGTGTTATTGGTTGTTGTATATATGTGAATAGTGTAAATATCTTGCTTTTTGCTTCCTTTGCTAGTGTAGAATTTTATTTCCCCTTTCCACCATGAATTCTCACTTTGGCTATGAGCTTGGTTCCAATTGTGTTGTAGGTAATGAGAGCTTCAATGAGGAGGTGTATCAAGAATGGAACAATCAAAGGTGGGAGGAGCCATATGCATATGATCGATCCTCATGGCAACAACCTCCACCGATGCACTATGAAGAAGAGCCATCCTATGAGGCATACCAATTTAATGGCTATGGTGAACCACCTTGTGATTTTCAAGAACCACCACCATATGCCTATGAACCATATCCTCAACATAAACCGCAACCATTCTCACAAGCCTCTCCACACCGAGCACCTTCCTATGATCCATACCCATCATGTGACCAACCATCCATACCATGTTTTTATGACCATTTCGAGCAAGAACTCTTAGAACCACCACAACCCTATCAAGATCACTACCAAGAACCACCTCAATACACACAATCTCCACGATCTCACCAAAAAGAACCACCTTCCTATTATGAACCCTCTCTCCAAATTGATGAGCCTTCCTACCCACCACAAGCATCAATAAACGACTCTCTCACTTTGTTACTTCAAGGACAAGAAGCCATGAAACGTTGAATTGAATATGAATGAAATACAAATACGTTCTAGTTTTATGTAATATCCATTTTAATCACATGTCGTAAACGGAAATATCCTACAAAGTTCAAAGTTAAAGTTCTTAATATTTACATTTACAACATTAATAGACTCTAATCAAATAATATTCAAATTAGATCTTTCTAGTATGGAATGAGTCAATCATCCACTTTGGTATCTTATTGAAAAAAGATGGTGATATTGTTCTTCCATTGATCAAGAATTTCGATTTTTGGGAAGTATCACGGCCATCCAATAAGAATAATGAAAAATTTCAAAATTAGATAGAATTGGGATACACTTGAGTTTGTGACCAACTTGACCAAGGTAGTGTCCACCTTAGCCTACCGATGTTTGAATGCTCAAGGTACTTCCATGATCCCATGTGAAAAGTCAAAAGAAGAACAAAGCATGAAGGAGACATTGGAAGATTCGGTGGGGGATGGAGGATACCATTTTGTGCTGGAACAATTGGAGGAGCCTATGATCATTGAAGAAAAGGAAGAAGTGGTTGAAGATCTAGGGGATGTTGAAAGTCCATGGGAATGTAGCATCATAGAGCACTTTTCCAAGAAGTTTGAATTTGATGTTGAGGAGGGTGCGCAACCTCCAAGGCATACCATCATTGAAGACTTGGAAGAAGCTTATCAAGAGATGGATTCAATCATGGATGAATTCCTATCTACAATCGAATCCTCTCCCATTGGACGTGAAGTTGGAGCTATAGGAGAGTGTGCACAACCTCCCAAGGAAAACAAAAACGGTATGGTGTATATCGAAATTGAAGAATACGAAGAGGTTGATCAAGAGATGAATTCATTCATCGATGAATTCCTATCCAAAGTTGAATCACCTCCCATTAAACAAAATGTCAACACCAAGCCATGTGACAAAAGGGAAACGGTTGAACTTGAAGAAGCTTGTGAAGAGGTGGAAACAACCAAAAATGCACACAAAGAGGTAGATCTCGCATTGTCTAAGTGTGGGGAAGCCTTCCTTCCCAAACCACCATCCAACACAACATTTAAGTGGGTAAAATCTCTATCTCTAAGCTTTAATTTCTCACTTGAATATGGTTTGATTGAAAATGATGGGCAACTTAGAACTCTTTGTGGAATTAAAAGTAAGAATGAGTTGTGTAGTGGTTGGAAAGTAGGTGTTAAGCTCATTAAGGTCAAGGCCTCAAGATATAGGGATGATGTTGGGACAAGGATCACCTTGTATGGATCTAGAAGGAAGCACTGTTGGAGTAAAGAGAATTCCATGTATCCACCACATTTATATCAACTACCCATCCGACAAAATCATGGAACTCAACCAACGGATGGATGCGAAAATAAGATATGGGATCCCGGTTCGATATGTGAAGACCAAATATGGGGACTCGTATTTTGGGTAGAACTCTGCCCAAGCTTAATAAAGATGGTTGGAAATTTTGTCAACCAATTGAAGAGCATGGATCCTTGGAGATTCAAGGATGAGTACAAACATAAGCCACCATGACAAAGAG
Source organism: Arachis duranensis (assembly GCF_000817695.3). Classification (NCBI taxonomy): domain Eukaryota; kingdom Viridiplantae; phylum Streptophyta; class Magnoliopsida; order Fabales; family Fabaceae; genus Arachis; species Arachis duranensis. The sequence continues at coordinate 49,123,305 of NC_029778.3, forward strand.
CCTCTCAAATGTCCAACTTAAGGACTTAAACTAAAAGTGCTAGGTGGGAGACACCCCACCATGGTAAACTCTTTCCAATCTTTTACATTTACTTAATAAGTGATTTGAGTTACCATTGTAGGTAGATGTTTCATACAAATTTGTTTGTACAATTTAATTGTTAGCTTAGTCATATACATGTTGTGTTTAGTAGTAGATGCATAATGTCCAAATTGCATTTTTGTGAATTGTATGATAGATGAGTGAATAAGAGTTGTGAACACTAAGGGGAGCACCAGAAATTTGTTTCTGATAAAAAAAAAAAGGGTGGACGCGAGCGCACCATGTACGCGCACGCGTCCCTGTGAGGATGCACCACGAGCCAAACACCAGAGAGTTGGGCCTCCCTTGGGCAACTATCATGCCTTGAGCCCAACTCGATCCACGCGAACGCGCACAACGTGCGTGCGCGCCGTTTTTAAGAACATGGACATTCGCGCGGACGCGCGCTTGCCGCATCCGCGCCAATTTGCTGCTGCAGGTTTCCGAGCCAAACTCCAGAGAGTTGAGCCGGCTCTAGGCTAGCTTTAGGCCCCATGCCCAACTCGGTCTGCGCGAGCGCGCACATCGCGCCAACGCGCCAATTCATCCCTCAACAATGTACGCGGACGCGCACTTGCTGCGCGCGCGTCCATGCGTGCTACCACCACTTTAGGCCAAGGACCCGAGAGTTGGGCGTGCCTCAAGCCCACTCTACGCCTCAGGCCCAATCTAATGCACGCGTGCGCGCACTGTACGCGCACGCGCCCATACCTATCCTGCCACCCACGCCACAGCGCATTGCACGCTATCGCGTGGACCTCCTAATTTTCTCACTACGCGCGGACGCGCACATGCTGCGTGCGCGCCGATCTGATGGCGCAACTTCCGGGCCATTCTCCAGAGAGTTAGGCCTGCTTTGGGCCAACTCTATGCCTCTAGCCCAACCTCATGCACGCGTGCGCACGCTGTACGCGCACGCGTCCCCTCCTATATTTCTCATCCACGCGTAAGCGCAATGTACGCGCACGCGTGGATCCCAAGTTTTCTCAACAGACGCGGACGCGCGGGGTGCGCGCCTGCGTCGATTCAAAAGTGGGGGCAACCCTAATACGCGAAGAACGTTGCGCCGCAGCGCACTTCCCCCTCAACCTCCTTCATCTTCTTCTTTCCTCTCCTAACTCCATAACCACCACCTCTTTCTTTCGGCCCCACCTCCGGCCAACCCACACACCCTCATAACCACCACCGCTTATTCCCATTCTCTCTCTCCTCCACACACTCTCTTTCTCTCTCCTTCCCTCTGTCTCGCCACTCACCGCCGTCCCAACGCCGGCAGCACTCTCCGCCACCCAGTCCTCGCCGCGGCAGCCACTGTTCACGCTCTCTCCCTCTCTCATTTCTGCACCTTATCTACTCTCATCCACTCCCTCTCTTCCCCCGTCCTCTTGACCGAACCGCCATTCACCGCCGTTGCTCATCTTTCCGGCCACCATTCACGGCGGCGCAGTGCTTAGCATCATTTCTTCCCCATTCTCCCTTCCGTTACTGATTCCTCTGCTCCCAGGTTCCACTCAATTTTGATTCTATTTTTCTGTTAGTCCTTAATTTCTGTTAGTTAGTCCAATTGCATGTTAGTTAGTGAATTCAAATTTTGCATGTTAGGCTAGCTAGAAATAATTGCGGTTAGGTAGCTAGGGCTGGATAGAGGATTCTAGGCCTGATAAGTGCTCCGTTTGTGTTTATTTTCTGTTTGTTTGCTTGTCTGCTAAGTGCGAATTTTGAGTTGCTCTGTATGCAATTTGTGCTGCCTGAATGCCTTCTTATTGCCACTATGATTAATTGATACTGTAATGATGCTGTTTGTGCTATTTTGCCACCCGGGAACGTCCAATTTTAAGCCGAGATGCTGCCCAGTTTTCAAGAAATTTAATCTCATTTTGATCCTTATTACGAATTTGGGCTAATTCTCGCTAATCTTGACTTCCGGGGTTTACATAAACATTGTAAACATGATTTGTGTGCTTGAAAGGTGCATTTCTCATCATACTACTAATATAATCTCACTTGTACAAATCATTGACTTCTTTACTTACCAATTTCACGCTTACTTGCATTTTAAACCATTTGACCATTCCTTTGAGTCATGATGATGAACATGCCTATTCCTTTAGAATTGTTACATAGTTTGAAACATTGAATTCCTGGTTTTAAAGCCTGCTATCCATGTTTCAAAATCTATTCATATCATGTTTGCTTGCCATCTATTTTACATCCTGAACATGTTTTACTTGCTTCATGCTAAGTGATTAATTGCCTATATTTTATTCCATTTTTCAGGATGTCAGATAAAGGGAAAGGAAAGGCATCATCTTCCAAAAAGAGGAAGAAAACACCAAACCCCACTTTTGCCTCATTGCTTGCCTATGCTCAAAATCCTCTAAATGACATAGATAAGGCAAACCAATTACTACCGGCTCAGGATACGGTCAAATTCCCCAATCTCTATTGTGAACTCAGATTCCCAAGCTACAATTCAAAGAATCTGAATACTGAGAAGAAACTGCTTATTCCATCAGATTTGACCGACATCATCCACCAGCGTATTGACCGGATGGGTTTGACCTTTCTAGATAGGGAATTGAGCCGGGTGAACCGGTCTTGGGTACAGGAGTTCTACTGCAACTTCTTCCGCCACACCCTTGATTCGGTATTTGTTAGGGGGATTGAGGTACCCATCACAGAGCATGCCATAGAGGATGCCCTTACTTGCCGGCCTAAGACCAGTGACACCGATGCATTCATGCAGGCCGAGATAGACCTTCACTGCATGACTTTTGATTTTGAGGCATTGAGGGCAGTGGTAGCTACTCCAGATGCTCCTTGGGTTATGGATGTCGATAACACGGCACCCAAGGGGATGCACTTTAGTTATCTGAGCCGAGAGGCCAAGACTTGGCAGCAGATTTTCGCTCATTACGTCATGCCTACGACTCACTTCACAGAGATCCCGGTTGCTATGTTGATCCTGATCAGCTGTGTGATGGAGGGAAAAGAGGTTTACTACCCCCAGCTGATCAGGCGGTTCATGTGGAGAGCCCACATCCGAGGTATCTTTCCGTTTCCGGTTTTGGTCACTCAGATGATTCAGCGGGCCGGAGTTCCGTGGCACCAGGATGATGTATCACCACCTCCACCGCTCCCTCAGAAGGAGCCAGTTACTATTCCGTGGGGATCCTGGGTGCACGAGAGGCCCGCCTCGCGCCGTAGATCTCGAGCCAGGGCAGCAGTTGAGGGAGCTGGACCCTCTCCATCCTCAGCCCCTGCGGGAGCATCTACCGCAGCCGCACCTCAGCCGATGTACTTGTTAGTTCAGCGTCTCTTCCGGTACATGGAGCGCAGTAAGCGCCAGATCATGCGTCGCCTGGATCGGATTGACCAGATGTTTGTGGCTCAGGGCCTTGAGCTGCCCCCTCTACCAGAGTCTTCCGGTTCCGATGAGGAGACAGATTTATAGACTGAGGACTAGTGTCATCCATGCACGCGGACGCGCAGGGTGCGCGCCCGCGTCGTTCTAAAATGACGATAACCCTAACACGCGAATAACGTCGCGCAGCGGCACAGCCAGAGCCTACCGGTGTACCTATCCCTGATCCTCAGGATTAGCATCGAGGACGATGCTTAATCTTAAGTGTGGGGAGGCAGCCGGTGGCATCATTAGATACCGGTGAACACTTTGCTAGCTATCTTACTTTGCACACTTTTTGTATAACATTTGATGTATTTTGAGTTTATTTTGGATACTTTTACTGCTTGATACTTTTACTGCTTATTTTGGATTTATTTTGGATTTTAGATACTTTGATGCTTATGGATATCTTTAGATGTTTTAGATGATAGATTTCATACTCTTACTTTTAGTTGAATCTTTCTTTATACGTTTTTGCATATTTTTTCTTTTTAATTCGTGGTTGTGATTAGAAATCAAACTTGAATTGTAAATATTTAGTCACCCTTTTTGCATAAGAAATTGATTTTAAGTGAAAAAGGGAAAGGGTGAACTAAGAAAATTTTTGAATTTTTCAATCACAACAATGCTTATTCAAACATTGAAAGTTTCCAAGAAGTTTAAATATAGGGCATCAACCCAATTGATTGAAAGAAAATTTTTGGTAAAACTTGCTTGAATTTCATACTTTGTGAAGCATGTATTGAACTAAGAACACAAGCTTGTGAGACTTGAGCCTATTGATGTGGTTACACTTTATAACCACTTATTTTCCTTCTTGTGTGAAATTATTCTCTTTCTATGATTGTAATCCTTGATTTGCTTGATTCTATATGTCCATTTATCTCTTGTATTTATGCATTTATATGATTGAGGCCATTATTTCATTAGCCCACTTACCCAAATAGCCAACCTTTTACTCTCCATTGTTAACCAATTTTGAGCCTATGCTTAACCCACTTTGTTCTTCAATTTAACACATTACAAGCCTAAAGCAAAAAACAATTAATGTCCCTTGTTTGGATCTTTGATTAGCTAATCGGCCAAGGTATGGTTTAGGTTTCGCGCGTTTAACATTTAAGGTGTTGTGAAAACTTAGGCTAGAAGAACCATAGGTTATGTTGAAATGATTAATTTTGTTAATTGTATTAGTCTTAATGGTATTGATGGATGAGTTGATGTGGGCATGTATTGAGTACTTGATAATATAAGTTGAATGTAAATATGTATATGTATGTTAGTATAGTATAATGATGATGGATGAAGGATTGATGATTATGACTATTTAATGATATGGTTGAGTTGGAGTAGTGTTTATGTGAAATTGTTGGTATGATTATATTGATTAACGTTATGGTCATGGTTGAAGTATTTTATGATGATGACAACTTGTGGATATGAAATAATGTGTTAGTTTGTGAGTTATGAGTAAAATTTGTAAAGTTGGGTGGAAATGGGGTGTTGTTGAGTTATGGAATTGCAAGGGTGCAAGAATTATTTTGTTATGGTATGATTGAGTTAAATGAGATTGAGTTTTATAAAGGAAATGTGGTTTTTGGATAAAAAGGGAGGTTTGGCATGTTTTGATAAACTTTGGTTTTTAATGAACCTTGTGACAAACCCCAATTTGACGGTTTGTTTTGTATTGAATTCAGAGCATCTTGATAACCTTTTGTCACATTTAGCCTATGAATTAGCATGGTTTTGTTATCTCTCCCATATTTGTGCTTAAGTGTAAAAACATGCTTTGTAAGCCTTATTTTGATGAATTCTAATTTCTCTTTGATTCCATAAGATGCCTTGATGTGTTTGCTAGTAATCTCAGGATGAAATAGGTTAGGTATGGATCAAAGGAAGCAAGGAAGGAAGCATGCAAGTGGAGAGAAGCACAAAAAGCCAAAGAGTTGATCTCAGCCGAGCACGCGTACGCGCACAAGGCGCTCGCGCGCACATCGCGAAACAGGCTGAGGACGCGCACGCGTACCGTGCGCGCACGCATCGTAGCCGCACGTGATTCTTTTATTACAACACGTGCCTGGCGATTTTGGAAGGTTTCAGCAACCAACTTTGGCGCCAAAATGCATATAAGAGCCAAGGATTGAAGGGGATTGACATTCATTCACACCTTGACACACATTCACATACATAGACTAATTTTAGATCATTAGATAGATATTTTTTTAGTTAGTTACATTTTTGTAGAGAGAGAAACTCCAACTTCTCTCTAGGATTCATCTTCATTTTCTCAATTCTCAACCATTCCTTGGTGAGATCTATTACAACACTCAATTTACTTTGTTCATGTTGTAGATCCTCTTCTCTAATCTCAATTAGTGTTTGTAATTGTTCAATTCTTATAGATCTTAGGTTTAACTTTGTTGTTTTGGATTCTATTGATTCATTGAAGATTTCCTTTTCATTGTTGCTCATTGTTGATTGTTGTTAATCTCTTGTGTTGAATTGCTTTGATTCTAATTCTTTTCTCTCCATTTTACTATGTCTTTCATTCTTGTCCTCCAAGTGTTTGAGAAAATGCCAACTTTAGATATGGAGTAGTATTCCCTCACTTGGCCTAGTGGTTGAGTCATTGGAGACACTTGAATAATGGATGTCAATTGTTGATTAAGAATTGAGGATTGCTAATTGACTTGGAGTGCACTAAAGCTAGACTTCCCTAGGGTAAGACTAGGACTTGTGACTTGAGTTAATTACTTTTACTTGACTTTTCTCTATGATTAGGGGTTAACTAAGTAAAGTAACACTCCTTTGTTATCACAATTGAATGAAGCTATAGTGATGGGACTTCCAATGTTCAACCTTGGCCAAGGCTTTTAATATTGATTGTTTGTTGTTTTCTTTTATTCACACTTTTATGCTACACTCTTTAAACCACAAAAGACCACTTAACCAATAGCATGCATCCTTGTAGCATTCCTAGGGAAGAACGACTCGGGACTAATACTCTCGATTATAGATTGTAGATTTGTTTGATGATGGATTTTGCGTCGGTTTAGACTATACTACGATTGATTACTTGAGAAATTCTATACCGACAAAAATTCATTTGTCAGTAACATATAGGACTACTCAGATCTGATTTGAGGTTGATCCACTTGAAGTAAGCCCAGAACACACTAACTTGAAGGAAGCGTTCATCACCTGCCCAGAATTGTCTCATACCTGTTCATGAGACAAAAAGCTCCAGCAAGTACATCAGCATTTTTCAAATAAAGAATCATAACTCAGAATTCCTAGACAAGTCCTAAGCATACAGAATCTATCTTCCGCTAATGGTTTTGTAAAAGTATCTGCCAATTGCTCCTCTGATTTAACAAATTGAATGCAAATATCCCCCTTTTGAACATGTTCTCTTATTGAGTGAAATTTCACCTCAATATGTTTAGTCCTAGAGTGCAAGACTGGATTTTTAGAAATATTAATGGCACTCATATTATCACACATCAAGGGAATATTTTTAGCCTTTAATTTGTAATCAACAAGCTGTGTTTTTAACCATAAAAGCTAAGAATAGCAAGAAGCAGCTATATACTCAGCCTCTGCAGTGGATAAGGCCACTGTTGGTTGCTTCTTACTTGACCAAACATTTAAGGACTTTCCAAGGAAGCAACATAAACCAGAAGTGCTCCTTCTATCAACTCTATCACCAGTAAAATCTGCATCACAATAACCAACTGCAGAAAAATCATCAATCTTAGGATACCATAGACCAAAATTGGATGTGCCATGAACATATCTAATGATCCTTTTAACTACAGAAAGATGTGACTCTTTAGGTTTGGATTGGAACCTAGAACACAATCCAACACTTTGTACAATATCAGATCTAGAGGAAGTTAAGTACATAAGAGAACCAATCATCCCTTTATACCTAGTCTCATCAACATCTTTCTCGGTTTCTCCCTTATCTAATTTAGAACTAGGATGCATGGGAATTCCCTTGGGTTTAGCATTTTCCATACCAAATTTCTTAACTAATTCCTTGGCATACTTTTCTTGATGAATGAAAATACCATTTTCAGTTTGTTTAATTTGCAGCCCAAGGAAAAAATTAAGTTCACCCATCATACTCATGTCAAATTCGCTTGTCATGAGTTTTCCAAATTCAGAACAAAGGAATTCATTGGCTGATCCAAAAATAATGTCATCAACATATATTTGGACTAGAATAAAAGAATCATTAGAGTTATTGATAAATAGAGTTGTGTCAGTGGTGCCTCTTTGAAAACCATTTTTCAAAAGAAAAAAGCTAAGTCTCTCATACCAAGCTCTAGGAGCTTGTCTTAAACCATAGAGAGCTTTAGATAATTTGAAAACATGATTTGAATGTTCTTTATTTTCAAAATCAGGAGGCTGCTCCACATATACTTCTCTATCTATCACACCATTCAAAAATGCATATTTCACATCCATTTGATATAATTTAAAACCACAAAATGCAGCATAAGCTAAGAGAAGTCTTATGGCTTCCATTCAGGCAACAGGGGCGAAGGATTCATCAAAGTCTATTCCTTCCTCTTAGTCATATCCTTGAGCCACTAGCCTTGCCTTGTTTCTTGCAATGCTACCATCTTCTCCCAACTTGTTCCGAAATATCCACTTGGTGCCGGTCACTTTCTTTCCACTTGGCCTTGAAACCAAAGTCCATACTTGGTTCTTTTCAAACTCAAGAAGCTCATCCTCTATAGCTTTAACCCAAGATGGGTCACTGAGTACTTCCTTAACATTTTGAGGCTCTATTTGTGATAGAAGGGCAATGTTGGATCCTTCATTGGCCTTTCTAGTGGAAGACCTTGTTTGCACTCCATGAGAGACGTCCCCAATGACAAATTCCTCAGGATAATTCTTCAAGAATCTCCACTCACGAGGTCTGGTGGACTTGGAGGCAGATTCAGTCACCAAGGGATTCTGGGCACTGCTGGCCGCAGGATTTCCTTCAGATTCATGAGACAAAATGGAATTGTTTCTTGAATTTTCAGCATTTGCAGTTTCTGGTTCAGTTTGTCTAGAATTTTCTTTTCCTTGATTTTGAGCGGTTTCATCCTCCTTTTGAGCTTGATTTCCTGCATCACAATCTTCCAAAATGCTTTGCACCAAGTTAGTATCACAAAATGTAACATGTGTGGACTCTTTAATAATTCTAGCATCTTGATGATAAACCCTATATGCTTTACTAGTTATGGAATATCCTACAAACAAACACTCATAAGCCTTTGGATCAAATTTACCCAAATTTTCTTTGTTATTTAAAACAAAACATTTACATCCAAAGATGTGCAAGTAATCTAAGTTTGGTGGGTAGCCTTTCCAAAGTTCATAAGACAAATTATTTTCATATTCAGTTCCATGATCACTTCTTATAGAAGAGATTTTCAAATCCTTTTCATTTTGAATTTTCTTGCAAAAAGGTTCAAAGGCCGAAAAGGCTTCATTTTTGTGTGCAAGAAATAAAACCCAACCAAACCTAGTGTAGCCATCCACAATTACTAAACCATAATGTTTACCACCTAGGCTTTGAGTTCTTGTTGGACCAAATAAATCAATGTGTAGCAACTCAAGTGGTCTTTTAGTAGAGATGTCTTCCTTTGGTTTAAAAGAACTTTTTGCTTGTTTTCCCATTTGGCAAGCATCACAAGTGATGTCTTTGTCAAACTTTATCAAAGGAGGACCTCTTACTAATTCTTTCTTTACAAGTTTGTTTATTTGAAACATACTTGCATGTCCCAATCTCTTGTGCCATAACCACTTTTCAGATTTTTTAGAGTGAAGACAAGCTACATTTTGATCCTTTAGTTCATCAAGAGTAAGTCCATACATATTATTGAAACGCTTGGCAACAAACATCACTTCATTTGTTTTTTCATTAACAACACAGCATTCAAGCCTTTTGAAAACAACTAAATATCCTAAATCACACAGCTGACTTATACTCAAAAGATTGTGCTTTAAACCACATTCCAAAAGCACATCATCAATGAAAGTAGATTGCTTATTACCTACTTTTCCAACAACAATAATTTTACCTTTACCATCATCTCCAAAGGTCACAAAACCTCCATCATACTTATTTAGTTTGATGAAGTAAGTTGACCTTCCAGTCATGTGCCTTGAACATCCACTATCCATGTACCACATGTCCTTTTTGTTCTTGGATGCTAGGCAAATCTGCATGATGAGTTTCAAGTAGCCTTAGGTATCCAAATTAATTTGGATCCTTTGAAGTTAATCCATCTTGGTTGCCCAAGTGCATTGAAATCACAGACAACATTGTAGACTTTGTTTCCTACAATTCTCTTTTCAATGAAGCATTGTTCATATGAGTGACCAAATTTCTTGCAATTAACACAATAATTTTCTGAGGTGTGTTGCTGAAACTGAGGTGAGTTATATTGCTTGAAATGATTAAAGTGTTGAAATTTTCTAGTTTTTTGGAGGAGGTGCATTTCTTTTGACAAACTAATTTTTATTAAAGTTATTCCTCTTTACAAAAGCATTTTCACCAGAATTTCTTAGAACATTTTTACCTTTCGAATATGAGGTTTTGTTGTAAAATGGTGGTTTTTTGAAAACAGCCTCATTTTTCGAAATGTAACCCAAACCTGGCCGGTTTGAACTCGATTCAGTTCTTGGTGAAGGCTTAGTTTCTTCATCAAATTTTTCTTCAAGTGTTGGAGTATTTTCAATACCAGATTTGTTTGGTATAGTTTTGGTATTTGATGAAGAAGCCACAAATTTTATAGATGAAATATTAGAAACTGCATCTTCCTTGGCTATGTAGCCTAAGCCAGATTTTTCAAACAATGGCCTTTGACTTGCAAGTAATTTATCCAGGTTGCTAGAACCTTGAGCAAATTTTGCTAAGTCACCATTCAGTCTTTTAATCATATCATTTAATCTTTCATTTTCAGCAATTAACTCATGTGAAGGATCCACAATGTGATTTCCTTTTAATTTTTCAAGTTCAGATTTTAGAAATCTGTTTTCTTCAATGATATCCAAAGCACATTCAGTTTCCTTCATTTTTTCTTTTAAAAATTCATTTTCAGCTCTTAACACATCTCTTTCAGATCTGCATTCATTGCATTTGTCAAGCAGTTTTGAGGTGTTTGAGGTCAGATCATCAATAATAGCATGCAAGTCCTCAATGGTCAAATCATAATAATTTATCTCATCAAGATTGTTGTTTCCAGCCATGAAGCAGTCTTTGTCATCTCCTTCAGATTCTTCTTCTTCATTTGAGTCATTCTCAAGATCCTCCCAAGCTGCCATGAGTACTCTCTTTCTTTCCTTCTTTCCTTTGTCCTCCTTTTTGAGCTTTGGACAGTTTGACTTGAAGTGTCCAGCCTCCTTGTAATGATGACATATCACCTTGCTCAAGTCTATCTTGTGCTCCTTTGAACTTGAACCCTTGTATTTGCCCTTACTCTTCATCATCCTTCTAAATCTCCTAGCAAAAAATAGAAGCTCGTCATCTGAAATACCATCACTAGACTCACTCTCTTTCGGTTCTATTTGTAACTTGAGGGCTATTCCCTTTTTCTTTGAGTCTGTGTTTCTGTGTGTGGCTTCATAGGCAAGGAATTTTCCTCTCAGCTCATCATAGGTTATGGGACTTATGTTGTTACTCTCGGTTAGGACAGTGGCAGTGTTTTCCCACTCTTTTGTGAAGCTTCTAAGGAGTTTTCTCACCAAGGTTTGTTCTGCATAGTTTGTACCCATAGCATCAAGATTGTTGATTATGATTGAGAATCTCTCAAACGCTTCATCAATGCTTTCTCCATCCTTCATGCTAAACATCTCATACTCTTTTCGCAGCATATCAATCCTCGTTTCTTTGACTTGTTTAGTGCCTTTGTGAATAACCTGGAGTTTTTCCCAGATTTCTTTAGCTGTCTTGCATCTAGACACCTTCCGGTACTCTTCAAAGCTGATAGCACAGTGAAAAAGGTTGATTGCTTTAGCATTCAGCTCTATCTTCTTCTTATCATCTTCATTCCATTCAGCTTCTTCTTTTGGAGTCACCACTCTATCAGCACTTGTTTTTGTTGGGATCTTTGGACCGCTCACAACGATCTTCCATATGTTGAAGTCAACGGATTGGATGAAGATCCTTATCCTTTCTTTCCAGTAGGAATAGTTCTTCCCGTTGAAGAAAGGTGGCCGGTTGTTTGACTGGCCTTCAGTGAGGGTGTAAGCAACTGTGGTTGTGCCCAAGTTGTTCGGCATTGGATCTTTGCTCCAAGCGGTTAAGCTTGATTCTTGAGACCTTAGCTCATGATACCAATTGAAGGTTGTGGTAGGCTTATAGAAGGGGGGTTGAATCTATGCCTTCCTTTTTGGTTGCTGTTATTACCCTTTTAAAACAAATTTGCAGTTTTGATTCTGTTTGAACTCAGCAGCGGAAATTTATGAGACAATTTATTTTTGTCTCATGAATATCAGAAAACAGAACACAACAGAGAAGAGAAAAGCTAACACCAGCATGTATCCTGGTTCGGTTGCCTTGTGCTATGCAACCTACATTCAGTCTCCTCCACAACTATGGAAGAATTTCACTATAGTTAATAGTATTACATACACCAATAACATAGGATTGACCCAATCTTTTCACACTCAAGTTCTAACCTAACTTGACATTGGCTATGCTAATACCTAACTATACCTCTTAGTGCTAACCCAACTAAGAAAGGGATACCTTACAGGTACAAGATACAAGACACTTAACCATCCTAAAGAAATCTGAAAATAACTTTAAGCTTTTCTCTCAAGTGTTTCACTTAGCCTTTTTTCACTCATGGCTTTTTTTAGCTTTCTCACAATGCCTTTTCTCACAAGAAATTACAGAAAGATAAACTTAGAAAAGTACATTACAATCAGTAAAACATGAAGGTGATTGACTTTATCAGCAGCCTCTTTGCTATGTACAAAACCAGATTCGCAAACCTTAGATACAGTTCTTCAGTATTGGCCAAATGTTTTTTTGAAAGTAAGCATTATCCAAGTAGAGGAACTCCTTTTCAAGACACTGTTCTCACACTCTGGTTTTCTCTCTTTGGTTTCTGAATGAACAGCAAACCTCTTTTATCTCCTTGCATGTTGATGGGTTCATTTTCCTAGGTCAACTCCTTGAGCACTGAGCTTTACCAACCCACAAGCTCACTTTTTCTTCTCAAACATCAAAGTAGGACCTTTGTTTCTGACTTTTCCAACTTGACTGAAAGCCATGAAGGAGTAACCGAAATTGTCTTCCAATGGTCAACCAAATCTGAACCATAGAGATGCAACTTGGTCCCCAAGAATCTCTTGTGACCGTGGATTTGTAGCAGTGAAGAACAGAGATCAACTTTTCTTTTGAATGCCATTTTCGGATAGAGCAAAGAGTTGGGAAGAAGGGATGAAGATCTAATGCATGCAAGATGAGATGGATTACCTTTCTTAAGCTTGATTTGGTTTGGAATTTCTGTTTTTAGCTTCTGTGCTTCAAGCTTCAACTCTCTCTTTCTTGCTTCTTTGGTTTCTAGCTTAGTGAAGAAGTTCTCTCTCTTTCTTACCTTTTCTGAAGTTGATTTGACTTGGTCAGAAAGTAGAGGAACGTTGCACTTCAAGAGGGAGAAGACTTCAATCTTACAAAAGAAGCTTTGTGAGATGGATATGGATTTGGATTGAATTTCCATTAAGCAACCCGGTTGGCCCATCAGATCCTTTGGCTTTGTTTCTTTTGGGCTGAGTTTGTTTATTTACCCATCAGCCTTGCTAAATTATTATTATACCATTTGGGCTGCTTAAAATGAATTTGGCATGCAACATGAAATAAATAATTAGCAACATATACTTATTAACATTTAAAACTAATTATTTATTTTGCCCAAAAATAATGTTTATCATCATTAATTAATTTAGTTAATTTCTTAACTCAACAACTTCAAAGGAAAAATAAATCATGCTGAGTAGATGGATATGGACATCCATATCGTAACAGAAATCATAAAGATGTTAATTATTTTTTTATTATGAGTTTTTTAAGTCAATAATTCACTTAATAATTTTACTAAACTTAATTTATAAGTAAAAAAGTTTCTGGTATTAATATCGCTGCTAACCGTTTTTCAGAGATAAAATCATAAAAGTAAATGATATTTTTGTTTTTTCTACTTTTAATTTATGAGGTTAAAAGCTAATTAGTCTTCTCATACTCATTTAAGAGATTTCGGATTTGAATCTCTCTATCTTCAGTAAAAAAAAAATTATACGAGGTTAAAAGCTAATTTTTAAAAATGTTGTGGTTTAATAAATAAATACATCAAAATGAATTGGGTTAATTCTATAAATATTTTTAACAGTTTCATCAAATGGAGCTGGCATGGACAACTCCATCAAATACTTTGCCCAAAAACAAAGATCAAAGTAGTCAAAAATCGCATTATCCTTCGTGAGAAAGGACAGTGACAGGTTGGTAGTTCACTCAGCATTAGTGTCTCTACTTGGAAAAGAAAAGCCGACTCGCACCCATAACACTGTCCGAGTCCGACCCGACAGGAAAAAGATTTCCATAGCAAACTTTCTTCGATTCCACCACCAACCACCGCCTGCGTCCATACACTCCTCTCCCCCGCGACTCCCCGCGCCTGATTCGCCCTCTGTGTTTCTCTCTCTCTCTCACAAACACACAGACACACACACAAACTTCGGTGCAGAAAGACAAAAGAAAGGGTTTTTCTGCGCGTTCAACTTGGTTCTGGATCTGGGCACTTCAATTTCCGGTGCAAACTGGCTATGGACTACGAACCCTACGACAGTAGTGGTGAGCTTCTCTTTCTTAGTTGCTTTCTTTTTTTTTTCTTTTTCGTCTATCTATGTGAAAAATCAAAACTTACTTTTAGGGTTTCTAGAGTTAGGGCATTTTCTTGGATTTCGTTGCTACTCTTCTCTTACCTGATCAAGCTTGTGTATTTGTGGTTATTTGAGGATGGGGAGGTTTTCTCCTTGGTCCCGAATTCTTATGGTTTTATGCTATGCTGTTGAAATCTAGGGTTAAGTTTCGTTTTGTTTAATCCAGTTAGAAACTTCATAGTGTGCTCTGTTGATGCAAATGATTCTTTCTTTTCTTTTCTCTTACTTTCTTTCTTTTTTGTGTGTAAATTGAGATATTTGTACTTATTTTTGTCAACAAACTCAAGTTTCTGTTGACAGTGTTATTTGGTGCTGAAACTGCAAGCATGAGTGTTCTTGTAAAATGAGCTTATCTTTTTTATTTTTCATTTTTTTTTATGGTGTTGTGGATGGTGAGGTAGTCAAAGACGCGTCGAAGGGGCAAAAGGTACCATTAGCCGGTTAATGATTTGATGCAAGAAGAGCGGGAAATATTCTTAAAATGAAGAAAGCATTTATTTTTTTTCCCTTTTATGTTTTGGGAAGTAATATTAGTAGTTTACATGATAATAGATAATATTGTTTAGGGTTTTAGGAATGTGCTATTTGAGAAGTCAGAGCTGTTCTGTTGTCCAAAACCAACAGGTAGTTCTATTTTTAATTGCTGTCTATTTCAACATGTTTAGCATCTTAGAACTTATTTAACTCGAGTCCTGATGGACAGGACTGTTCCATTCTTACAAAGTATTTTTCGCTTATGCTTGTGTCATGAGAGAGATTTTTACTGAGGCTGAAAAGATCTGGTTGTTATATATTGCAAGAATTTATGGTCCAGTTGCCTGTTGTATACTTATATTTGTATCCATTAACTTGCGCAGGAACTGATGATGATCTTCCACCAGCACATCAGAATAGGATTCCCAGAGGGGGACGTCTTGCTGGAAATGGAAGATCTGCTGTAGGTTCAATTCCATTCCCCAGGATGTACCCGGATGTTGATATGGAAGCTCAAATTCATCAACTTGAGCAGGAAGCATACAGTTCAGTTCTACGAGCCTTTAAAGCTCAAGCTGATGCCATTACTTGGGTACATTTTTTATTTTGATTTCATCTATCTAATATTTTTTAATTTGTTTGGTCAGGTTTAAATGACTGCTACATGACATGTATTTTCTTCAGGAGAAGGAAAGTTTGATAACAGAACTAAGAAAAGAACTGAGGTTATCAAATGAGGAACATAGGGAACTTCTAGGCCGCGTTAATGCAGATGATGTCATACGAAGGATAAGGTTTCATATACTTTTGGTCAATGCTTGATTAATCAACATTGTCATTCCCTTTCAATTGCATTGAACACTATACTGTATGTTAATGCTAGGGAGTGGAGACAGGGAGGAGGCCACCAACCTGGCCTGCTGAATACTGGGCAAGCGATTCATGATTCAATTCCAAGCCCTACAGTCTCTGCCTCTCGTAACAAGAAGCAGAAGATAACAGCATCTGTTCCGTCACAATCTTTTGGTGGACCTTCTCCTCCATTTCACCCCCAACCAGTGGCGACACCTCACCAGCCCTCTTCATCTGTGGGAAAACGTGGATCTGTTCCTGGAGCTAAGGGCAAGAAGCAAAAACCTGTAAGTAAACCATATCTTTAGTGCTCATCCGTCTTGTTTAACTTCACTGACAGTGGGTTTGGCTCCTTGCCAGCCACTGAATAAATTCTGTTATTAGGGTAAAACTTAAAGAATAGATTAGATCACTAGAACATTAAAAGAGTGTAATAGTATGTGATCGACATCATTAGGTTATTTCGACTTTTGTTTTCAGGGCCAGATGGTACCTGGTGGATCTTCATTAAAGCTGCAGCCACCAACAGGACCAGGCGGAAGGAATCCATTGCCTAATAGAGTTACTTCTGGTGCTGTCATGGGTGAGCATGCTGAGGGAGCATCATTTAATTCATTAATTGGTAGGAGAGTGCGGACAAGATGGCCAGATGACAATAACTTCTATGAAGCTGTTATTGCTGACTACAATCCAACTGATGTACCGACAACTCTTAATCACTTTCATATTTCTTTGTCTGCTAGTGCCTAGCTGAGACACTTTACTTCAATTAACTTGTTTAGGGACGACATAATCTGGTTTATGACATGGGGAGTACAAATGAAACATGGGAATGGGTACATCTCTCAGAGGTATGGTGTGACATGGTTCTATACGTAGTTAAAGTTTATGCAATGTGGCACGAATATATCATTTTAATACTAATTGCATAGTTGCAGTAATAGATATGACATACTGATGGAAACTATTGTTACTTAATGAGTTAAATCATGAAATATTTTCCTCTAAATACAGGTAATGCCATTTTTACTAGTATTTTCACCCTTAATTTCATTTTTCATGCTTTATTACATATACACCAGCCGTTAACTTAAAATACAATTTTTCAATTAAGCACAAAAGGAAACTTTCAAACTGGCATGATGTAACATTACTAGTTTCACTTTCATCTGGTAACAAGTATAATGTTAACAATTTCACCTTGATGACTGTGGTTACTGATTGTATGACAAGAAAAGTAGTCTCAGATAAATGGTATTAATCGTTGTTTTTTGCTAATTCATGCATGGTATTATTGTAACTGCAGATCTCTCCTGAAGATATACAATGGGTAGGTGAGGATCCTGGAATAAATCGTGGGGGTTTTGGCGGATCCGGTCAAGGGATACATAGGTCTGTAGGACGTGATAGTGTTCCAGGAGTAGCTGCAGGAAGAGGTAGAGGAGCCCCAAAGGGGCAATCTAGGAAAGATTTCCTGTCAACACAAAATGGTATTGGAAAAAAGACCCCAGAGGATATACAAATACTTCATACAGACACACTAGTTAAGGAGGTAGCTGAAAACCTTTGAATCAAATTGTTTGGTTAATATTGGTTGATCATTTTTTTTTTGGCAAACTAATGTCTTCCCAACTTGACAGGTGTCTCTCTCTCTCTCTCTCTCTCTCTCTCTCTCTCTCTCTCTCTCTCAAAAAAAAAACCTCCCAAAAAACCACTCCCCCTGGTGAATGGTGTGTCAATGAATAATCAGTAATTAATTTAATGCAGGAACATGAACAAGCTCTAATTGATGCAATTGCCAGACTGACAGATCTTTCTGATGGTGAAAGTGGTACTTTTCATTTTGTTTGCCTTATTTCATTACTATCTAATGTGATTTATCCATTCAGAAGTGATATATCTTTTGGAAAGCAGAATAGGATAACCATACTTTGGGTGTTAATTGTTAAATGGGTCTATTATGTGCTAAATCATAATAAATTTTTTATTAGTTCACATTTCTGTGCTTGTAACTTGAATTTGTTTGCATGTTGACATACAATGGTGAAATTTAACCGTTTTGGAATATTAAAACTTGTTTTCGGTTTCATTTTGTTTGGATATTCTCTGTTTTTGCTTTTATTTTCTACTATCATCTTTAATTACACAAGTGTCACCTTATTTTCAAAATAATTCCGGTTTTTAGGATCTTTCTTTAAGGGAAGCATTGGAGGGGAATGAAGAATGTTTAAAAGAACGTTTAAAGGAAGCATTATTTTGAAAGAATGTTTCCCCTCTGTTTTATTTTTTAATTACAAGATCATGTAAAGGAAGCCGACTGAAGAACTGCTGGGAATTTGCTAACTAAAGTTAATGACAGAAAATGGAATAACACCCGTAGCTGTTCAACTCATGCTATTTGATAGAATGCCCAAATTGTTGTACTCCTATTTCAATTTTTCCACTTTTCTTTTTGCCTGTACCAAGCAAGCTGCATTAATTTGATCCAATCTATTTAAAACACAGTTTAGTTATATTCCTCCTGTAAAAATCATCTAAATTTACTATTCTGTTTTCAAGTCAATCGTCATTTTTACTGTAGTAGTACTAAACTCAGTTCTGCATATCCTCTGTGGATGTTCTTAACTTGTATGCAGACGAAGGTGGCCGCCATTTCTCACATGTTCAGTCGATGGATCGAGAATGACAAAGGTGAGAGGCTGCTGCAGAATAACAGATTAAGCACCGAGTTAACCAAATTCATGGAGTAGAGTGGCTTTCTCTTGTAGACTTGTACTATGCCATTAAAAAAATGTTCCTGACAGAGATGATAGCTCTAGTTCTAGGCTTGTGTGTTTTGTGTATTAGCCATCAAGTAGGATGACAATCATGTAGTTTGGTAATAATTATTGATTATTGGGGGGTAACTAGGACCAGGCCTGCTTGTATAAAACGTGTGATATTATGATTGTGTATAAATTCTTGTATTTGTTGTGTCAAATTATCAGTCTAATCTTAGATTTTCCTTTCCCCTTGAATTTGTGTCCCATTCACTCGTCGTCTCATGTGATCCTGTCATTGTAGTGTGTGGATCCTATTTCCCATTTTGATTTAACTTTGGGCCTGTGGGTTTTGTCCTGAGTTTTTGTATTGCTGTAAGATTCGGTGACTTTCAAATTTCAAATCTTTCTAATCTTTTGACGAAAAATAAAAATCTTGGTTATCTATCTGTGCAATATGCATGTGTTGCTGAGGCCATAGAATGTCTTATCTAGATTGATGGGTATGGGTCTATGGGATTTACGTTTGAGACGTGTAGACCGTTAAATATTTTGGTTGGCTTCGAAGTATTTTAAGATATGAATATCATATTATCATATTAGGTTCAAAGTTAAAAGAATATTCTTTGGTAAATTCTATTTATATGAATGAAATACCATAATTTTAGTTTCTACTCTCTTTGGCTATATTTAATTCTCATGTAATGAAATATGAATAATAAATAAGAGACTCTTTTATTAATGTGTTATTTTTTTGGAAATTTATTATTAAAATATTTTTTAAAATTAATTATTCAACTTTCACTAAGGTGACAATTGATTTGTTATTTTATTTGTAATTATGATTAATTATAATAATAAAAAATATGATATCCGGATAATTTGTTTTAAAAAAGGTGGTACATTGATAAAAAAAATCTATATAAGAACTAAATTGCATGACAAAAAAAAAATTATCTTTTTATCTAATTTGAACTCTCACCTTTTCTTCATTTCATATTCAAAGGAAATCCTAATAGGATTTTTTTTTTGTCAGTGGATTTGACAACCCCCAAGTCTAGGTATAACAGACACCCACACCCACACACTTTTCACATGCTTACCATTTTTTCTTTCTCGGTTGCCGTTGGTAGGAGTTGAGCCCGAGACCTTTGAGATGGGGAGGGGACAGAATGCCGTGTGAGCTAAGTCTCATTGGCTAATAGGATATTATCTTTGTCTTTTTCCAGACTTAAAAGGATCCTAAGGTGGCCATGACCCAACTCCTCTTTCTCCTCCCCCCCTTTTTTTTTTCAAAATTAGCATATAGAAGTATTATTAATAAAAAAAGTTTTTAAGAAAAGTCTAAACTAGCTATCTTTTTTCTTTCTGTACTATGTTGTCACCAACGTCATTTTTCAACGTTCCAATCGGCAAGATGACTAGAGATGGGACTTTGGTCGAGCAAGACACAACAAACCAAGAAAGAGATTTACTCCAACGAAGTTTAAAGAATGTGCAAAAAAAAAAAAGGTTTCTCTGGTACCACTATTTTAGTATTGGGAGTAGAAGATTGGATGCAGGGAAAGGAAGAAGAAGCTGGCGGCGAGATGAACACTGATATGACGAGTGAAGGAAATGAAGGAGAAGGCTGCAACTGAACCTATGGTGACGTGGTCATAGGCGATCACGAAGGAGAAAATCGCAATCAGACTTATGCCAACATGGTTATAGGGGAAGCACCAGGACTGGAAGATGAAAGCTTAGAGTCCGAAGAGGAGTAGATAGATGAGGAAGCTGTACTTGAAACAGGAAACACTCAGAAATGAGCTAGAGGAATAGAGAAAGAACAAAGTAAAGCGAAAATTAATGTAAAAGACATGGGTCAGGGGCTTTTTAACATAATTACAAAAGGGGAGGCCAACAGGGGGCTATGAAAACCATGGTGGAGATTCCTCATAGTTAAACTCATGAGAAGGGAAATCGGTTATGAAGTGATGAAGAGGATTGAAAATCTGTGGGGTAGATTAGTCGAGCTTGATGTTATAGACCTTGGAAATGAATTTTATTTAGTCAAGTTCTATTCTCAAGAAGATCTGGACTTTGCTCTCCTAGAAGGACCATGGAAGATTTATGATCGCTACTTGGTGGTAAGGCTTTGGGAGCCCAACTTCAACCCACTTCTAACAACCATTGACAAGATCACAGCTTGGATAAGATTGACGGGACTACCTATAGAACTCCACAATGAAAAAATACTAAGGAATATTGGAGGCCTGATAGGAAGAATTTGCAAGGTAGACTATAATACATCACACTTATGTAGAGGCAAGTTTGCTAGACTATGTGTGAAAGTTGATTTAACAAAGCCTCTGCTAGGTAGATGTATGGTGAATGGAAGTGTATCAAGTTGAGTATGAGGGCATTCATCAAATATGCTTCACATATGGTAAAGCTGACCATGAAGAAAATATTGTGCCATTTGGAGGAAAAGGAATGAAACAACTAAGGAGACCAACAAAGAAGCAGAGGAAACTGGATTGGTAGAAAAGCACACAAAATCAGTAAAGGAAACTATCCAAATAGCTAAGGATAAAGAAAAGCTGTGATGGAAATAGATAGCAACAATTTTGGTCCATGGATGGTGGTACACAAGTAAAAAAAAAAAAATATGAGAGAAACTGAGAAAGATGGAGCTGGCCCAAGCCATGGAGGAAAAGATAAAGAAGAAAACACCATCTCAAAATCAAGATTTAGTGTCCTAGACACAGAGGTAGAAAAACAAGAAGAAAGAACAAGGGAAATTAGAAATCATGGAGACTAGTAACAACAAGACCACCAATGCACAAACCAAAGTCAATAACAACATAAACTATCGAAGAGTAAATAACAACACAGAGTCACACAACAAAGAAACATCAAATAGAAATACAACAAAAGAAAAAATACAGATCAACACACACAAGGAGAATGACAACATAAAAAAAAAAAAAAAAAAAAAAAAAAAAGAAGATAACAACATCAATATACACAGAGAAAGAATTGAAGAAAATTCCAAAAACAGAGTAACTAGATTTAACAACAAAACTCACATGAGGGAGGGTAATGTCATTATACTGGAACCTATTATAAAGGAATATGAAGTTGAGCAATACTAATAACGCCAAAATGAAGAAGAGGAACCCCCAGATCCAGGAAAAAAAGGAGGACTATAAAAGAGTTCATGGAAACTGAAATGGAAAATCTAATCAGGGACGTCAATTTTGAAACACCTAATTGTAATGCTTTAGGAGATGAAAAATCTACTGATATGTAGATCAACTAAGCACCCAGTCTGTTCCAATAATTACTCTCTCATGGAATGTGAGAGGGGCGGCTAGTAAGCCTTTTAGCCAAACCTGTAAAGAGCTTCGCAAACAGTACAATCCTGACTTGGTTATTTCCATGGAAACAAAGATCAGTGGTGAAAAAGCTAAGAATGCCATTAGGAACTTGGATTTTGAAAACTACATCATTGAAGAAGCGGGAAGGTTCATTGGAGAAATTTGGATCTGTTGAAATGGTAATGCCTTCACCATCACCCATTTGGAAACTAATCAACAATTCATTCATGTTAGGATTGAGGTGCCTGGCAAGAAAAATAAATTCTTAACTGTTGTGTACGCTATTCCACAGCCTCATATCAGAAATCTTCTTTGGCTGAGATTTCAAAACATCGCTAGAAGTGCTACAAATTCTTGGATCTTGGTGGGAGATTGGTATGAGATCAAAGAGCAAAATAAGAAAAAGGGAAGTAGCCTGGTGGAGGCTAGAAACAACAACCATTTCGCCAATTGGATCAACAAATGCAGGTTCATTGACTTGGCTTTGTGGGGAGTAGATATACTTGGAAGGGATCTCTATAGAATGGTTATGAGAGAGTCTTCAAAAGGCTGGATAGAGCTCTCTGTAATCCCAAATAGTGGCTCAAGTACCAAGAAGCGGTGTGAGAATTCTTCATAGTACCAACTCTGGCCATCATCCACTCCTTATCAAGGATAACAACACCAACAACCTAAGAGATAATAGACCCTTCAGATTTGAGATCATGTTTTTCATCCGATCCGTAGTATGAATCTTTTTTGTACAATCCTTGGAATAACAACAACAACCTCAACTCGACTTTATCCAATATAAGAGAAGAGCTAAAAAAGTGAAATTCAAAGACTTTTGATAACATTTTCTTGAAATCAAAAGAACCAATTCAAATAGCTTAGTAGGTATTCAAAGAAGCGACAGCTGCGGCCGCAACCATTTTTTGGATGAACTGGAAGCTACCCTTAAAAAGGAGTTAAATAAGATCCTAGACAAAGATGAAAATTTTCGGCTCCAAAAATCAAGGGAACAATGGATAGTGGATGAAGATCGAAATATGTTCGTTACCTGAGGTTGTGATCAGGGAAACGGGCGAGACCCTGGTTGACGTGGAGTGAGGGCGGATACGTGCTGATGACGTCGGAGGTGGTGTGAAGTAAGGGGGGTGGCCACCTGCAAGGACACTCTGACGATCAAGTCAGTGTCTGTACGATGTGATAGTCGAATTAGGCAAAAATGTTACGTACCTCGGAGAGAGAGCTGACCTCTTCCCTTTTATATTGCGTGAAGCGGGCCCTGAGAATGACCTAGCCCACTGCCCAAGAAGCTTCTATGAACTGTCGTAATCCACGTGGGAAGGGTAGGTCATTCCGGCCCCGGGTCGGGACTTCGGGTCATGATCCGAAGGTGCCGACCCGACCGGTGTCTTGGGCCGCATGGATGGCAGGTCGGGTAGGCCCTGGGTTGGGCATTCTAGGACCCGACCCGCCAGGCTTTCCTTCGTGGGGTGCCTTGGGCCTGGGTCAGGAGTGGTGCCCCGATCCGTCAGCTAGTGGGCTGGACTCGGTGGTCCGTAACAGTGCCCCCAACGCGTCGGCTTTGAGTTTTGGTGCTCGGGGCTGGGCGCGTTTGTCCTACTCGCCGAGACGGGGCGTGTTCCTCTTCTCATGAACTCGCTGGTGGCGTTTCGTGTTTCTCACGTGTAGTCATCCCGTTTCTCGATGCTGCCTTCTTGGCTTCTGCGCTTGGGCATTAAATGCCATCATTTCATTGATTTGAAATTTTGAGTGAAATGGCAAATTAGCCCCTGTCTTTTGGGGCTCTTCCTCGGCGGTTACACTTTTCTCCTTATTTTTACTTTGTAACCCCCCACAGTTCCATTTTATTTCTTCTACTCTCTTGCGCCGCTGTTGTTTCCTACTTCCTTCTTCTGCTGTATTTGCTTTCTGCTTATGGTGCCTCTTCTCTTGCTTGGATCTTTCTTTGTTGCTCATCATTTTATGGATTCAATATTTTTGGTACGTCGTTTTTATGGTTTTTTCCCTTTTTGGTTGCTTTGTTGATTTCTGCATATTCTGCTTCGTGCATTTTTTGTATGCATGCCTGGGTTTTGTCTGTTCTTGCTTTCTTTTTCCTTTTAGAGGGGGCGCCACTGGGTTTTTCTGGGAATTTACTTTTAGGATCTGGGTTAGTGTTGGGCTAATCGTAGGAGATGACTTTAGGAGTTTTTAGTTTGCTTTTGCTTCTTTGTGGGTTCCCGACCTCCCGTTCTGACTGAGTGGTGCCCCTGCTGTAGGTATGGCCGAGCGCCCCATTCTCCCGAATCAGGCTCAGTGACCGCTAGCCAATTTTGTTGACCATTACGCCTGGGTGTCTTCCGACGTGAGGGACCCCCTTTCCCAGGTCACGAAGGAGGATTTTCAAAATTTGCGCCAGGTGGGGCTCTTGTGTGGGGGTGGTCCCGAGGAGGCATTTTATCAGGGTTATGTTCCTGCCGCTTGGGAGCGTGTTTGCCAGAAGAATTTGGCGGCTCCCTGTGTTGCCGATTGGATGTGGGTTTATGAACCCATGTTCACGACTCTACGGTTCGTTTGCCCTTCTCCCCCTTCGTCATGGGTTTGTTGAACCGCTGTGATGTTGCTCCATCACAATTACATCCAAACAGCTGGGCTTCCATCTGATACTTTGAGATGATGTGAGAATATCTGGAGCTCCCAACTTCTGTGAGTGTTTTCCTCTACCTCTTCCTTCTCACAAACCCTTTTCGCCAGGAGAAGGCGAAAAAGGGATATATGTCTTTTAGGGCCCAACAAGGTCGTAGGATTTTTGGCCTTTTTGAGGATTCCTATCATGGCTTCAAGTCTACTTTCTTCAAGGTTAGTCCTATTGAAGGTCATCAACCCTTCTGACTTACTGCCGAGGGGGAGAGGCGGATCCTGACTTACTGGAGTTTCGGGGCGGGATCCGATTATCTGATAAAGATCTCTTATGATTGGTTAAGTCTGAAAGATTGTAATATTGCTAATATCTTGTTGGCAATTTTTGGTGAGAGAAACCTTAATCCTCGCATGGTTATGGGGGACCGAGAGGCCGGTCGGTCATATGTTGGTGAGTTTTTTACATTTGCATCCTTAGCACTTTTCCTCTTTTCTTCTTTACTTATAGCTGTCTTTTTGCTTTGTAGTTTCCATGGCTGGTGGGAAGAAGACGTTGGCCAATCTCATGAGCCTCATCCAAGGGGATGTTGAGGGTGGTGAGGACTCTTCAGTGACCACTTCGGCAAGTCAGGGCTGGGAGGCTATTGGGGAGGGCAGTGGTCAAGCTGGCGGGGTTGACCAAGATCAGCCGAGCAAGGTCGAGGCGCCTGTTGGGAATCCTTTGGGGAATCCGAGTGTGGAGGCGGAGGTTTTTTCTAAGGAGGAGGTTCCAGGGTTTAATGATGATGCAAAGGTCGTCAGCAACCCTAAGAAAAGAAAACGTGACTCCGGGAAGACGCTCTCGGTTATGGAAAAAAACTTCGATGCTGGGGGCTTCATTGAGTCCCAGTTGCTTCCTGGCATCGACGAGTTTTTCCGTGATGCCGATCTCTCCGGGCAAGTGAGGTGGATCTATTGTAGCCTTCTTCGAGCAGCAACCATCACCAAGAAGGTGGAGCCTGTCTTGGGAAATTACCACAATATGGAAGTGAAGCTTCGGGACTCCCAGAAAGACCTGACGGATTCAAGGTCTCGGGAGGAGTCATTGAAGACAAAGTTATCTGAGTTGGAGGAGAAAGCCAAGGAGTATGCTGAAGAGGCCAATAGGTTGGTGGAATGAGATGTTGCGTTGATGAAGGAGTTAAACACTTCTCGTGGTGAAATTACCACAGCTAAGAAGAAGTTTGAGGAGATGGAGGAAAAGCTGAAGTTGGCGAAAAGCTCGGCGGAGGCTGCTTGCAAGGAGATGGTTGCTTTGAAGAAGAAGAATAGGGAACTTGCACATGGGGCTCGAGAGGCTGTGAAGCTGACCGAAGAAGGGATCAAGCTCCAGGTGGCAGTGTTGGCTCCAGATCTCGACCTCTCCCAAGTTGGAGCTCTTAAGAATGTCGAGAATGGGAAGATTGTTGATATTCTGAAGTCCTGATGTGGCGGTCTTGCTTTATCTTTTGTTCTTCCTACCCTCTGTTTTGTGACTTTGGTTTTTATTTTATGGGCCTGTTTAGGCGCCTTCGTTTGTACTGGATATTTTAATCTTTATTTCAATGTTGCTGTCGTTAGCAGTTACTCGCCTGTTCGGGCCGTTTGTGGCTTTGCTATATTTTATTGCTTTTGATTATCTAGGCCGTCGTGGCTTTTTTGGTTGTTTGCCTGTTCGGGCCATCGTGGCTTTTCTTTTATTTTATTGCTTTTGATTATCCGGGCTGCCGTGACCTTTTTGGTTTACTATTTTTATGGTATTTACCGCCCTCTTGCTTGTTTTCTTAGGTCCCTTTGGTTCTCGGGGTGATCAATCCCGAGTTTTCGTTAGGTCGACCGTTCGTCACTAGTGCTATTACGTCGTTTTGTCGTAAATCATGCAAAGAAGACTAAACGGATGTGGCCGTGTCGCCAGGCCGCGGGTCACTTCCCTCTACCCATCCAATTTTTCCAATTTGTATGCGCCTTTGCCGAGGACTTCTCTTACCCTATAGGGTCCTTCCCAATTCGCACCCAATTTGCCTTATCCTGGAGTTGGTGGTCCTATGTCGTTACGTCGTAAGACCAGGTCGCCTTCCCCAAGGCTTCTCTTTAGCTTTAGCACTTTACTGTTGTATCTTAGAGCTATTATTTGTTTGATTGCTGTCTCTGTCAAATGTGCCATCTGTCTTATTTCGTCAACTAGGTCTTTCTCAACTACTTTGCTTCCTCCTCCGAGAAGTAACCTCGGGCTCGACTCCCCTATTTCGACTGGGATGACCGCATCGACCCCATATGTGAGTCGGAAGGTGGTTTTGCTAGTGGACGATTGGGGGGAGGTTCTGTAAGACCATAGGACTGAGGCTAGCTGGTCTGCCCATGAGCCCTTCTTCCCTTTAAGCCGTTTCTTTAGCCCTTTCAAGATGATTTTGTTAGTTGCTTCCACTTGTCTGTTGCTTTGAGGGTGGTCTACGGAGGAGAACCTTTGCTTGATTCCTAGTCCTGAAAGGAACTCTTTGAACTTTTTGCCGGTGAATTGTGTCCCATTATCCAATATGACAGACTCTGGAATTCTGAACCTAGTGATGACTTGCCTCCACAAAAATTTTTGACAGTTTACTGCGGTTATGGTGGCTAGCGATTCTGCTTCCACCCACTTGGTGTAGTAGTCTATGGCTACTATCAAATATTTGACTTGCCCTGGCCCGGGTGGGAATGGTCCCAAGAGGCCGACTCCCGATTGAGCGAAAGGTTGGGGTGCCATCATCGAGCTGAGTTCTTCGGGTGGGGCTTTGTGGAAGTTGGCATTTTCCTAGCATTTCCTGCACTTTCTGACGAACTCCTGAGCGTCCGACATCAGGGTGGGCCAGTAATATCCTGCTCGGATGATCTTCCTTGCCAACAACCTTCCTCCAATATGGTGACCACAACACCCCTCATGGACTTCGCTTAAGACGTAGTCGTTTGGTGGGGGCGTAGGCATTTGAGCAAAGGTTGGTGGAGTCCCCGCTTGTACAACTGCCCTTGTATAATCACATACTCGGGAGCTTCTCTTTTGATGGCTTGTGCTTCCTTATCATTTTGTGGTGTTTCGCATTTCTCCATATATTGGAGGATAGGGTCCATCCAGGAGAGGGGGCTTAGTGCTTGGGTTATGCATAGAATGACTGCTAGCTCAGTTGCCAGCCCTTGAATTAGCGATCTGTTTCCTGGTTCGGGCTTGGTGCTTGCTAACTTGGAGAGGAGGTCTGCTCAGGTGTTCCTTTCTCTAGGGACATACTAGATTATGACTTCATCGAAGCTTTTGCATAGCTCTCTTACCTTCTCTAGGTACTTTTGTAGTAGTGTATCCCTAGCCTGGTAGCTGCCGTTTATCTGGGATGTGACGATCTGGGAATCACTGCTTACTTCAATCCTGGACGCTCCGACCTCTTTGGCTAGAATTAGCCCTCCTATCAGCGCTTCGTACTTTGCCTGGTTGTTGGAGACTAGGAAGTCCAACCTGATCGACTGTTCATAAGCTATTCCCGCTGAGTTTTCCAAGATGATACCGGCCCCTCCGAACGCTTGGTTGGAAGCTCCGTCTACATGGGGTTTCCACCGTGTGTTCGATATGTCGGGTGCTTCCCCCGTGACCTCTACCAGGAAGTCCGCCATTGCCTGGGCCTTGATTACCTGCCTGGGCTCGTATTGCAAGTCATATTGGGATAGTTCTACTGCCCATGCCATTATTCTCCCTGCGAGATCAGGTTTTTGGAGGACTTGTCGAATCGCTTGGTCAGTTCTTAGGATGATCCTATGTCCTTAGAAATATTGCTTGAGCCTTCTTGACGAGGTTAGCAAGGCATAGGCTAATTTCTCCAGCTTGGTGTATTTTAGCTCTATTACTTGGTGCACTTTGCTGACGAAGTATACTGGGCGCTGGGTCTTGTCTTCTTCTCGGACAAGGACTGCCACCATGGCTTGTGTTGTTATTGCTAGGTATAGGTAGAGGGGTTCTCCTTCTTTGGGTTTGCTGAGTACAAGCGACTCTGAGAGCACCCTTTTGAAAGGGCTGAACGCTTCTTCGCATGCCGAAGTCCATTCGAAGGCAATTCCTTTCTTCATTAGATTAAAGAATGGGAGAGCCTTTTCAGCTGAGGCTCCGAGAAACCGGGATAGAGCCATGAGTTTCCCAGTTAGTCGTTGCACGTCTTTGACGCATCTTAGGCTTGTCATTTTGAGGACGGCTTCACATTTGTCTGAGTTAGCTTCTAGCCCCCTTTGTGTTATCATAAAGCCTAGGAATTTCCCGGCCTCCATGGCGAATGCACACTTGGGTGGATTGAGCCTCATGTTGAATTTTCTTAGTGCTTTGAAGACAGTTTGTAGGTCGCCTATAAGGCTGCTTGGTTCTACCGTTTTTACCAGGATGTCGTCGACGTAGACCTCTACCATCTTACCGATAAGGTCATGGAAGACTTTGCTCATCAGTCTTTGGCAGGTGGCCCCTGCGTTTTTTAATCCGAATGGCATTACCTTATATAGCAATAAGTGCCTCCTGGTGTTATGAACACTATCTTCTCTTGATCAGGTCGGTGCATCGGGATCTGATTGTAGCCAAAGTATGCATCCATGAAGCTAAGAAAGCGATATCCTGCTGCGAAATCTACCAAGGTGTCGATGTTGGGGAGGGGAAAAGAGTCTTTAGGGCATGCTTTGTTCAGGTCGGAATAGTCGACACACATTCTCCATTTGCCACTACCTTTTTTAACTAATACGACGTTGGACAGCCATGTTGAGTACTCGAGCTCTTTGATGAAACCGGCTTTGAGAAGCCCGGTTGTTTGCTTAGCGACTGAAGAACTGAAGGTTGATGGTTTAGAAGTTATAGTAAACTCTCGTTGTAAGTATAGTTACTAAACCAAGCAATCAACCTTTCTTACAAACGTTTTGGTTGTCACAAGTAACAAACCCCTAAATAAATTGATAACCGAAGTATTTAAACCTCGGGTCATCTTCTCAAGGAATTGCAGGGAGGTATGTTCTTATTATTGGCTATGAAAAAGGTAAAATTGGGGGGTTTTGGAAATAAGGAAGAAGTATGACAAGTAATTCAAATGACAATTAAAATAAATAAATAACTATAAAATAAGCTCTTGGCAAGATATGAAATTTCGGAAGTCCTATCCTAGTTACTCCTATAAGAATGGAAGTTAATCCCACTTAATTAACCTTTGCGTAAGCAAGGGAAAGTCCAGTGAACCAATTGGTTAGATTTCCCAAGTCCTAGCCAACTCCTAAGGGAAGGCTAGAGTTAGTGGAATTCCAGTTAATTAGCCAACATAACAATCAATCATGAATAGTTGATAACTCAAGAGCTTCCAGTTAATCAATTAAAGCCAATAATATAAAAAGCTAAATAAGAATCTTAGATCTGAAATACCTCAAAATCATGAATTAATAAACATATTAAATGTAACATGGGCAGTTGTAGCCAAATAAAGAAGTTGAGTTGAACATAGAAATCCATAAACTAAATTGAGGAAATAAATAAAAGGAACATTGAACCTAATATGAAGATGAAATAATCCTGAAGTGAAAAGAAATCCTAATCCTAAAATAAATTCTAATCCTAATCCTAATCCTAAGAGAGAGGAGAGAACCTCTCTCTAAAATCTACATCTAAAACTAAAATTATGAATTATAAAAGCCTGGTGAGTCTCTGCATGTTCCCTGACTTTAATCTGTGTTTCTGGGCCAAAAACTGGGTTGAAATGCGGCCCAGAATCTCTGCCAGCGACTTTTGCAATTCTGCAGATCGCGCACGTCATGCGTCCGCGTCGTCCACGCGTTCACGTCACTTAGCATTTCTCGTACCACGCGTGCGCGTCGTCCACGCTTTCGCGTCGTTCGTGCAGCATCCAATCCGCGCGGTCGCATCAGGCACGCGAACGCGTCACTCTGATTTCTTCCATTTTGCGCGGTCGCATGAGCCATGCGACCGCGTGACTTCTCGCTGGTCATCTCCTCAATTCCTTGTGTTCCTTCCATTTTTGCACGCTTCTTCTTTATTCTCTAAGCCATTCCTGCCCTATGAAGCCTGAAACGCTTAACACACAGATCAAGGCATCGAATGGTAATAAGAGAGGATTAAGATTAGCTAAATTAAGACCAAAGAAGCATGTTTTCAATCATAGAACTAAACTAGGAAGGAATTGTAAAATCATGCAAATCCTATGAATAAGTGGGTGAAAAGCTTGATAAAATCACTCAATTAAATACATAAACCATAAAATAGTGGTTTATCAACGACCTCATTGGCCCTTTCTTGGGACATCTTTCTTCGCCACTGCGCTACTGGCTTTGCTTCTGGCTTGACAGCTAGCCGGTGAGACATGACCTCGGGATCCAAGCCCGGCATGTCTGACGGCATCCATGCGAAGAGGTCGCCATTTGCTCTTATAATCTCCATAAGTGGTCTTTTGAGTTCATGGGGGTAAATTCTTGTTTACGAAGTTAAACTGCTCTGCCGACTTTCCTATCTGAAACTTTTTCATGTCCCCTTCTGGTTCTGGCCTCGGCTTGTCTTCCATTCTTACATCTAGGTCGGCCAAGAACACGCCGGCCACCTTCTTGGACTCCTTTCTTAGGGAGAGATTGGCGTTGTCGCTTGCAACTGCCGCTTCTAAGTCTCCCCTAATGGGGCCGACCGTTCCTTTGTCTATCACAAACCTCATTGTTAAAAATTTGGTGCATATCACAGTTGAGAATTTGTTGATGGTTTTTCTTCCTAAAATGATGTTGTAGGCCGTGGAATCTCTGAGGACTACGAAGTCCGCCATTACCGACCTCCTAGCGTCACCAGCTCATAAGCAGATTGGGAGTGAGATCGTCCTGTCAGGTTTGATGTAATTATCACCTAGCCCCATGACACTGTGTTGGTGAGTCTTGAGGTCGGATTCCCTAAGTCCCATGGCGTCAAACACGTTTCTGAATAGAATATTGGAATCAGCTCCAATGTCGACGAGGATTCGTCTGACCAGCCTGGTCCCAATCATTCCCGTGATCACCATCGGAGGGTTCTCAGGGTGGTCGTGGAACCATTGGTCTTCTGGGCCAAAGGATATCATAGGGGGTCTTCTGTTTGGGGTGGTAGGACCTCCCGTTGAGATGGAGAGGATCCGAGTAT
>NC_029778.3:49155021-49156198 GCF_000817695.3 Arachis duranensis
GACGTTGACCAAAAAAGTTGGGGGGTTGTCAGTGGCCCCCGTGGGTTCTTGTCTCACCTTGACGATCCGGCTTCGATATTCTTCTGAGTGCTCCCGTTCTTGTCTTCTCGGTTCTCGAATAAGTCGGGAGAATTTGCTCAATTTCCCCACTCGGATGGCCTGCTCCAAGGCGTCTTTGAGGTAAAAAAAAAGTCTTGTGTTTTGTGGCCAAAACCTTTGTGATAATTGCAATATAGGCTTTTGTTGCCAACCGTTCTCTCTTTCAATGGCCTGGGCCTGGACAGAATTCCCTTGTCAGCAATTTGCTGGTAAACTTCCTGGTGGACGAAATTGTGATCCTCAAAGTTGGTCTCTTTGTATTTGTATGAAATCAAAAATACCCCAAAGAGATCTTGGTGTAATAAATTGGGATCTTAATGATCCCTGGTGTGATCATAACTCCGTTCAACTTAACCAGCAAGTGTACTGGGTCATCCAAGTAATACCTTACGTGAGTAAGGGTCGATCCCACAGAGATTCTTGGTATGAAGCAAGCTATGGTCATCTTGTAAATCTCAGTTAGGCAGATTAAATTGGTTTATGATGAGTTCGAAAATTAATAATAAAAAGAAAATAAAAAGGATATAAATACTTATGTAAATTAATAGTGGTAATTTCAGATAGGCGTATGGGGATGCTGTGCTCCTCTTGAATCTCTACTTTCTTATTACATTCATCCAATCCTTCTTACTCCTTTCCATGGCAAGCTGTATGTAGGGCATTACCATTGTCAATGGCTACATCCCATCCTCACAGTGAAAATGGTCCTATGCTCTGTCACAGCACGGCTAATCATTTGTCGGTCCTCAATCAGGTTGGAATAGAATCCCTTGATTCTTTTGCGTTTGTCATCACGCCCAGCCTTCAGGAGTTTGAAGCTCGTCACAGTCATTCAATCCCAGAATCCTACTCGGAATACCATAGACAAGGTTTAGACTTTCCGGATCCTCATGAATGCCGCCATCTATCTAGCTTATACCACGAAGATTCTACTGGGGAATCTAAGAGATATGCGCCCAGCCTAAAGTAGAATGGAAGTGGTTGTCAGTCACGCGCGTTCATAGGTGAGAATGATGATGAGTGTCACGGATCATCACATTCATCAAGTTGTTGTGCAACGTATATCTTGGAATAAGAA
>NC_029778.3:49156460-49156869 GCF_000817695.3 Arachis duranensis
TTGGGCTGAGCTTGATCTATCCACGAGCTGAGGCTTCTCTTGGAGTTGAACTCCAAGTTATAACGTGTTTTGGGCGTTCAACTCCGGATCATGACGTGTTTCTGGCGTTTAACTCCAGATAGCAGCATGTACTTGGCGTTCAACGCCAGGTTACGTCGTCAATTTCCGAATAAAGTATGGACTATTATATATTGCTGGAAAGCTCTGGATGTCTATTTTCCAACGCCTTGAGAGCGCACCATTTTGAGTTCTGTAGCTCCAGAAAATCCATTTCGAGTGCAGGGAGGTCAGATTCCAACAGCATCAGCAGTCCTTTTGTCAGCCTCCTATCAGAGTTTTGCTCAAGTCCCTGAATTTCAGCCAGAAATTACCTGAAATCACAGAAAAACACACAAACTCATAGTAAAGT
>NC_029778.3:49157124-49157460 GCF_000817695.3 Arachis duranensis
TTGGACCTTCATGCCACAAGCACATGGTTAGGGACAGCTTGATTTAGCCGCTTAGGCCTGGATTTTATTTCCTTGGGCCCTCCTATCCATTGATGCTCAAAGCCTTGGATCCTTTTTACCTTTGCCTTTTGGTTTTAAGGGCTATTGGCTTTTTCTGCTTGCTTTTTCTTTCTGTTTTTTTTGCCATTTTTTTCGCAAGCTTTCTTTTTCAATGCTTTTTCTTGCTTCAAGAATCAATTTCATGATTTTTCAGATCATCAATAACATTTCTCTTTTTCATCATTCTTTCAGGAGCCAACAATTTTAACATTCATAAAATTTAATATAAAAAATATG
>NC_029778.3:49157522-49157781 GCF_000817695.3 Arachis duranensis
ACAAAAAGTATTGTCACCACATCAATATAATTAAATTAAATTCAATGATAAATTCAAAATTCATGTACTTCTTGTTCTTTTAAATTAAAACATTTTTCATTTAAGAGAGGTGAAGGATTAATGGAATTTATTCATAGCTTTAAGACATGGTTACTACATACTAATGATCATGAAATAGAGACACAAAACATAGATAAACACAACATTAAAAACCGAAAAACAGAAAGAAATAAGAACAAGGAATGAATCCACCTTAATG